>NC_074665.1:67797404-68397404 GCF_029448725.1 Salvelinus fontinalis
ACCTTCCTCATGATCATTGATGCCCCACGAGGTGAGATCTTGCATGGAGCCCCAGACCGAGGGTGATTGACTGTCATCTTCAACTTCTTCCATTTTCTAATAATTGCGCCAACAGTTGATGCCTTCTCACCAATCTGCTTGCCTATTGTCCTGTAGCCCATCCCAGCCTTGTGCAGGTCTACAATTTTATCCCTGATGTCCTTACACAGCTCTCTGGTCTTGGCCATTGTGGAGAGGTTGGAGTCTGTTTGATTGAGTGTGTGGACAGGTGTCTTTTATACAGGTAACGAGTTCAAACAGGTGCAGTTAATACAGGTAATGAGTGGAGAACAGGAGGGCTTCTTAATTATGGCTGCAGCCCGACGCCGGTACACTTTTGACAACAGCCAGATCAAGTGGAGGGCGCGAAATTCAAAATATATATATTTTTAAATATTTAACTTTCACACATTAACAAGTCCAATACAGCATATGAAAGGTACACATCTTGTGAATCCAGCCAACATGTCCGATTTTTAAAATGTTTTACAGGGAAGACACAATATGTAAATCTATTAGCTAACCACGTTAGTAAAAGACACCACTTTTTTTACTCCAACAGTTTTTTACTCCATCAGTAGCTATCACAAATTCGACCAAATAAAGATATAAATAGCCACTAACCAAGAAACAACTTCATCAGATGACAGTCTGATAACATATTTATTGTATAGCATATGTTTTGTTTGAAAAATGTGCATATTTCAGGTATAAATCATAGTTTACATTGCAGCTACAGTCATAAATTGCACCGAAAGCAGCCATAAAACTTACAGACACCAACGTCAAATACTTAATTACTCATCATAAAACATTTGTGAAAAATACATAGTGTACAGCAAATGAAAGACAGGCATCTTGTGATTCCAGCCAATATTTCCGATTTATTAAGTGTTTTACAGCGGAAAAAAAATGTAGCGTTATATTAGCTTAGCACAATAGCCAGAAACACTTGGGCACCGGCGACTACGACAGATATATGAAATAACATCATAAAATGTTTCTTACTTTTGCTGATCTTCCATCAGAATGTTGGACAAGGTGTCCTTTGTCCAGAACAGTCGTTGTTTGGATTCAGAACGGCAACTTTCCCTCTTCATTTAGCAAGCGCGCTAGCCTAGTGGCACAAAACTCTCCATGTCAACAAACGGAAGAGTACGGAACACTGCAAAACTCCTGAATTTTTTTTCAATAATCTGATGAAACCATATTGAAAAAACATACTTTACGATGATATGGTGACATGTATCAAATAAAATCAAAGCCGGAGATTGTAGTCGCCTATAACGGCAGCTAAACAAAAGGCAATCCGACTGTCCAGCTCGCTCTCTTCAGAGAGCGAGGTATAAACCAAAAAAGGTGGACACGTCATTCCAAGATGATGTGTTCCATCTCAGACCAAGATAATCAACTAATTTCTTCTCTCACAGCCTCTTGACACCCAGAGGAAGGTGTATGACGTGCATGTATACTAATAAGTCTTGTGCCCATTTATAGGCAGGAAGAAGAACAGAGCATCGATTTCAGACTTTCCACTTCCTGGTCAGGTAATGTGCTGTAGAATGAGTTCTGTTTCACTCAGACAAATAATTCAAACGGTTTTAGAAACTAGAGAGTGTTTTCTATCCAATAGTAATAATAATATGCATATTGTACGAGCAAGAATTGAGTACGAGGCCGTTTGAAATGGGCACATTTTATCTGGCTACTCAATACTGCCCCTTGCAGCCCAAACAGGTTAAAGAAAAACTAACAGGTCTGTGAGAGCCTGAATTCTTACTGGTTGGTAGGTGATCAAATACTTATGTCATGCAATAAAATGCAAATTAATGACTTAAAAATCATACAATGTGATTTTCTGGATTTTTGTTTTAGATTCCGTCTCTCACAGTTGAAGTGTACCTATGATAACAATTACAGACCTCTACATGCTTTGTAAGTAGGAAAACCAGCAAAATCGGCAGTGTATCAAATACTTGTGCTCCCCACTGTATGTATGTGTGTGTACGGTACCTGTTAAATATTGGGGGCTTCCTGTGAGCTGTGATGTGCGATGTATGATTGCTGTAAGAGCGAGTTCGCTAGCATGCTCTTATTGTAATGGTTGCATTAGCTCCCTGTTAATTCACAGTCATTTCCTTGCTAACACACAAATCTACAGCCATCAACAGACTTCTGTCCTGCATATCTAATGATTTCCGTTGTGTTTATTGTCAAGTATTTACACATATTGTATTTTGTACTAATTGTGTCATTGTTATGATCTTTGATGACAAATGGCCAGTCTGATAATTATATGCAAGCAACGAATCACGTGTCTACAGCCATCAACATATTGTTGTCCTACACATATAATGTGTTTCCTGAGACCGCTGGCTGGGAATTCGTTAATTACAGCACAACACTGAGAAATACAATCACATTTGTTACATTTGTTAAGTGCGTGTGTGTGTACTGATCAAAGCCTGTTCTCATCTAATGGGCGAGTTGGCATGGCAGTAAATTTAAAGGGTTCTAATCTTCAGCCACTTTGGCTGAGATAGACTGACATGCATTTCCTTCCCCTATCAATCACTCACTGTCCATCACAGGGAATTAGTTGTTTTTCCCTGTATTTGCTTCATCTTCACTTTAACCCCCATCACTAGGTCAACAAGATTAAGGCTACGCATAAAACAACAAAATAAGTCACATAAATCCAAAGCCAGCTCCATAGAGTCCTTCTGTAGCATCATAGGATACTGATGATTTTAACCATAAAGATAGAACACTGTTTTATCTCTATGGTTTTACACCTTTCCACATTGCCTCTCATTAGACAGGGCACAAGCTGTGGCCAAACACAGACTCCGAATGACAGAAGATTGTTGCGGCCTTATGTTCCACCCGGGATGAAGAGGACGAAGTAAGTACGTACATGGTGTCCACCTGCCTCTCTGTTACCCAGGTGATACAGAATGGCTTGCGTCATGTGAGTTTCCCTCAAGGTTCTGTAATGACGTCAAGTTTCTAGAATTTAACTACATGGTTATCTAAGATCAGTGATAATGGCCAATAACAGCTGAGAAATGTGGAAAAACAGATCGAGCTGTATTTCTGTTTTTTTTTAAATTCTGTACGGTACTATATATAGATTTACAAAAGGAAAGGAGATTATAATGATGTTTAGCCTAGCTAGGGGATTAAAATCACTTCTATGTAAAGGGAAGATTGTTTCAATCATTACAGGGATGAAAGAGTGAAAGAGAGTAGTTATCTGTTTTATCTCTAGGTGATCATTTATAGCCTATGTAACATTCCACATTATGTCTGTGGGTGTATTGTACTATGTGATTCGGGATCTGGGTTGTGATCTTACAGTATGTCCCTGACTTCCTGTAGATCTGGACCCATTTTCATAAAGCACCTCAGAAGTGCTGATCTAGGATCAGGTCCCCCATGTCAATATAATCCTATTCATTATGATCTAAATGGCAAAACTTCTCATTGATCAGCACTCCTACTCTGACCCCAGTGCCCAGGGGGTTAGACAGAGGGACATGGGAGGCAAAACGTCCTGTGTGGGGCAGACATTTGAAAGTAGACCTAGGTACTGGCAGTACTGACAAGGTGTCAGTTGGCATTTGTCAATGGCATGCACCAGACGGGGTGACAGGTGGGGGTTTTGTGTTTAAGAGACTGACAAGTGCCAAGGCCCTGTTTTACCTCACTCACACGCACACACCTCCACCGTCCCACCCTCTGCAACAAGCACCTTTTTAGGCACCCCTGAGTCATCAGGATCTCTTCCAGGAACAACTAGCTTTTTATCGTCCACCTGAGATCTATAAAACGTCTCCTGCTTCTGCAGTAACAGAGAGAGAAGGCACACTAATCATTTCTCTGAAATGGATTTTTTTGTTTTCACCTTTCCACCAGCAATCAAGTGCTTCAGTGACCTGGAAGTAAAAGCCTGGATTTGGAACTGTCAGAACTAGTTGTCAGGGTTGAGAAAGAGGTCCTTTGGTGTTTTGTACATAAGACAATGTATTGTTTTTGAGCGCATAAAATATTACAACATGTTGGCAATAACGTGACAGATTTTTCTTTAGCTCTCTCTCCCTCCTTTTTCTTTCCAGTTCTATCTAAATCCTGCTTCGTCTCTCATCCCTCCCTCTATCTCTCCTTCCGTCCCTCGCTCCTCTCCCTGAGCGTGTTGAGTAATTCACAGCATCCATTACTCTGGGCCTGTGCTTTGTTATTAGATTGACCACCATTGCTTGCTCGAACATGCACTTCCATACACTTACACTTAAACACACACACACACACACACACACACACACACACACACACACACACACACACACACACACACACACACACACACACACACACAGTTAGAGTGAGGGAAAGAGTGAGTGAGGGAAAGAGTAAATGGGTTAGTGAGTGAATGTCCTAAAAGCGTTCACGGTCTCGCGTCAGAATTAGATGCTCATCCATGTTTCTGAAACGTCACATTTCGAAGTTATTCCAAATGTCAAATTTTGTGTTTAAGGTAAAGTTAAGGCATTAACTCAAAATGATTTGGTCTAGCCCCAGCGTTCCGCTAGCGGAACTCCTCCCACATTCCACTGAAAAGGCAGAGCGCGAAATTCAAAAAATATTTTTTTGAAATATTTAACTTTCACACATTAACAAGTCCAATACAGCAAATGAAAGATACACATCTTGTGAATCCAGTCAACATGTCCGATTTTTTAAAGGTTTGACAGCGTAAACAGCACGTATATTTATGTTAGCTCACCACCAAATACAAAGAAGGACAGACATTTTTCACAGCACAGGTAGCATGCACAAAGCCAACGTTAACTAACCAAGAACCAACCAAACTAACCAAGAAACAACTTCATCAGATGACAGTCTTATAACATGTAACACAATAAATCTATGTTTTGTTCGAAAAATGTGCATATTTGAGGTATAAATCAGTTTTACATTGCAGCTACCATCACAGCTACCGTCAAAAATAGCACCGAAGCAGCCAGAGTAATTATAGAGACCAACGTGGAATACCTAAAACTCATCATAAAACTTTTCTGAAAAATGCATCGTGTACAGCAAATGAAAGACAAGCATCTTGTGAATCCAGCCAATATTTCAGATTTTTTAAGTGTTTTACAGCGGAAACACAATATAGCATTATATTAGCTTACTACAATAGCCAAACACACAACCGCATTCATTCATCAAGGCACGTTAGCGATAGCAATAGGCACGTTAGCGTTAGCGAATAAACCAGCAAAAGATATTAATTTTCACTAACCTTCATAAACCTTCCTCAGATGACAGTCCTATAACATCAGGTTATACATACACTTATGTTTTGTTCGAAAATGTGCATATTTAGAGCTGAAATCAGTGGTTATCCATTATGCTAACGTAGCATCTTTTTCCCAGAATGTGCGGATATTTCTATTAGACTCTCACCTATTCTGACCAAATAGCTATTCATAAACATTACAAAAAAATACATGTTGTATAGGAAATGATAGATCTACTAGTTCTTAATGCAATCGCTGTGTTAGAATTCTAAAAATAACTTCATTACCACATAAGGCTTACGTTATGTCGACCGAGTGCCCAAAACCTGGGCGCAAAACTACTAGTACACAGTTTGACAGATATATGAAATAGCATCATAAAATGTTTCTTACTTTTGGTGATCTTCCATCAGAATGTTGGACAAGGGGTCCTTTGTCCAGAACAGTAGTTGTTTGGATTTAGAACATTGTTTTTCCCTCTTGAATTAGCAAGCACACTGGCTAAGTGGCTCGAAGCTCTCCTTTCTGAACAAAGGCACACAACGCAACACACCTAAAGTCCCGAAAAAAATTCAATAATCTAATAAAACTATATTGAAAAAACATACTTTACGATGATATTGTGACATGTATCAAATAAAATCAAAGCCGGAGATAGTAGTCGCCCATAACGACGGCTTTTCAGAAGGCAATTCCAGGTCCATCTGCGCGCTCTCCAGAAAACAGGAAATTGATGACTCGTCATGCCAAGATGATATATTCCACCTCAGACCAAGATAAACACTTCATTTTTTCTCTCACTTCATCTTGACATCTAGGGGAAGGTGTATGACGTGCATGCATACTCATACGTATCATGCCCATTTATAGGCAGGCCCTTGAACAGAGCATAATTTTCAGACTTTCCACTTCCTGGTCAGAAAGTGTGCTGCCAAATGAGTTCTGTTTTACTCACAGACAAAATTCAAACGGTTTTAGAAACTAGAGAGTGTTTTCTATCCAATAGTAATAATAATATGCATATTGTACGAGCAAGAATAGAGTACGAGGCCGTTTAAATTGGGCACGTTTTTCCCCCATAGTGTAAATAGCGCCCTCTATCCTCATCAGGTTTTAAGGTTTGGGATAGGGTTTAAAAATAATATGTATTTATTTATTTATTTATTGCTGCATTCAAACATGCAACCTTTGGCACCAGAGGCAGATGCTTACACCCCTCAGCCATCCCTGTCCACAATGCCCTAGCAAAACGGAAACCTACTTGAAGGTAACAGTGCTCACTGTTGCCCCTAGTGGTCGGGTTCCACATCATCTCTGGACGTCCTCAGACATGGATGGACGTTGAATACTGATTTCTATCACGGGTGACCTGTCTGGAATGTCAGCCGGTCCCATGGACGAGTTATTTATTTATTTGAAATGTTAATAGTATATTTGTAACAAACTGTCACTTTTTGTACTTACTGTTAATTTCCTCCCTTCCCTTGTCAATGTAATGCATGGAAAGATCATGTTTAACAATGTTCAGGTAACATTAGCGAAATTAGCTAATTATCAAGGTCAATGTTTTTATTTTAAAAGTAATTCAATTACTTTTACTCTGAATATAATTTTTTACACCAATAATTGTATTTCTACTTGAGTACAATTTTATTAAAGTAACAGCACTTCTGCTTTAGTGGGATATTTAAGTACTCTTTCCACCCCTGAAAACAATGTTGTTCCTCACATACACTTACATTTAACAGACACTCTTATCCAGAGCGACTTACAAATTGGAAAGTTCATACATATTCATCCTGGTCCCCCCGTGGGAATTGAACCCACAACCCTGGTGTTGCAAGCGCCATGCTTTACCAACTGAGCCACACGGGACCAATACACAGACCAATACACAATACATGTAATACACAGTCACATGGCTTCTCTTACTGGTATGCAAAAACAAACACAATCACATAGAATCACACACAATCACAATCCCACTCATGCCTGCAATGATTTTTCAGGTAATTCTGTCACGACTTCCGCCGAAGTCAGTCCCTCTCCTTGTGCGGGCGGCGTTCGGCGGTCGACGTCACCGGTCTTCTAGCCATCGCCGCTCCACTTTTCATTTTCCATTTGTTTTGTCTTGGTTTTCCGCACACCTGGTTCACATTCCCTCATCTGACTAAATGTATATTACCCTCTGTTTGTGGACATGTCTGTTTGTGGAATTGTTTGTTTGTTACGTGTGGTTCGCATCAGGCTGTTTTGCGCCGGGTATGTGTTTGACCCGTGTGTTTTGTTTATTGTACCGCTTCTCCAGGTATGTTATTATCCTCTCAACTGTCTCAGTGTTAAGTATAAACCAAGGTTTTTGCACTGTAGATGGTTGTATTTCTGAGAGCTTCGTAAATCAATGTTTTTGTTTCTTTAGCAGTTTCTATTTCAATGTAAACAACCTTGGAAATTAAAATTACTCAGCCAAACATTTTCCTGACAGCTCTCTTTGTACACAAACATTCAGATCAGCCAGGTCGAAAGCCGTCGACTGAGTTTGGAGAAATGTTGATGAGGCTGAGATCCTGTTTCTCAAAACACCCACCCACTCTTCATAATATTTCAGCTCATCTCCAGTGGACAACAAATGGGACAAACTCCCATAATGTTCCTGTTTCCTCATTACTTATTGTGTACAGGTCCCCTAGTCATTTTCTCAGTAATACTATATGTCTGGTAATGCATGATACAGGGCTCCCTTATAAAATATATACAGTGCATTCGGAAATTATTCAGACCACTTTACTTTTTCCACATTTAGTTACGTTGTAGCCTTATTCTAAAATTGATTACATTTATGTTTTTCCTAATCAATCTACAGACAAAACCCCATAATGATGAAGCGAATACAGGTTTTCAGAAATTTTATCAAGAAGAAATGACCAAATACCTTATTTACATAATTATTCAGACCCTTTGCTATGAGATTCTAAATTTTCCTCAGGTGCATCCTGCTTCCATTGATCATCTTTGAGATGTTTCTAAAACTTGATTGGAGTCCACCTGTGGTAAATTCAATTGATTGGACATGATTTGGAAAGGCACACACCTGTCTATGTAAGGTTCCAAAGTTGACAATGCATGCCAGAGCAAAAACCAAATCATGAGGTCGAAAGGAACTGTCCGTAGAGCTCCGAGATGGGGATTGTTTCGAGACACAGATCTGGGGATGGGTACCAAAAAATGTCTGCAGCATTTAAGGTACCCAAGAACACAGTGGCCTTCATCATTCTTAAATGGAAGAAGTTCGGAACCACCAAGACCTTTTCAAGAGCTGGCCACGGATCATGGAGGTGCTCAAGAACCCGATAGTCACTCTGACAGAGCTCCAGAGTTCATCTGTGGAGATGGGAGAGCCACTCCACCATTTAGGCCTTTAAGTTAGAGTGGTCAGACAGAAGCCACTCCTCAGTAAAAGGCACATGACAGCCCGCTTGGAGTTTGCCAAAGGCACCTAAAGGACTCTCAGACCATGAGAAGAATGGGAGAAACTACCCAAATACAGGTGTGCCAAGCTTGTAGAGTATGGTGGCAAAATTGCATGATTATGTTATAATACTTTTATTGCATCATGGTTGTTTTATTCAACAGAATAGAGAATTTTGTTAACTATTGTGTGTGTGTGTGTGTGTTCTACTGAGGATGGGCCTCTGGGAGATAACACTGAAAGGAGATTTACGATGTCTTTTGGGTGATAAAACCTAAAGAGCATTCCAGAGCGTGAGTTAAAGTTTCTGTTCTATATGGTACCAGAGAGAGATGGTTCCAGTTTGGAGTCAGAGGGCCAGACACTGGTCTATACAATGAAAACTGTTGACACAGCAGATACTGTCTGCTATGTATTATAGGTATCTTTCATACAAATCTTAACCTTGTGACCCATTCTATATATCTGTTGTTCGTCATGTAGGTTGAAAGGGGTATATCTTGGCTATAAAAGACCTTTGTACTTTTGTCTCGTCGCTTTTCAACGGATCATCAGAAACTGTGATTTGTCGACAATTGCTATTGCAAAGCTCTCACTATTAAGATTTAGTTCAAGTATAACTCTGACTTGTGTGATAAGTTTGTCTCTCCTCATTTGATAGTAAAGAAATGAACCACCACAAGGCTCATACCTAAGAAGACTTGATGCTGTAATCACTGCCAAAGGTGCTTCAACAAAGTACTAAGTAAAGGATCTAAATACTTATGTAAATGTGATATTTTTTTTATTTTTTTTTATACATTTGCAGAAATGTCTAAAAAACAGTTTTTGCCTTGTCATTATTGTCACGTTCCTGACCTATTTATGTTAGTTTTTGTGTGTTAGTTGGTCAGGACGTGAGGTTGGGTGGGCATTCTATGTTATCTGTTTCTATGTTGGTTTAGGGTTGCCTGGTATGGCTCTCAATTGGAGGCAGGTGTTTGGCGTTCCTCTAATTGAGAGTCATATTTAGGTAGGCGGTTCACAGTGTTTGTTTGTGGGTGGTTGTCTCCTGTGTCCGTGTCAATGTTTGCACCATACGGGACTGTATACGGTTTGTTCGTTTCATGTAGTCTGTTCCTGTTCATTTCGTTCTTCACGTTGTATGTAAGTTCGTCGTTCAGGACTGTCTACTTTCGTTTTGTTATTTTGTTAGTTTATAGTGAAGTTCGTGTTTTCGTCTTGTCTTTAATAAATCATTATGTCTTCACAATCCGCTGCGCCTTGGTTCCCTCAATACTCCTCCTTTTCGGTTGAAGAGGAGGAGGACTATCGTTACAGAACCACCCACCAATCCAGAGCCAAGCAGCGGTTTAAACGGAGTAAGGGACAGCGCAAGAAGGAGGAATGGACTTGGGACGATGTATTGGACGGTAACGGTTGCTACACATGGGAGGAGATCCTGGCTGGAAGGGATCGCCTCCCATGGGAACAGGTGGAGGCACTGAGGAGAGCAGAGGCTACTGGAGTGAAGAACCGGAGTTATGAGGGGACGCGTCTTGCACGGAAGCCCGAAAAGCCCGTGAGTAATTCCCAAAAAATTCTTGGGGGGGGGCTAAGGGGTTGTGGGCCAAGGGCAGGTAGGAGACCTGCGCCCACTTCCCAGGCTAACCGTGGAGAGCGGGAGTACGGGCAGACACCGTGTTACGCAGTAGAGCGCACGGTGTCTCCTGTACGTGTGCATAGCCCAGTGCGGGTTATTCCACCTCCCCGCACTGGTAGGGCTAGATTGGGCATTGAGCCAGGTGTCATGAGGCCGGCTCAACGCGTCTGGTCTCCAGTGCGTCTCCTCGGGCCGGCATACATGGCACCTGCCTTACGCATGGTTTCCCCGGTTCGCCTGCATAGCCCAGTGCGGGCTATTCCACCTCGCCGCACTGGCAGGGCGACCGGGAGCATTCAACCAGGTAAGGTTGGGCAGGCTCAATGCTCAAGAGAGCCAGTACGCCTGCACGGTCCGGTATTTCCGGCGCCACCTCCCCGCCCCAGCCTAGTACCTACAGTGCCTACATTACGCACTAGGCTACCAGTGCATTTCCAGAGCCCTGTTCCTCCTCCACGCACTCTCCCTGTAGTGCGTGTATCCAGTTCGGTGCCTCCAGTTCCGGCCCCACGCACTAAGCTACCAGTGCGTCTCCAGAGCCCTGTACACACTATATATTCTCCCCCTACTAATCCTGATGTGCTTGTCCTCAGCCCGGCGTCACCAGTGCCGGTACCACGCATCAGGGGTAGAGTAGGCTTTGAGGATACAGTGTGCCCTGTCCCTGCTCCCCGCACTAGTAGGAAGGTGCTTATCATTAGCACGGTGCCTCCAGTTCCGGCACCACGCACCAGGTCTACAGTGCGCCATATCCGGCCAGAGCCATCCGTCTCCCCAGCGCCATCTGAGTCATCCGTCTCCCCAGCGCCATCTGAGCCATCCGTCTTCCCAGCGCCATCTGAGCCATCTGTCTCCTCAGCGCCATCTGAGCCATCCGTCTCCCCAGCGCCATCTGAGCCATCCGTCTGCCAGGAGCCTGCAAAGCCGCCCGTCTGCCATGAGCCTACAGAGCCGTCAGCCAGACAGGAGCCGCTAGAGCCATCAGCCAGACAGGAGCCGCTAGAGCCGTCAGCCAGACAGGATCTGCCAGAGCCGCCAACCAGACAGGATCTGCCAGAGCCGCCAACCAGACAGGATCTGCCAGAGCCGCCAACCAGACAGGATCTGCCAGAGCCGCCAACCAGACAGGATCTGCCAGAGCCGCCAACCAGACAGGATCTGCCAGAGCCGCCAGCGAACCATGAGCAGCCAGAGCCGTCAGAGCGCCATGAGCAGCCAGAGCCGTCAGAGCGCCATGAGCAGCCAGAGCCGTCAGTGAGCCATGAGCAGCCAGAGCCGTCAGAGAGCCATGAGCAGCCAGAGCCGTCAGAGCGCCATGAGCGTCGTGAGCCGTCAGCCTGCCATGAGCGTCGAGAGCCGTCAGCCTGCCATGAGCGTCGAGAGCCGTCAGCCTGCCATGAGCGTCGAGAGCCGTCAGCCTGCCATGAGCGTCGAGAGCCGTCAGCCTGCCATGAGCGTCGAGAGCCGTCAGCCTGCCATGAGCGTCGAGAGCCGTCAGCCTGCCATGAGCGTCGAGAGCCGTCAGCCTGCCATGAGCGTCGAGAGCCGTCAGCCAGCCATGAGCGTCGAGAGTCGTCAGTCAGCCATGAGCTGCCCTTCAGCCTGAAAAGGCTGGATACCCAGAACTGCCCATCAGTCCAGAGCTGTCTCTCTGTCCGGAGCTGCCTTTCAGTCCGGAGTTGCCCCTCTATCCTAATCTCCCTCTCTATCTTCATCTATCTCTATAGTCTTATCTATCCCTCTATCTTGATTTATCTCTCTGTCCTGGTGTTATCCTTATTTAATATATTATTAAGAGAATTGTGTGGGGGAAGAAAGAGGGTGGACATTCTATGTTGGAGGAAGTTAGGATGGATTATGGTGGGGTGGGAACCGCGCCCGGAGCCTGAGCCACCACCGTGGTTAGATGCCCACCCAGACCCTCCCCTAGACTTTGTGCTGGTGCGTCCGGAGTTCGCACCTTGTGGGGGGGGTACTGTCACGTTCCTGACCTATTTATGTTAGTTTTTGTGTGTTAGTTGGTCAGGACGTGAGGTTGGGTGGGCATTCTATGTTATCTGTTTCTATGTTGGTTTAGGGTTGCCTGGTATGGCTCTCAATTGGAGGCAGGTGTTTGGCGTTCCTCTAATTGAGAGTCATATTTAGGTAGGCGGTTCACAGTGTTTGTTTGTGGGTGGTTGTCTCCTGTGTCCGTGTCAATGTTTGCACCATACGGGACTGTATACGGTTTGTTCGTTTCATGTAGTCTGTTCCTGTTCATTTCGTTCTTCACGTTGTATGTAAGTTCGTCGTTCAGGACTGTCTACTTTCGTTTTGTTATTTTGTTAGTTTATAGTGAAGTTCGTGTTTTCGTCTTGTCTTTAATAAATCATTATGTCTTCACAATCCGCTGCGCCTTGGTTCCCTCAATACTCCTCCTTTTCGGTTGAAGAGGAGGAGGACTATCGTTACAGAACCACCCACCAATCCAGAGCCAAGCAGCGGTTTAAACGGAGTAAGGGACAGCGCAAGAAGGAGGAATGGACTTGGGACGATGTATTGGACGGTAACGGTTGCTACACATGGGAGGAGATCCTGGCTGGAAGGGATCGCCTCCCATGGGAACAGGTGGAGGCACTGAGGAGAGCAGAGGCTACTGGAGTGAAGAACCGGAGTTATGAGGGGACGCGTCTTGCACGGAAGCCCGAAAAGCCCGTGAGTAATTCCCAAAAAATTCTTGGGGGGGGGCTAAGGGGTTGTGGGCCAAGGGCAGGTAGGAGACCTGCGCCCACTTCCCAGGCTAACCGTGGAGAGCGGGAGTACGGGCAGACACCGTGTTACGCAGTAGAGCGCACGGTGTCTCCTGTACGTGTGCATAGCCCAGTGCGGGTTATTCCACCTCCCCGCACTGGTAGGGCTAGATTGGGCATTGAGCCAGGTGTCATGAGGCCGGCTCAACGCGTCTGGTCTCCAGTGCGTCTCCTCGGGCCGGCATACATGGCACCTGCCTTACGCATGGTTTCCCCGGTTCGCCTGCATAGCCCAGTGCGGGCTATTCCACCTCGCCGCACTGGCAGGGCGACCGGGAGCATTCAACCAGGTAAGGTTGGGCAGGCTCAATGCTCAAGAGAGCCAGTACGCCTGCACGGTCCGGTATTTCCGGCGCCACCTCCCCGCCCCAGCCTAGTACCTACAGTGCCTACATTACGCACTAGGCTACCAGTGCATTTCCAGAGCCCTGTTCCTCCTCCACGCACTCTCCCTGTAGTGCGTGTATCCAGTTCGGTGCCTCACAATCCGCTGCGCCTTGGTTCCCTCAATACTCCTCCTTTTCGGTTGAAGAGGAGGAGGACTATCGTTACAATTATGGGGTATTGTGTGTAGATTGATGAGGGGGAAAACATTATTTAATCCATTTTGGAATAAAGCTGTAATGTAACAAAATGTGGAAAAAGTCAATGGGTCTGAATACTATCCGAATGCACCGTATATACATAAGTCAAGGATATATAAATATAAAACAACTCCCTATGACAACCTTGACCCACTGACCCCTGACCCATGTCGTGGCAATTTCCTGTATTACCAAATTAGGTGAGTTACAAACCACACACCAGTCAGAGTTATACTTAAACTTCATCTTTAATAATATGAGCTTTACAATAGCCATTTGACTCTCAGATCAATTCAGTGTCTATTCAGTGACAGTCCCTACATAAGAATACAAAGATCTTTTATAGCCAAGATACACCCCTCTCAACTTACATGACGAACCACAGATCTTAGGAACAGTTCACAAAGAAAGACTTTTACTTGAGAGAGGAGTATCCCATAGCCAGATAGCATTCACTATAAATTCTCGTTCAGTTTGATCTCTAAGACGAGGTTCTAATCTCGTTCCTGGTACTTCATAGTACAAAAACATTACCTCATCCAAGGCATAACTCAATTGTCAACTCTAGATACTCCCATCTCAAGTTAACCCACTCTTGACCCCACTCCTGGACAAGCTCACTGAGGAGAGTGACTTGCACACAGACATTGTGGAGCCAAGTAATTGGTCCCCCCTTAATCACGCCATCCCTTCACATGTTTTAACAGATACATTCACATACGAAGAAAATGTTCCATCCTGTCCTCTTCCCTTTCTGATATTCTGCATAGCACCAGAGACATGCAAAAGACAAACCTGACCTCTCCTCTCTCTGGGCCCCAAGTGACTGAGCCCTGTTTGGGAAGGGGAAAGTGCAACTGCCAAAACTATAGTCCAAAGGGATACAGTCTAATAAAAAGTATATCACATAAGAATATTATGCAGATATGACATCTTAATGACTTATGTTACCCAACTAATTCTGATTCATCCACCACACCCAACAAAACAACAGCTCTTACATAATTTCTCATCACCAATGCATCAGTTTCAGACCGCAGGCTGATGGCACCGAGAGATAGGGCAGCTCTGCTTCATGATTATCTACTCATTGTGTAATTGTGATAACATTCATAAACTCAAGTCCATTTGTTCACCCGGTGTAGAATACCTCACAATCAAATGCCGATCGTATTACCTCCCAAGGGAATTCTCTTCGGTTATAGTCACAACTGTGTATATTCCCCCTCAAGCCAATACCACGACAGCCCTCAAAGAACTTCACTGGACTTCATGCAAACGGGAAACCACATATCCTGAGACCGCATTTACTTAAGCTGGGGATTTTAACAAAGCAAATTTGAGTAAAATGCTGCCGAAGTTCTATCAACACATTGACTGTAGCACTCGCTCTGAGAAAACCACTGCTACTCAAGATTTTCGAAATGCCTAAAAGGCCTTCGCCCACCGTCCCTTTGGTAAATCTGATCACTTTGCTCCTCCCTTCCCATAGGCAGAAACTCAAACAGGAAGTACCCGTGCTAAGGACTATTCAATGCTGGTCTGACTAAACGGAATCAACGCTTCAAGATTGTTTTGATCACGTGGACTGGGATATGTTCCGGGTAGCCTCTGAGAATAACATCGACGAACACACAGATACGGTGACTGAGTTTATCAGGAAGTGTATAGGCGATGTTGTACCCACTGTGACTTTTAAAACCTACCCTAACCAGAACCGCGGATAGATGGCAGCATTCACGCAAAACTGAAAGCACGAACCATCACATTTAACCATGACAAAGTGACTGGGAATATTGATGAATACAAACAGTGTAGTTATTCCCTCCGTAAAGCAATCAAATAGGCAAAACGGCAGTATAGAGACAAAGTGGAGTTGCAATTCAATGGCTCAGACACAAGACGTACAGTATGTGGCATTGTCTACGGACAATCACGGACTACAAAGGGAAAACCAGCCACATTGCGGACACTGACCTCTTGCTTACGGACAAGCTAAACACCTTCCTCGCCCGCTTTGAGGATAACACAGTGACACCGACGTGGCCCGCTACCAAGGACTGTGGGCTCTCCTTCTCCATTGTAGGTGTGAGTAAGACATTTAAGCGTGTTAACCCTTGCAAGGTTAACCCTCCCAGACGGTATCCATAGCTGCATCCTCAGAGTATTCGCAGAACAGCTGGCTGGAGTGTTTACCGACATATTCAATCTCTCCCTATCCCAGTCTGCTTTCCCAACTTGCTTCAAGATGTCCATCATTGTTCCTGTACCCAAGAAAGCAAAGGTAACTGAACTAAAATACTACCACCCGTAGCACTCACTTCTGTCATCATGAAGTGCATTTAGAGGCAAGTTAAAGGTCATATCACCTCTACCTTACCTGACACCCTAGACCCACTTTAATTTGCACACTGCCCTATCCCATCTGGATAAGAGGAATACCTAGAGTTGAAGTCGGAAGTTTACATACACTTAGGTTGGAGTCATTAAAACTTGTTTTTCAACCACTCCACAAATTTCTTGTTAACAAACTATAGTTTGGCAAGTCGGTAAGGACATCTACTTTGTGCATGACACAAGACGTTTTTCAAACAATTGTTCACAGACAGATTATTTCACTTATAATTCACTGTATCACAATTCCAGTGGGTCAGAAGTTTACACTAAGTTGACTGTGCCTTTAAACAGCTTGGAAAATTCCCCAAAATTATGTCATGGGTTTAGAAGTTTCTGAGAGGCTAATTGACATCATTTGAGTCAATTGGAGGTGTACCTGTGGATGTATTTCAAGGCCTACCTTCAAACCCAGTGCCTCTTTGCTTGACATCATGGGAAATTCAAAAGAAATCAGCAAAGACCTCAGAAAAAAACGTTTTAGACCTCCACAAGTCTGGTTCATCCTTAGGAGCAATTTCCAAACACCTGAAGGTACCACATTCATCTGTACAAACAATAGTGCGCAAGTATAAATGCCATGGGTGTAACGCTCGTCGTTAGGAGAAAGAGAGGAGGACCAAGATGCAGCGTAGTGAGTACTCATATTCCTTTTAATGAAAACCGAATACTCGAACAAAACAACAAACTAACGATAAACGAGAATAACACGAAACGAAACACTCCTGTGTAGTGACATACACAGAGACACAGGAAACAGGAACAATCACCCACAACCCACAAAGACAAAACAGGCTACCTAAATATGGCTCCCAATCAGAGACAACGACTAACACCTGCCTCTGATTGAGAACCATATCAGGCCAAACACATAGAAACAGACAAACTAGACATACAACATAGAATGCCCACTCATATCACACCCTGACCAAACAAAACATAGAAACATACAACGCAAACTATGGTCAGGGCGTGACAATGGGACCACACAGCCGTCATACCGCTCAGGAAGGAGACGCGTTCTGTCTCCTAGAGATGAACGTACTTTGGTGCGAAAAGTACAAATCAATCCCAGAACAGCAGCAAAGGACCTTGTGAAGATGTTGGAGGAAACAGGTACAAAAGTATCTATATCCACAGTAAAACGAGTCCTATATCGACATAACCTGAAAAGCCGCTCAGCAAGGAAGAAGCCACTGCTCCAAAACCACCATAAAAAAGCCAGACTACGGTTTGCAACTGCACATGGGGACAAATATCGTACTTTTTGGAGAAATATCCTCTGGTCTGATGAAAGAAAAATAGAACTGTTTGGCCATAATGACCATCGGTATGTTTGGAGGAAAAAGGGGGCGGCTTGCATGCCGAAGAACACCATCCCAACCGTGAAGGTGGAGGTGGCAGCATCATGTTGTGGGGTGCTTTGCTGCAGGAGGGACTGGTGCACTTCACAAAATAGATGGCATCATAAGGAAGAAAATTATGTAGATATATTGAAGCAACATCTCAAGACATCAGTCAGGAAGTTAAAGCTTGGTCACAAATGAGTCTTCCAAATGGACAATGATCCCAAGCATACTTCCAAATTTTTTGCAAACTGGCTTAAGGACAACAAAGTCAAGGTATTGGAGTGGCCATCACAAAGCCCTGACCTTAAACCTTGAGAAAATTTGTGGGCAGAACTGAAAAAGTGTGTGCAAGCGAGGAGGCCTACAAACCTGATTCAGTTACACCAGCTCTGTCAGGAGGAATGGCCAAAATGCACCCAACTTATTGTGGGAAGCTTGTGGAAGGCTGACCGTAACGTTTGACCTAAGTTAAACAATTTAAAGGCAATGCTACCAAATACAAATTGAGTGTAATTGACCCACTGGGAATGTGATGAAAGAAATAAAAGCTGAAATAAATAATTCTCTCTACTATTATTATGACATTTCACATTCTTAAAATAAAGTGGTGATCCTAACTGACCTAAGACAGGGCATTTTTACTTGGACTAAATGTCAGGAATTGTGAAAAACTGAGTTTAAATGTATTTGGCTAAGGTGTATGTGAACATCCGACTTCAACTGTATATAAGAATGCTGTTCATTGACTATAGCTCAGCATTCAACACCATAGTACCCTCCAAGCTCATCATTAAGCTCGTGGGCCCTGGGTCTGAACCCCGCTCTGTGCAACTGGGCCCTGGACTTCCTGACGGACCACCCCCAGGTGGTGAAGGTAGGAAACAACGCCTTCACTTCGCTGATCCGCAACCCAGGGTTCTCACAAGGGTGCGTGCTCAGCCCGCTCCTGTACTCTCTGTTCACCCATGACTGCATGGCCACGCACACCTCCAACTCAATAATCATGTTTGCAGACGACACAACAGTAGTTGGCCTGATTACCAACAATGTCAAGACAGCCTACAGGGAGGAGTTGAGAGCCCTGGGAGTGTTTTGCCAGGATCATAACCTCACTGAATGTCAACAAAATGAAGGAGCTGATTTTGGACTTCAGGAAACAGCAGAGGGAGCACACCCTATCCACATCGACGGGACCACAGTCGAGCAGGTGGAAAGCTTCAAGTTCCTTGGCGTACACATCACTGACGATCTGAAATGGTCCACCCACACAGACAGTGTGGTGAAGAAAGCAGAACAGCGCCTATTCAACCTCAGGAGGCTGAAGAAATTTTGCTTGGCACCTAAGACCCTGAACTTTTACAGATGCACAATTGAGAGCATGCTGTCGGACTGTATCACCGCCTGGTACGGCAACTGCACCGTCCGCAACTTCAGGGCTCTCCAGAGGGTGGTGTGGCCTGCCCAATGCATCACCAGCGGCAAACTACCTGCCCTCCAGGATACCTACAGCACCCGATGTCACAGGAAGGCCAAAAATATCATCAAGGACTACAACCACCCGAGCCACTGCCTGTTCACCCCGCAATCATCCAAAAGACGAGGTCAGGACAGGTGCATCAAAGCTGGGGCCGAGAGACTGAAAAACAGCTTCTATCAGACTTAAATAGCCATCACTAGGCAGCTTCCACCCTTCACGTAACCCTGCACCTTACAGGCTGCTGCACAATATACATAGACTTGAAATCATTGGCCACTTAAATAATGGAACACTAGTCACTTTAATAATGTTTACATATTTTGCTTTACTCCTCTCATGTACAGTGGCAAGAAAAAGTATATGAACCCTTTGTAAATACCTGGATTTCTGCATAAATTGGTCATACAATGTAATCTGTTCTTCATCTAGGTCACAACAATAGACAAACACAGTCTGTTAAACTAATTTAAAAAAATTATTGGGTCACTATAACTATATCTATTTTGCCAATTGGATTGATCGCCTCTACCGCACGGAACCCCACTAATCTACAGTCGGAAACGCACGAGGTGGCTAAAATCAGACTTCCATCCTATGCTAGCTTGCTACCGATGGCTCAGCTAGCTGTCTGAATCGCCGTTACCCCAACCAACCTCACTACTCACTGGACCCTTATGATCACTCGACTAAGCATGCCTCTCCTTAATGTCAATATGCCTTGTCCATTGCTGTTCTGGTTAGTGTTTATTGACTTATTTCACTGTAGAGCCTCTAGCCCTGCTCATTATACCTTATCCAAGCTTTCAGTTCCACCACCCACACATGCGATGACATCACCTGGTTTCAATTATGTTTCTAGATACAATATCTCATCATCACTCAATACCTAGGTTTATCTCCACTGTATTCACATCCTACCATACCTTTGTCTGTACATTATACCTTGAAGCTATTTTATCGCCCCCAGAAACCTCCTTTTACTCTCTGTTCCGGACGTTCTAGACGACCAATTCTCATAGCTTTTAGCCGTACCCTTATCCTACTCCTCCTCTGTTTCTCTGGTGATGTAGAGGTGAATCCAGGCCCTGCAGTGCCTAGCTCCACTCCTATTCCCCAGGCGCTCTCTTTTGATGACTTCTGTAACCGTAATAGCCTTGGTTTCATGCATGTTAACATTAGAAGCCTCCTCCCTAAGTTTGTTTTATTCACTGCTTTAGCACACACTGCCAACCCGGATGTTCTAGCCGTGTCTGAATTCTGGCTTAGGAAGACCACCAAAAATTCTGAAATCTCCATTCCTAACTACAACATTTTCAGTCAAGATAGAACAGCCATAGGGGGCGGTGTTGCAATCTACTGCAGAGATAGCCTGCAGAGTTCTGTCCTACTATCCAGGTCTGTACCCAAGCAATGTTAACTTCTACTTTTAAAAATCCACCTCTCTAAAAACAAGTCTCTCACCGTTACCGCGTGCTATAGACCACCCTCTGCCCCCAGCTGTGCTGACACCTTATGTGAACTGATTGCCCCCCATCTATCTTCAGAGCTCATGCTACTAGGCGACCTAAACTGGAACATGCTTAACACCCCAGCCATTCTACAGTCTAAGCTTGATGCCCTCAATCTCACACAAATGATCAATGAACCTACCAGGTACCACCCCAAAACCGTAAACACGGGCACCCTCATAGATATCATCCTAACCAACTTGCCCTCTAAATACACCTCTGCTGTTTTCAACCAAGATCTCAGCGATCACTGCCTCATTGCCTGCATCCGTAGTGGGTCAGCGGTCAAACGACCTCCACTCATCACTGTCAAACGCTCCCTGAAACACTTCAGCGAGCAAGCCTTTCTAATCGACCTGGCCGGGGTATCCTGGAAGAATATTGATCTCATCCCGTCAGTAGAGGATGCTTGGTTATTTTTTTTTTAAATGCCTTCCTCATCATCTTAAATAAGCATGTCCCATGCAAGAAATTAGAACCAGGAACAGATAAATTGTTAGGATTTATGTTTATGCACTATAGGCTGTTAGCATATTGGTTGAAGGTGAATGTTGTTTTGTTGCACACACACACACACAATACAGAGGGGGGTAGGTGTGTAAGGACTGACCACCACAGGCCAGAAAAGCTGTGGACAGTCTGGAGAGGGGAGGGGTGCATCTCTCTAGACCAACCAGGAGTTTAGAATACTGGACAATACCATATTAGGAACTGGTTCAGTGTAGAATCGACAGACACAAGACGGATCTAATCTACCCAGCAACCAGATGTGGACAAAGGAACGCGCCAAGGGGCTTGGACAAAGGGCCAGCAAAGGGGGGCAAAGTCTAAACCAAGCCCAGCCTCTACTGTGATAGGCTAACAGACGCGTTGAAACTACGTCATCACGGTATAAGAACAGCTGTTTACGTACTTCCTGCCAGTTCTCTGATCTACCCTGCGCGGAGATCCAGTGAACCAGTATATACGAAAATTGCATTTACCATTTATCGTTTGAGTTTAATTAAAATACTTAAAATATATTCGGTGACTATGAATCACATTTTGTCCAGATGCCAGATTTGAACTGACGCAAATCTCTTTCAATAGCCCTTGGTTCTCTCCAGACCTGACTGCCCTTAACCAACACAAAAACATCCTATGGCGTTCTGCATTAGCATCGAACAGCCCCCGTGATATGCAACTTTTTAGGGAAGCTAGAAACCAATATACACAGGCAGTTAGAAAAGCCAAGGCTAGCTTTTTCAAGCAGAAATTCGCTTCCTGCAACACAAACTCAAAAAAGTTCTGGGACACTGTAAAGTCCATGGAGAATAAGAACACCTCCTCCCAGCTTCCCACTGCAATGAGGACAGGAAACACTGTCACCACCGATAAATCCACTATAATTGAGAATTTCAATAAGCATTTTTCTACGGCTGGCCATGCTTTCCACCTGGCTACCCCTACCCCGGTCAACAGCACTACACCCCCCACAGCAACTCGCCCAAGCCTTCCCCATTTCTCCTTCTCCCAAATCCAGTCAGCTGATGTTCTGAAAGAGCTGCAAAATCTGGACCCCTACAAATCAGCCAGGCTAGAAAATCTGGACCCTTTCTATCTAAAATTATCTGCCGAAGTTGTTGCAACCCCTATTACTAGCCTGTTCAACCTCTCTTTCGTGTCGTCTGAGATTCCCAAAGATTGGAAAGCAGCTGTGGTCATCCCCCTCTTCAAAGGGGGGGACACTCTTGACCCAAACTGCTACAGACCTATATCTATCCTACCCTGCCTTTCTAAGGTCTTCGAAAGCCAAGTCAACAAACAGATTACCGACCATTTCGAATCCCACCATACCTTCTCCGCTATGCAATCTGATTTCAGCGCTGGTCATGGGTGCACCTCACGCTCAAGGTCCTAAACGATATCCGAACCGCCATCGATAAGAAACAATACTGTGCAGCCGTATTCATTGACCTGGCCATGGCTTTCGACTCTGTCAATCATCACATCCTCATCAGCAGACTCGATAGCCTTGGTTTCTCAAATGATTGCCTCGCCTGGTTCACCAACTACTTCTCTGATAGAGTTCAGTGTGTCAAATCGGAGGGCCTGTTGTCCGGGCCTCTGGCAGTCTCTATGGGGGTGCCACAGGGTTCAATTCTTGGACCGACTCTCTTCTCTGTATACATCAATGATGTAGCTCTTGCTGCTGGTGAGTCTCTGCTCCACCTCTACGCAGACGACACCATTATGTATACTTCTGGCCCTTCTTTTGGACACTGTTAACAACCCTCCAGACGAGCTTCAATGCCATACAACTCTCCTTCCGTGGCCTCCAATTGCTCTTAAATACAAGTAAAACTAAATGCATGCTCTTCAACCGATCGCTGCCTGCACCTGCCCGCCCGTCCAACATCACTACTCTGGACGGTTCTGACTTAGAATATGTGGACAACTATAAATACCTAGGTGTCTGGTTAGACTGTAAACTCTCCTTCAAGACTCACATCAAACATCTCCAATCCAAATTTAAATCTAGAATTGGCTTCCTATATCGCAACAAAGCATCCTTCACTCATGCTGCCAAACATACCCTTGTAAAACTGACCATCCTACCGATCCTCGACTTTGGTGATATCATTTACAAAATAGGCTCCAATACCCTACTCAATAAATTGGATGCAGTCTATCACAGTGCCATCCGTTTTGTCACCAAAGCCCCATATACTACCCACCACTGCGACCTGTACGCTCTCGTTGGCTGGCCCTCGCTTCATACTCGTCGCCAAACCCACTGGCTCCAGGTCATCTACAAGACCCTGCTAGGTAAAGTCCCCCCTTATCTCAGCTCGCTGGTCACCATAGCAGCACCCACCTGTAGGACACGCTCCTGCAGGTATATCTATCTGGTCACCCCCAAAACCAATTCTTCCTTGGGCCGTCTCTCCTTCCAGTTCTCTCCTGCCAATGACTGGAATGAACTACAAAAATCTCTGAAACTGGAAACACTTATCTCCATCACTAGCTTTTTTCATCACTAGCAATTGGCGTACCAGGCAGTGATGCAAACGGTCAGGATGCTCTTGAAGTTGCAGCTGTAGAACCTTTTGAGGACTTCAGGACCCATGACAAATCTTTTTAGTTTCCTGAGGGGGAATAGGCTTTGTCGTGCCCTCTTCACCACTGTCTTGGTGTGTTTGGAACATTCTAGTTTGTTGTTGATGTGGACACCAAGGAATTTGAAGCTCTCAACTTGCTCCACTACAGCCCCGTCGATGAGAATGGGGGCGTGCTCAGTGCTTCTTTTCCTGTAGTCCACAATCATCTCCTTAGTCTTGGTTACGTTGAGGGATAGGTTGTTATTCTGGCACCACCCGGCCAGGTCTCTGACCTCCCCCCTATAGACTGTCTCATTGTTGTCAGTGAGTGTTTAAATTATGTAATTAATATAGACAAGAAAATACAAGAATTAGTGTGGTATTTGTTTAAGCACACTATGTTTGTCTATTGTTGTGACTTAGATGAAGACCAGATCAAATTTGATGACCAGTTTATGCAGAAATCCAGGTAATTCCAAAGGGTTCACATACTTTTTCTTTACACTATATACTGTATACTGTATTCTATTCTACTGTATTTAGTCTATACCACTCCGACATTGCTCATCTTAATATTTATATATCCCTTAATTCCATTCTTTTACTTTTAGGTTTGTGTGTATTGTTGTGAATTGTTATATATTACTGCACTGTTGGAGCTAAAAACACAAGCATTTCGCTACACCCGCAATAACATCTGCTAAACATGTCGACCTTACCGCATGGTCTGTCACATTGTCTGTCACATTGTCATGTGTGCTCCCTCTCCGGCCTCTAGGTCATCAGGCTGCTCGTTATGGCGCACACCAGTCACCATCGTTACGCGCATCTGCGCATAATGACACTGACCTGGACTCTATCACCTCCATGATTACCTGTCCTTTCTATGTCACTCCCTTTGGTTTCTTCCCCAGTCGTTATTGTTTCTATTTCATGTCTGTGCGTTGTTTGTGTTTCTTGTTATGTATTATGTTTTCATTTATTTATTAAATTATTGACTCCCTCAACTTGCTTCCCGACTCCCAGTCGTTGTAGAATGACGACTCAACAAAGGAAAGTATCAGGGAGTGTTTTTTTCTTTTTTTTGTGTGTTCTTGGTGATGTTCGGTCCGGGGGTTGGAGCCGGAGCTACCTGGGAGGTCTCAGCCGGTTTGTCGGATTCCCATGCCTTGGCGGGTTCGATGGGTTCCCCTGCCTCAGCTGGCTCGACGGGTTTCCATACCTCAGCTGGCTCGACGGGTTTCCATACCTCAGCTGGCTCGACACGCTCCCATGCCTCAGCGGGCTCGATGGGCTCCCATGCCTCAGCTGGGTGAACAGGTTCCCGTGCCTCGACCGAGGCAACCGGGGTGGTCTCAGCCGGCTCATCAGGCTCTCACGCCTCAGCCGGTTCATCAGGTTTCTGCGCCTCAGCGGAGGTGACCGGTCCGCTCCGGATACCTGGGATCATCCCTGTGGTTGGCTGAAGCCGAACGCCCCGAAGAGGGGACACTGTCAGCATGCTCTCTCTCCGGCACTCTAGGTCTCCATGCTCCCGCGCCTCAGCTGGATTGACAGGTTCACGCGCCTTAGCAGAGGTGACCGGTCCGCTCCTGATCCCCAGGATCATCATCTTGGTCATCTTGGTACTGTCAAGTGTGCTCCCTTTCCGGCCTCTAGGTCACCAGGCTGCTCGTTATGGCGCACACCTGTCACCATCGTTACGCGCATCTGCGCATAATGACACTCACCTGGAGTGTCTTTGGTTTCTTCCCGCGTTGTTCGTGTTTCTTGTTTTGTATTATCTTTTCATTTATTTATTAAATTATTCACTCCCTGAACTTGCTTCCCGACTCCCAGCACACACATTACACACATTCACAGACTCGATTGTCACCTCTTTATTGTCCGTAAGGAGAAAGAGGACCTGAGTGGCTGGGAACTTGTGAGAAGATTGCCATGAAGTTACAGTGGATTTGTTACAGTGTGTGAACTGAAGGAGGGAGACACTAAGGATACAGTCTGAGGGAGAGGGTTATTGAAGGGCTAGAGTCATGTTCATGATCTATAAAGCCTATACTAGACAGAGATCTGAGTGCTGTGTGCGCAAGAGCACATAGCACACACACTCGTACACACAATCGGCATCCTTCTACTCCCCACATGCACATGCAGACTAATTGATTGGTAGTTTCGGGTAAATGGGATAGTAGATAGAGGAACCTGCTATCCAGAAAATCAGACTGTACTTATTCATGTATCATGCTTGTTGGGCTATTTATATCCAGGGGTAGCGAGAGTGTGTGTGTTCATGCATGTGTGTGCGTGCGTGAAAGCGTGTGTGTTTAAATCTAAGTTGATTTGTTTTACTGTGTTACTGCCTGCTTACGTCAGATTAAATGGCTTTGGATCATAACGGTAATTGAGGTGTAGATTATTTGAAACAACATTATGGTCGGATGGTATCATCGCTAAGCCTGGGCTGCTTTACTATTCTCCATCAACGCACACACATACATGGATCAATCAGAGTAGAGGAGATAAAGAGGAGATGGAACATTTAACCATCTCCCATCATCCCCCTACGTCCCAACCACACCCCTCCGCGTCCCTCTGCATCCCTCGTCTTTGACGTCACTGTGCTTGGGCAGCCAATCAGTTTCCTGAGTCACACCAACCACCTCTCCTTAGCCCCTCCTCCTCCTCTCTGTCTCTTTAAACCTCACAGGCTGTGGAAACACAACACACAATGTGCTGCCGCCACTGGGAGGGCGGACGGATGCAATGCAGAACTCACACCACACCAAACACATCGAGACAGAGTAAGTGGATCCTCTTGCAGAGAGACTGCATACGAAGTCAGGGCTCATATCTCTTGCTCTTTCTCCCTTTCTCTTTCTGTCTCTGTTTGTCTCTTTGTTTTCTCTGTGTCTGACTTCATCAGTCTCTCTCCCCATCTCCATCTCTTTTTATTTCTCTGGATAACTTCTTAATTTCCCCCTCTCACTCTCTGTCTCGCTTCTGCCTCTCTGTCTTTCTCCATATATCTCAGTGTCTCCCTCCTGATCTCTTCTCCCTGTCTTTCACCCTCCAGGCACACGCTGTCTCCAGACGACAACAACAGAGAACGCAGCAGCCCCTGTAGTAGCAGAAAGAAGAGATCCACCAGAAGAACCCCCCTCACTCCTCTCCTCTCCCTAGGACCGCAGCTCTGAAATGGGCTGCTCCTCGGGACGCCAACCCCCGGCCCCGGTGCTTCAACCAGACCTGGACTGTGGCAGCAGCATACCTTCGGAGTCCCCCCATAGAAGGGACCTGGTCCAACCCCCAGAGTCTCTCTCCACACTAGAACGACTAGCCCAGGCCACTGGCGGCACGGAGAAGTCTTGGTACCGCTGTGTGTTCCCGTTTGGGGTGATCTCCCTGGTGATCGGTGTGGCGGGGACAGGGGTCACCTTCATGTATAACACGCCAGACCTGCACCAGACCAAGGTGGTGTCCATGATGTTGCTGGTGGTTGGGATGGTCATGCTGCTGATGGCGGCAGTCTGCTGGAGGGACCACAGGCTGAAGAGAAGGAAGAAGAAGGAGGGAGGGTTCTTCTGCTCTGAACAGGGCACATTGTGAGGTCTGGAGGAGGAAGAGGGATGTATGGAATAGAGACACAGACAGATGAAAGGATGGATGGATGGAAAGGTTGAAAATCTGTGAGGTCCAAACCGATCAACCTGCCACGTGCTTCAGCAAGACGCTAGATTTCATTATGGTGGAGAGGGTTGAGAGTTCCTATATCTTCTTTCTCTTGTTTGGAAATATAACCTCCTCCTTGACTTTTTATTAGCCCAACCTCTGAGGAGGTTTACTTTGTTTTTCACTGTGTGGAGGAGGGAGGGTGGTGTTTTCACGGTTTTAAGTTCAGAGAGTTCTATCAATGGTTAACCGTAGACTCTGATAACCTACTGTAGCAGTGAGATGTCCCATCAGAATGATGAAATCAGACTTTGGATGTGTACCAAATGGCACCATATTCCCTACATAGTGCAGGGAATTGGATGCCATTTTGGCCCAGCATTTTTGTCCACGCTTTTCATTCATAGTGATTTACTAATTTCTGCTTTCCACTTCAGTTGGCTTAGCAGTGTCCTAAAAACGAGGACATCACTGGATCTGCCACAGAATGGGCTGAGATGTTACATTTTTACCAGTGGTTCTTTTTGCTGCCGTGTCAGTAATAAATTGTGATGAATTGACTTGCGTGTGTGCACCTCTAAGTGGTATGAATTCATAGTTGAAGGTTTCAGATAATGACATCACCCTGCGACAAGACTGCTGTAAGTTTGTCAACTTTGCATTCCTCTGTATGTTTGATATTACATGTATGCTTGGTGCGCTCTTAGATATGCAGAGGTTTATGGACTGATACGTCATTTGGATGACATTCATATCACAAATCTCATATCACTACCTGACCTGGGTTAAACATAATATGTCAAATACTCAAAAATATGTGAGCTGCGCTTGATTTAGTATAGCCCGGCTCAATTGAACCAACAGCATAGTCCCAAAAGTGGAAACTCCAAGCTAAATCAAGTGATCCTCAAATACTTTCTAATATTTTGAAGTATTTGAAGTAATGTATTTGTCGCAGGTCTGATCACTATTGTGTCTTACCACGTAAGTTGCCACGTTTTACAATCAATGTACCTCTTTAAATGAATGTATATTAATGTCTATATATAAAGATTGTGTACACTATAGTTTATTGGGAAATGTTAATTTTAACTTTTTTGTATTTGAGATTTCCTGTTTAAATGATTCAACTAGAGAAAAAAGTTAATTTAATATAGCTATCTGTCCGTTTCCTTGCGACAAAATAATGTTTTTTGACTTTAGAGAACATCCTCTGAATTACCATTCTGTATCAATCTCTTTCTGTTGGGTAGATTTAATGTGCATCCGAAATGGCACCCTATTTCCAATATAGTGCCCTACCTTTTGAAGTAGTGTACTAAGTAGTGTATAAGGTTTCATTTGGGACACCATCTTACATTCCTGTGGGGAATCGTTGTGTGCAGCTAGCTATCAGTCAGTTACAGCATTGCAGTGGCCTTTATTTCAGTGCCTTTATTTCAACATCAATATATCTCTGTAATGGTGTCATGACTGACCACGAGAATCCAAATAGGTCAGATTAGGTTTGCAATTAATTACTTCAATCAGACCCCCTTTCACCCATAGAGTGGGAGGAAAGAACTAGTGGGGATTTACAACAGAACGTGAGTGTCAATCAAGGGAGAAGATCCAGGCCTGTGCTCTCCAAATTCATCAAAGGAATGTGCTTTTTCTCAACAGATATTTTTGCAGCTGAAACTCTAACACGTTCAAAAGCGAATACTGGAACAATATTTTGAATGTAGAACATGCGGAATAGTCAGGCGATCTATAAACAAAATTACATTAGTGTTCTGTTATTTTGTGATGTCATTAAAAATGCTATAAAGGAAATACTGTAAATTGGAAAGTATACCCACGACATAGATAGAGTTTCCATACTATGGGTTATGCATGTAATATGAAAAATTATAAAACTGTTTTTGTTAAAAGAGGGATGTGATTTGAGAAGCTATAACAGAAGTTTTGCCAGCCAGCCAGCCGGATCCGCCCCTTTCAAGCAACATTTATAAATTATGGGTTACGAATTAACACGAGGAACCAAAAAAAGTGTGAAGTGGCAGCTACGCGTTTAGAATGGTTTGAACTTTTAATCTCAACACGAGGTCGAGACGATAAATTCACCTCATGATTTCTTGCTCAAAGCGGGTGTCGGTTCGTGTGCAAAGTATATGGTTATTGTAGGTGAGAGTAGTTTCTGAACATGGCAATGTTAAGTGTCTCTCTCCCTCTCTCTCCCTCTCCATCTTTTCTTTAACCTGTTGAGGACAGAGGGCGCTGTTTTCACTTTGGGGGAAAATCATGCCCAATTTAAACGGCCTCGTACTCAATTCTTGCTCGTACAGTATGCATATTATTATTACTATTGGATAGAAAACACTCTCTAGTTTCTAAAACCGTTTGAATTATATCTGTGAGTAAAACAGAGCTCCTTTTGCAGCAAACTTCCTGACAGGAAGTGGAAAATCTGAAATCGATGCTCTGTTCTAGGGCCTGCCTATAAATGGCCTTCATATATATCAGTATACATGCACTTCATACACCTTCCACTAGATGTCGACAGGCAGTGAGAGAAGAAATGGAGTGTATAACTTGATCTGGGCGTGCGAGAAGGGACCTGGTATTGCCTTCTGAAAAGCTGCCGTTATGGACGACTAATATATCCGGCTTTGATTGTATTTGATAAATGTGACAATATCATCGTAAAGTACGTTTTTTCAATATAGTTTTATTAGATTATTGAAATTTATTCGGGACGTTAGGCGTGTTGCGTTGTGTGCCTTTGTTCAGGAAGGAGAGCTTTGCGCTACTTTGCTAGCTTTCCGTGCTAATTGACTGGAGAAGAGGACATTCTAAAACCAAACAACGATTGTTCTGGACAAAGGACCCCTTGTACAACATTCTGATGGAAGATCATCAAAAGTAGGACCCATTTTATGATGCTATTTCATATATCTGTCGAAAATGTGAAATAGTAGTTTGCGCCCAGATTTTGGGCACGCTCTCGCTATAACTAAGCTGGATGTCGTAATGAAGTTATTTTTAGAATTCTAACACGACGATTGCATTAAGAACTAGTGTATCCATCATTTCCTATACAACATGTATTTTCTAGGAACGTTTATGAATAGTTATTTGGTCAGAATAGTTGAGTGTCATAAAAATATCCGCACATTCTGGGAAAAAGATGCTACATTAGCACAATGTATAACCACTGATTTCAGCTCTAAATATGCACATTTTCGAACAAAACATAAGTGTATGTATAACCTGATGTTATAGGACTGTCATCTGATGAAGGTTTATGAAGGTTAGTGAAAATTAATATATTTTGCTGGTTTATTCGCTATCGCTAACGTGCCTATTGCTATCGCGCCTTGATGGATGAATGCGGTAGTGTGGTAGGCTATTGTAGTAAGCTAATATAATGCTATATTGTGTTTTCGCTGTAAAACACTTAAAAAAAATCGGAAATATTGGCTGGATTCACAAGATGTTTGTCTTTAATTTGCTATACACCATCGATTTTTCAGAAATGTTTTATGATGAGTATTTAGGTATTTGACGTTGGTGTCTGTAATTACTCTGGCTGTTTCGGTCCTATTTGTGACGGTAGCTGTGATGGTAGCTGCAATGTAAAACTGATTTATACCTCAAATATGCACATTTTTCGAACAAAACATAGATTTATTGTATAACATGTTATAAGACTGTCATCTGATGAAGTTGTTTCTTGGTTAGTTAGGTTGGCTTTGTGCATGCTACCTGTGCTGTGAAAAATGTCTGTCCTTTTTTGTATTTGGTGGCGAGCTAACATAAATATATGTGGTGTTTTCGCTGTAAAACATTCAAAAAAATCGGACATGTTGACTGGATTCACAAGATGTGTATCTTTCATTTGCTGTATTGGACTTGTTAACGACTCCATTTTTCTCCTCCCTACCTATAGGCAGAAACTTGAACAGGAAGTACCCGTACTAAGGTCTATTCAACGCTGGTCTGACTAATCGGAATCCATGCTTCAAGATTGTTTTGATCACATGGACTGGGATATGTTCTGGGTAGCCTCTAAGAATTATGTTGACATATACACGTACACGGTGACTGAGTTCATCAGGAAGTATACAGGGGATGTTGTTCCCACTGTGACTTTTAAAACCTACCCAAACCAGAAAACGTGGATAGATGACAGCATTCACGCAAAACTGAAAGTGCGAACCACCGCATTGAACCATGGCAAGGTGACTGGGAATATGGTTGAATACAAACAGTGTAGTTATACCCTCTGTATGGCAATCAAACAGGCAAACGTCAGTACAGAGACGTATGTAGCAGGGTCTACAGACAATCACGGATTACAAAAGGAAAACCAGCCACGTCGCAGACAACAACGTCTTGCTCCCGGACAAGCTAAATACCTTCTTTGTCCGCTTTGAGGATAACACAGTGCCACTGACACGGCCCGCTCCCAAGGACTGTGGGCTCTCGTTCTGTGGCCAACGTGAGTAAACCCTCACAAGGCTGCCGACCCAGACGGCATCCCTAGCCATGTCCTCAGAGCATGCGCAGACCAGTTGGATAGAGCATTTATGGACATATTCAATCTCTCCTTATCCCAGTCTGATGTCCCCACTTGCTTCAAGATGTCCACCATCGTTCCTGTACCCAAGAAAGCAAAGGTAACTGAACTAAATGACTACCACCCAGTAGCACTCACTTCTGTCATCATGAAATGCTTTGAGAGGCCAGTTACGGATCATATCGCCTCTACCTTACCTGAAACCCTAGACCCACTTCAATTTGCATACCATCCCAATAGATCCACAGACGATGCAATCGCCATCGCACTGCACACTGCCCTCTCTCATCTGGATAAGAGGAATACCAATGTAAGAATTCTGTTCATTGACTATAGCTCAGCCTTCAACACCATAGTACCCTCCAAGCTCATCATTAAGCTCGGGGCCCTGGGTCTGAACCCTGCCCTCTGCAACTGGGTCTTGGACTGCCTGACGGGCCGCCCACAGGTGGAGAATGTAAGAAACAACACCTCCAATTCCCTGATCCTCAACAAAGTGGCACATAAGGGTGTGTGCTCAGTCACCTCCTGTACTCCTTGTTCACCCATGACTGCTTGGCCACGCAAGCCTCCAACTCAATCAAGTTTGCAGACAACACAACCGTAATAGACCTGATTACCAACAATGACGAGACAGTCTACACGGAGGAGGTGAGGGCCCTGGTGGAGTGGTGCCAGGAAAATAACCTCTCCCTCAATGTCAACAAAATGAAGGAGCTGATCTTGGACTTCAGGAAACAGCAGAGGGAGAATGCCCCTATCCACATCGACAGTACCGCAGTGGAGAAGGTGAAAAGCTTCGAGTTCCTCTGCGTACACATCACTGACAAACTGAAATGGTCCACCCACACAGACAGTGTGGTGAAGAAGGCGCAACATCGCTTCTTCAACCTCGGGAGGATGAAGAAATTTGGCTTGGCCCCTAAGACCCTCACAAACTTTTACAGATACACAATTGAGAGCATCCTGTCGGAATGTATCCCCGCCTGGTACGGCAACTGCACCGCCCGCAACCGCGGTCTGCCCAATGCATCACCAGAGGCACACTGCCTGCCCTCCAGGACATCTACAGCACCCAATGTCACAGGAAGGCCAAAAAGATCATCAAGGACATCAACCACTCGAGCCATGGCCTTGTCACCCCGCTACTATCCAGAAGGCGAGGTCAGTGCATGTGCATCCAGTCTGGGACCGAGAGACTGAAAAACAGCTTCTACAGTATCTCAAGGCCATCAATCAGACTGTGAAATAGCCATCACTAGGCGGCTACCACCCGGTTAATCAACCCTGCACCTTATTAGAGGCTGCTGCCCTATATACATTGACATAGAATCTCTGGTCACTTTAATAATGGAACACTAGTCATTTTAATAATGTTTACATACTGCTTTATTAATTTCATATGTATATACTGTATTCTATTCTACTGTATTTTAGTCAATGCCACTCCGACATTGCTCGTCCTAATATTTATATATTTCTTAATTCCATTATTTTACATGTGTGTGTGTGTGTGTGTATTGTTTTGAATTGTTAGATACTACTGCACTGTTGGAGCCAGGAACACAAGCATTTCGCTACACCCGCATAACATCTACTAAATAAGTGACCAATAACATTTGATTTGATATATCTGGGTTGCATCTGGTTTACACGGCCAAACTTCACATGTGCAATACTGTAGCACTCAGTGCACACAGGGAGCAGCGACAACTTCATCACGTCATCCAAAAACATGGCGGACATTGGATGAACATAACATTTTAATATCTTAATATCACTGTGAATTATGGAGAAAAAAATGTGCCTCAGCGACAATTATTTTAGTAATTCAATATGTGGCCATCTATGGAAATTGTCTTTCTGGGCCAGGCATCAGGCCAGGCACTGCAGTACTGATGCAAGACTGTAGGAGCAGTAGAACCCGTGCTTCTTGACCAGATCCCCTGCCCCTTGGTGTACACATTCACATACAGATCTTCAACAAGGCATCGTGGCTAGCAGGGTTGGGGTCAATTCTGAATTTAAATTAGGGTTTGTGTACAATGTGTGTGTGTGTGTGTGTGTGTGAATAATATCTATTTCCTGGGTGCCGATGTGGATGTTTATCTGGATGACTCTGAGTCAAGTCGCTCTGGATAAGAGCGTCTGCTAAATGACTTAAATGTAAATGTAAATGTCATAGGTTACTGTCCTTGAGTCAGAGAGGGGTAATAGAAAGCCAAGGCTGTTCCACACAGACTTGAGCTGTGATTTATGGTAAAATTCTGTTTTCAGTCAAATGTACATATATACAAATAACTGGGCAGGGGAAGCGATCAGCATTCACCCATAACAACAACTATTTGAATAGGAAATGCTAATTGATGGCTTATTTCAGATGGTAAAATTATTATTGGGGTGGGTGAGGCAATCACACACTCACCAAATCCCATTAAAACTGCAAATCCAGCAAAGCGCGTGATGGATATTTCATATTTACAACCGTTTCCCCTGGTCTGTCTCATTGATTCAGGTGTATCCCCAGAATTAATCATAAATAATGCAGTTGGAAATGGGAAGTGAAGCACGCCAGAGAGTTGAAGCTTGTTAAAAACTTCTGGCTGCAAGCCCGAGGCCGCCCACAATATGACAACAGCCAGCTCAAGTGCAGGGCGCGAAATTCAAAATATATATTTTTTAAATATTTAACTTTCACACATTAACAAGTCCAATACAGCAAATGAAAAGGTACACATCTTGTGAATCCAGCCAACATGTCCAATTTTTTTAATGTTTTACAGCGAAAACAGCACGTATATTTATGTTAGCTCACCACCAAATACAAAAAAAGGACAGACATTTTTCACAGCACAGGTAGCATGCACAAAGCCAACCTAACTAACCAAGAACCAACCAAACTAACCAACAAACAACTTCATCAGATGACAGTCTTATAACATGTTATACAATAAATCTATGTTTTGTTCGAAAAATGTGCATATTTCAGGTATAAATCATAGTTTACATTGCAGCTACAATCAGAAATTGCACCGAAAGCAGCCATAATAATTACAGACACCAACGTCAAATACCTAATTACTCATCATAAAACATTTTTGAAAAATACATAGTGTACAGCAAATGAAAGACAGGCTTCTTGTGATTATAGCCAATATTTCCTATTTATTAAGTGTTTTACAGCGAAAACACAATATAGCGTTATATTAGCTTACCACAATAGCCAGAAACACAAGCCCTTCCCCAGTAGCAAAAGTTAGCGATCGTAACAAACCAGCAAAAGATATATAATTTTTGACTAACCTTGATATTCTTCATCAGATGACAGTCCTATAACATCAGGTTATACATACACTTATGTTTTGTTCGAAAATGTGCATATTTAGAGCTGAAATCAGTGGTTATACATTGTGCTATCGTAGCTACTTTTTCCACAACGTCCGGATATTTTTCGGACACTTTTTCTGACACACATATTCTGACCAAATAGCTATTCATAAACATAACTAAAAAATACACGTTGCATAGGAAATGATAGATCCATTAGTTCTTAATGAAATCGGCGTGTTACAATTCTAAAAAATAACTTCATTACGACATCCAGCTTCGGTATAGCTAGAGTACCCAAAAGTTGGGCGCCGACGACTAGTTCACATGTACGACAGATATATGAAATAGCATCATAAAATGTTTCTTACTTTTGCTGATCTTTCATCAGAATGTTGGACAAGGGGTCCTTTGTCAAGAACAATCGTTGTTTGGATTTAGAACGGCCTCTTTCCCTCTTGAATTAGCAAGCACACTAGCCAAGTGGCGCGAATCTCTCCATCGTCAACAAATTCAGAGAACGGAACACGGCAAAACTCCCGAAAAAATGTCAATAATCTGATTCAACTATATTGAAAAAACATACTTTACGATGATATGGTCACATGTATCAAATAAAATCAATGCCGGAGATATTAGTCGTCCATAATGGCAGCTAAACAGAAGGCAAATCCAGGTACCTCCTCGCGCTCTCCAGAAAACGGGGGACACGTCATACAAAGAGCTTGTATTCCACTTCAGACCAAGATAAACACTCAATTTCTTCTCTCACCGCCTCTTGACATCCAGGGGAAGGTCTATGAAGTGCATGTATACTAATACGTATCATGCCCATTTATAGGCAGGAAGTAGAACAGAGCCTCGATTTCAGTCTTTCCACTTCCTGGTCAGGAAGTTTGTGCCAAATGAGTTCTGTTTGACTCACAGATATAATTCAAACGGTTTTAGAAACTAGAGTGTTTTCTATCCAATAGTAATAATAATATGCATATTGTACGAGCAAGAATTGAGTACGAGGCCGTTTGAAATGGGCACCTTTTATCTGGCTACTCAATACTGCCCCTGCAGCGCCCTGAACGACACCTGACAGACCAAGTAGGTCACCAATGATACAAGTCAATATTCAACGTCCATCCATGTCTGAGGACGTTGGGAGATTATGTAAATCGGCCACTAGGGGCAACAGTGAGTGCTGTTACCTTTTAAGTAGGTTTCAGTTCTGAATAGCACACATACACAATCCATGTATCAAGGCTTAAAAATCCTTAATTAACCTGTCTCCTCCCCTTCATCTACACTGATTGAAGTGGATTTAACAGGTGACATCAATAAGTGGTCATAGCTTTCACCTGGATTCATCTGGTCAGTCTATGTCAGGGGTATGTTGGGGCAACAGGTAGCCTAGTGCTTAGAGAGTTGGGCCAGTAACTGAAATGTTGCTAGATTGAATCCCTGAGCTGACAAAATAAAATTTGTAGTTCTGCCCCTGAACAAGGCAGTTAACCCACTGTTCTTAGGCTGTCATTGTAAATAAGAATTTGTTCTTAACGGACTTGCCTAGTTAAATAAAGGTAAAATAACTTAAAATACATTTGAAACTCATTCCATGGAGGGCCTAGTGTCTGCATGTTTTTCATTTCAATTAAACCCTAGACAACAAGGTGTGGGGAGTTGCTTACTAATTAACTCCCTTAATTCATAAATCAAGTACAAGGGGCGAGCGAAAACCTGCAGACACTCGGCCCTCCGTGGAATGAGTTTGTCACGTGGTCTATGTCATGGAAAGAGCGGGTGTTCCTAATGTTTTGTACACTCAGTGTATATTGGCCTTGGCAGCATGCCTCCCTCTGTTTATATAGATATATATCCTCTGTAAATTGTATATTTCCACTGTAATCAGCCCATACTCTAGACTTGTATGTTTTATGTGTACTGTAACGATATTGTATATTCTGTATGATATCTATGTAGACTGTTGTCTGTATTCTGTTTGTATATTGTACAATGGAGGTTGCTGAGGGGAGAATGGCTCATAATAATGGCTGCAACGGAGCTTCTGGAATGGCATCAAACACCTGGAATACATGTGATTGATGTATTTGATATCGCTCCACTGATTCCGCTGCAGTCATTACCACGAGCCCATTCTCCCCAATTAATGTGCCACCAACCTCCTGTAATTGTCTGCTGCTGGCAGCACCTTCTCACTGAGGCAAATTCCTGGTATATGTAAATGTGCTTGGCGAATAAAGGTGATTATGATTTAACAATCATAAATCCCCAAAGATCAATACCTGCCAGAAGGAATGAGACGAAGAAATTAAAGACGAAGTGATGACCAGGTTAAACTGTCGTAAAGATGTTGTAAAAAAAGAAAGAAAAGACAATATGACCTTTATATGGAAACTCAAAAAGTGTCCATTATATCATGTGTGAATACCATAGTAAGTAGGGATATGTTAATATTAGAAATTAGGCTATAGGTCCAGATAAGGTATGTTGTGTGTTACACAGTTATCTCACAGTCGAAAGAGAATGGAAGGATATAGATCTCTGAGGAAAAGAGATAAAAAGCGGCTCTAGAAGGAAGAGGGCAGGAGGCGAGAGGGATGAGAGAGACTAATGAACTGAATGATAGAGTGAGCCCACATCCTCGAGAATGAGCGAGAGAGAGAGAGAAAGGACTGGAAATGGAGGGAGAAGTTTTAAGCATCGGGAACAGTACGCCTGGATGCATAAAGGATCCATCATCATGGCAGGAGTGTGCTTAACAAGACCTCCTCAACCAGCTCTCCTGATGAATAACTCACTACTGATACGATATCTCACCCTCTGTTCATTGCCTGAACACTAGGATCTCTACTGATAATTGTAATAATATGAGCCTGCTCTCACCTTTTCACTGTAAGCTACCACAACACCACAGGCCTCCTGCCTGAGTACCAAGCTCTTACTCCGAATTCTTCTCCTCTTGCCTTCGAAGGCTGCAAGGTTGGAAGTATTTGATCCCGGCCCAATAAACACACCTGATTCAAATACTGTAATCCACCAATGGTCTTCCCACAGTGTGGCCCTCCATCGGAAGGGAAGAAAGTTACTCTAGTTGAATTGCACTCACACAGAGTGAGATCTGGGGCTGCAATATCTCTTATCATCATCAGTTCTCTTTTACTTCTCCATCCTCATCTCACTGACACCAAATGTAACATAACATTGCAGAATGTAATGTAGACGCATTGTAGATGAGAGTGTAGACTGGAAAATTTGAAAACATACTTATTGTCCAGAGCAGTGAAGAACATTATCAGGAGCATTGGTGCTCATTTTGTTGTTGATTAGATTGTGGTCCCGTGTGGCTCAGTTGGTAGAGCATGGCGCTTGCAACGCCAGGGTTGTGGGTTCAATTCCCACGGGGGGACCAGGATGAATATGTATGAACTTTCCAATTTGTAAGTCGCTCTGGATAAGAGCGTCTGCTAAATGACTTAAATGTAAATGTAGACAGTTACTTACACGGTTGATGTTAAAAACAGCACTGGGCTGTTTTAGGGAATAGCCATCCCTTATGTAAAAACCACATAAATTTCACATCACAGGCCAGATGTCATTTAGAAAACTTTACTTTAAAAGTAATAATTTACATGAATTCCATTTAAAAAAGGCATGGTCCCAAAAGTTTTTGTCTAGTTCCAGGTTTGTTCCAGGGACGTCCCCAAGGATATTATTAGGAATTTCTAATAATGTTGTGTCATGGTCCCCTGGAGGTTGTCTAGTTGCAGCAAAAATACGGTAAATCTACTACTAACTACCGTATTTGTACGGCTAAATTAAGGTGTTCATGTTAAAAGGACAATATGTTGCTGTGTAATTGGCATTCAACCTCACTTGGGATTTGAACTCTTAATCTGTTAGTACTTTGCCTAAAGTTGCAGTAAAAATAAAGTAAATATATGAAACAATGGTGTTATTTCGCTACAATGGTAGTATGCTGCTGTATTCTATTCTGATTTCAACTACTGTAAAATCTTGTATAATTTTGTACTGTGTACACAATTGGGACTCAGCCTGAAATGGAATTTGAAATAATAACCTCTTGGATGCTAGCAACTTGAAATGTCCTGCTACAGTGCAGCTACACCACCAGATATTCGAATGAGAAACAGAATCAAGTAAATAATTGTACAATTATCACCACCAACATAAAACTATCAGTGCTCAAGGACACTTGACAGAAAGTACACATACATTCTTTAGGAATTTCAACTTGCAAACTCTTGGTTGGGAGTGCAACAATGTTTCTGCAGTGCCACCCGGTTTCTACTTACTGCTGGGAATGTAAATCAACACACTAAAAAAATAAGGGTATGGTTAGGGTAGTGTTGTTCCCTGAGGTACAAAAAGTTCAAAGGTACGCTTCACAGGTACACATACAAATTCACATGATACAATTTGGTACCTTATAGGTATGGAAGCTTTTTTCTACCCAATACTTTGAATATAAGGTACGATCACCACAACGTTTTGAAATACAGATAGGGCAATGTACTGGTTGGGGCTCTTTAGCATATTTGGGGGCATGGTCAAAAATATGTGTATTTGTGCCAACCGTCAGTGAAAGTGTTGTAGCAGTTTAAGTGTTTGATGTCTATGCCAATGCAAGTATCTCCTTTGGCACTGTCTGTTCTGCAAACGGTGTAAAATAATGTTTCAGTAATGCACTGTAAAGAGGTTATTTTGCATTTAAGTAACTTAAGGCCGGCTTGTTGCCATAAGTTGTTGTGAATTTGTAATTTATTAACTGGAAACTACTTGTCAGTAAGTTATTGTAGAAGTTTGGCACCGTACTGTAACAGAAGATTGCAGGTGTGACTTATTCGAGGTGTGGCTTTCAGCTGTTGCTTTTTGGTCTCCCATGAGAGGAATGTCATCCCAGTTAATGTTGTATTCTGTCGATAAACATTCAAGGGGAATTTCACTCCAGGGGAATCAGACTTGTTTATCATATCTAAGGCATTTCTAGGACAGTGAGCTATGTTTCACAAATAATTTCCGAGGAGTAATGCAGATCAGGGCTTCACGCACTGAATGGTACACCCTATGACGGCTTCCGATGTATTAATGGGGGGGTGAGATCCCAAAAATAAATGTAGTCCTGCTTTGTGTCATTTCACGAAGGCTCTATGTTATACTGATCTCACTATACGTGTTTTGGGGTGTAGATATCGTTGTCCATGTTTGATAGAGCCATTGGACGTCTTTCAGCGATGCTCCTATCAGCGGATTCATTGCTAAATATACAAGCAGAGTTTTAAAAAGTACTCGCACTCAAAACCATAAAAAGTAATAACCCAAGGAGGCCTAGATGCAAAAATAACATAATTAATTTAATCCATTTACCTTCATCAGTACTGTACAACCAAAATAAGAAGACACGTACTTAAGACAACACGAGCTGTGCGTAACAGGCGCAACAGTTGCCACCAGATAGTTGATTAGAGACTGGCGAATAGGGAGTCAAAGCATATTAACAAGAAATATATAGAAGAATATCAATAATGGACATATAAATTGGAAAGATGTCACATATGATTGGAAAAAGACAACAGTTTGGGCTACATAATAATATCAAAAGAACTAGATATAGAATACATCTGTATTGCGGCATCTGCGGCGAGAGATAACATGGTCAATGTCACAGAACTTAAAATCAGTCACAGCATGATTAGCCACATGAAAATGTCTGGCCACTGGTGACTTTAGGTAATTTCTTCGGATGGCACTATGATGCTCGTTGATGCATAACCATAGTTGTCTGAGCATAATACCAGTGTATTGCAAGCCGCATGGACAAGAGAGTAGATACACTACGCTTTTAGATCCACAGGTAATGAATCTATTGATGGTGCATTCTTTATTTGTGAGAAAAGATCTGAAAGAGTTGGACCTTTTTAATACCTCTACAGGCCGCACAATTGTGGCAGGGGAAGAAACCACGGGCATCATCCAGACCTTCCTTAGGAGATTTTGATGTGTCATAAGTGTCTGCGCACCATTTTGATGTGTCATAAGTGTCTGCGCGCACCAGCATGTCCCTTACATGCTGACCACACCGCTCGCGTGCATGCTTTGATTTTGTCCACCCACACCAGACGCGATCAGGACATGCAGGTTGAAATATCAAAACGAGCTCTGAACCAACTATATTAATTTGGAGACAGGTCGAAAGCATGAAACATTTATGGCAATTTAGCTAACTAGCTTGTTGTCCTGGGATATTGGGTTGTTATTTTCCCTGAAATGCACAAGGTCCTCTACTCTGACAATGAATCCACAGATAAGGGTAAACCAAGTTTGTTTCTGACAATCTCTCCTCCTTCAGGCTTCTTCTTCTTCTTCTTTGGACTATACATGGTGGTTACCAACCAACTTTAATGTGCATTACCACCACCAACTGGTCTGGAGTGTGGACCTCAGTTCATCTTTCAATCACCAATGAGGAGATGGGAGTGGCGGGACTTGCAACACGTCAAGCTTCACAAATAGAACCAAGTTCTATTTTAGCGCCTAGCTACGCAGACGCTTGTTGATATGCGCAAGCAGTGTGGGTGTAATGATTGAATAACATGTATGTGTACATTTATTTTGCAACAACCATCTCCCTTTTTACAGTCCCCCTCCCCCCAAAGCCATTTTCTGAGCTTTTTAGCCTACTTGAGTATTTCATATCCTTTCCTTCTGATATTGTTATGTAGAAAAAAGACTGTTGTCTCTTTTCAATTATATTTTACATTTGAATTTTCCATTTTTTATACTCTTCTTTACATTCCTTAATATACATTGACTTTCTATTCGTCATTCTCTAATCAGCTATATGCTTGCACCTGTTGAGCCTGTTACGCACAGCAGGTGTGTCTTAAGTACTGTACCTGTCTTCTTAATATGTTTGTACAGCACTGATAGGTATATGGCTGAAATGTATGCTCTGTTCCTTTTTGTAAATATATAGCACCTTGTTCTTTCACTTTTTGTATTCTTTCGAGCATAGATTAAATTAATTATATTATTTTTGCATCTCGGCCTCCTTGAATGATTCCTTTTCATGGTTTTGAGAGCGAGTACTTTTTTAACTTTACAGATATTTTCTCTCCCATGCACCGACTTTCATTCAGTGCAAACCCTCATCCTGGCTTTCTGAATATACAAGCAGACAAAAAAATGTCCATACTCTGAAAGTCTACAACTTGTGTTGGGCGGTGCTTCATGCTCTGGCCCCTGCCCCTGCCCAAAGGCGTGCTTTTTTAAAAAGGAGGTGGACACTAACAACAATCCTTTGGAGCTTTCCAGAATCCCAGTGCACATCCAAAGTAAGTGAGGAGAAAGAATTATCCCAGGAGAAAATGTTGTCCCTTGAGAGGGCAAGAACTAAATTTATGTCAGGAGAAGTGCAGTGTAATCATAAGGAGAGGTATTCATTGAATACGGAGGAGGAATGGAGGGGAAAAGAGAGGCAGAGGAGGTCGAAGAGAGAGAGGGAGGAAGAGGGTGAGCTTGAATCAGTTAGAAATAGCAGAAAAAGGGAGATGGTTTCTTAATGAAGAATGATAGAAAGGTTAAGCAGAGTGAGCAGTATGCCGGATTGAAGACAGGAGGAGAAATGGAAGTGAGTGAGGGCGAAGTATCGGAGGTGGTAGGTGTGGTGAAGTTCTCGGAGCCCAAGGATTGCACCAAGGGTCAGGATAAAAATGAATCTGTGACGATAGGAGTGAAATTTGGGTGAAAAAGTGGACTCTTGCCTTTTTGCTGATTCATTTGTGGTTTTAGGGTTGGTGAAAACAAAGTTGGGTGTTGTGGAATCGGTGATGGTGACCAGAAGGGGTCTTGTTGTGTTTCTGCTGGTCAGAGGGCGCTCCATGTTTAAATGAATGGGGACAAGAGATGTGAATTGTTTTGCTCTCAATAAATGGGCACCATTGAAAGGAGTGATTACTGGGGTAGCGGTAAATGTGAAAGTTGACCAACTGAAGGGGAAGATTCCCAATGTCTGTGATGCTTGTCGTTTGGTGCGATGCAGACAGGGTGGCGTGAGTGGTGAAACAGAGGAGACGTTGTCTGTTCTTTTGAGTTTTGATGTTGAGTCTTTGCCCGACAAAGTGATGTTAGGGTATATAAGTTATCCTGTACAAGCTTCTGTGCCGAATACATTACGTTGTTACAGGTGTGAAGCTTATGGGCATGTGGCAGCAGTGTGTAGGAGGGAGGATCCTAAGTGGGAAAAGTGTTCAGAAGGGCATGAGACAAAGGAATAGGTAGCATTGGGGAAAGTAGGGGTGTGTGTTAATTGTAGGGGTGCCCAAGGGCCTGGGGATCAGAAATTACCAGTGCGAAAGAGGCAGGTTGAGGTTTCCAGGGTTAGAGTGGTGCAGAAGTTGTCATATGCTGAGGCAGTGAAAAAGTAGAGGAAGATGGGGCAAGGGATCTGAGAGGAGTGGTGTGAGTAGTAGATCTGTACCAGTACAGAGGGATAGGCCAACAAGTGATATATGCTTCAGTAAGATTGGATTTTTAGCGTTTATCGCAATGGTTATCAACTGTACTGTAGGGGTGGAATTTAAGTCACAGAAAATTGTGGTTGTGGCAGCAGCTGCAGAGAGGTTTTGGGGTTTAGGAGACTTGACATCAGAAGAGTTAGAGGGTGTGTTGAGTGGTGGTGTCCCGTCCTTTCGAGCTGATGGCCTGAGGTAGGACTAGATCTATTTAAAGTGGAGTAGGGTGGTGGGGTTTTAGTGAGTGTTGGGTTAGATGGTATGGTATTTGTTGATTTATTCATATTACATTTTTTGTACATAAACAGCGCCTTCGGGAAAGTATTCAGACTTTGAATTTCCACATTTTGTTACGTTACAGCCTTAGTCTAAAATGTATTAAATGAAAAAATGTCCTCAGCAATCTACACACAATACCCCATAATGAAAAAGAAAAACAGGTTTTTAGAAATGTTTGCTAATTTATACAAAAATAAAAACAGAAATACCTTGTTTACATAAGTATTCAGACCGTTCGCTATGAGACTCGAAGTTGAGCTAAGGTGCATTCCTGTTTCCATTGATCATCCTTGATATGTTTCTACAACTTGATTGGAGTCCACCTGTGGTAAATTCAATTGATTGGACATGATTTGGAAAGGCACACACCTTTCTATATAAGGTCCCAGAGTTGAAAGTGCATGTCAGAGCAGAAACCAAGCCATGAGGTCAAAGGAATTGTCCACAGAGCTCAGAGACAGGAGGCACAGATCTGAGGAAGGGTACCAAAAAATGTCTGCAACATTGAAGGTCCCCAAGAACACAGTGGCCTCCATCAATCTTAAATGGAAGAAGTTTGGAACCACCAAGACTCTTCCTAGAACTGGCCTCCCGGCCAAACTGGGCAATCGGGGGAGAAGGACCTTGGTCAAGGAGGTGACCAAGAACCTGATGGTCACTCTCACAAAGCTCTAGAGTTCCTCTATGGAGATGGGATAACCTTCCAGAAGGACAACCATCTCTGCAGCACTCAACCAATCAGGCCTTTATGGTAGAGTGGCCAGACGGAAGCTACTCCTCAGTAAAAGGCACATGATGGACCTCTTGGAGTTTGTCAAAAGGTACCTAAAGACTCTCAGACCATGAGAAACAAGATTCTCTGGTCTGATGAAACCAAGATTGAACTCTTTGGCCTGAATGCCAAGCGTCATATCTGGAGGAAACCTGGCACCATCCCTACAGTGAAGCATGGTGGTGGCAGCATCATGCTGTGGGGATGTTTTTCAGTGGCAGGGACTGGGACCACCAGTCAGGATCGAGGCAAAGATGAACGGAGTAAAATACAGAGAGATCCTTGATGAAAACCTGCTCCAGAGTGCTCAGCACCTCAGAGTGGGGTGAAGGTTCAGCTTCCAACAGGACAATGACCCTAAGCATACAGCCAAGACAATGCAGGAGTGGCTTTGGGACAAGTCTCTGAATGTCCTTGAGTGGCCCAGCCAGAGACCGGGCTTGAACATCTCCGGAGAGACCTGAAAATACCCAAGAAGACTTGATGCTGTAATCACTGCCAAAGGTGCTTCAACAAAGTACTGAGTAAAGGGTCTGAATAATTATGTAAATGTCATATTTCAGGTTTTTATTTTTAATAAATTAGCAAAAAATTATAAAAGCCTGTTTTTGCTTTGTCATTCTGGGGTATTGTGTGTCGATTGATGAGGGAATAAAATTATTTAATACATTTTTAGAATAAGGCTGTAACGTAACAAAATGTGGAAAAAGTCACCCTATTTATTTTTCAAGTGAAGTATAAGGGAGGTATACTCCAGTCAAGTAGGTGGCTGTAATGCAACATTTATTGGATGCCAACCGCCATTAAACCTCATTGAAGAAAAGAAGAACAATCCTTTGGGCAAAACTGAAAGAACTGACCAGACGCAATGATTCCCAGAAGCCCCAGAAGCTGCTGACGAGGAGTCTTGTTCCAGGCGTATGTCGGACAGGCAGCCACGAGGGTCCGCCTCCGCCGAGGGTCACCGAAACCTCATCCTCAGAAACTCTAGCGTTCACTGCCCTCCCGGATGAGAGGTGAGACGTGGCGAGTGAGCCCACTGGAGTACCTTGGACCATGCAACCTAGAGGAACAAAAAGTCGGGGACTGAGGCGTTTAGCCTCCTGGATGTAGGCCAGGCTGTTGTGATAAGTCCGAACCATAAAACGATGTTCCGAACACTCCAAACAGTGCCGCCACTCCTCCAAAGCCAGGTTGACCGCAAGAAGCTCCCGATTGCCGGCATCATAGTTCCTCTCCGCTGGTGTGAGACACCTGGAGAAGAAGGCACAGGGATAAAGCTTTTGATCTTTAGCCGAGCGCTGAGACAGAACCGCACCCACGCCAATGTCCGAGGCATCCACCTCTACCACGAAGAGAAGAGAAGGCTCCGCATGAACTAGAATGGGTGCAGAAGAAAAACAACGTTACAGGTCCTGGAACACCTTCTCAGCAGCAGGAGTCCAGCTTACATGCCCAGCCGAGTCCTTGGTGAGCAATGTCAATGGCGCAGCCACAGAACTAAAGTCTCTCATAAATCTCCGATAGAAATTAACCCCAAAAAACACTGGACTTGTTTGACTGTGCTGGGCCGCTGCCAGTTGACCACCACTTCTATCTTTTGGGAGTTCATCCGTACACTGCCCTGAGACACGAAGTACCCCAGGAAGGAGATCTGGAGGAACTTCTCGGGCTTCACGAACAAGTGGTGAGAGAGGAGTCTTTGAAGAACCTGGCGAACATGTTGGATCTGTTCAACCATGGACCTGGAGAAGATGAGGATGTCATCCAGGTACACAAACACGAACTGGTGAAGGAAGTCATGCAGCAGATCATAAACCAGGGCCTAGAAAACGGCTGTAGCATTTGTAATTCCAAACGGCAGGACACGGTACTCATAATGTCCATTTTGGGTGTTGAACTCTGTCTTCCACTCATCTCCCTGTCTGATGCGCACCAGATTGTACGCGTTCCGTAAATCCAATTTTGAGGAAACTGTAGCTCCCTGGAGTCTCTCAAAGGCTGACGACATAAGAGGAAGAGGGCAACAGTTCTTGATGGTAATGTTATTTAAACCCCGGTAATCGATACAGGGACGTAATCCCCCATCCCTATTTCCAACCAAGAAAGAACCCGCTCCTGCAGGTGTAGTGGACGTCCGAATAAAACCAGCCGCCAGCGCCTCCTTAATTTAACTGTCCATGGCTGCAGTCTCTGACCCAGATCCCAGTAATCCCGAGGTACGCGGGAAGGATCAGGCTTGTCATCCCCACCCGGGGGACAGGAGAATCAGAAGCCTTCAGACGAGCAGGGTTGGGAAGATATGGAGAGCGTTGCTGGCAGGTGGACTGGCAGGTGGACTCTTCCCGAGGGCCAGTCAATTTGAGGATTAAGGATAGATAGCCACAGATGTCCAAGAACCAGGGGAAGCTCAGGAGAGTACACCAAATTTAACTGGATAAACTCCACATGATAATCCAGAACTCGTAGCTGAATAGACATGGTGAGGTGCTTCACCTTTCCAGACCCTAAGGGTTGACCATCCAGCACAATGACCGACAACTGTTAAGAGAATTTTGTTATCAATGTTCATAAACTTCAATTAATCTACTCAGTCTGCAACCCAGAGTTTGTAAGATTCTGGTTGAATGAAGCAGACAAGAGTCCCAGTTTACAAAAATCAAAGTGTTTATTCACGAGGACTTCCTAGTCCGTTGTACAAAACCATCCATTTTATACTGGCTCCTTACGCACATACCTTCACACACAAACAGTAGGTGAGTTTTATCTCAATAGTTCTCACCACTGTGTATCCCTGCCCAGCCAACAGTTCCATTCCCCCGAGATTAGGGAAACCTTGAGAAGTACTCCCTGTCCTCATAAGTTTTCTCAGAGGTCTAGCCAGGTCGGTCCAAACACAGTTGAACTGTTCTCGGTATCTTTCTTCGGGCCCCACATACAAGTTCAAATCCTGAGCAAGGCCTTGCTCAGACAGTCTGTGTTTTTCCACTATACAGATACATTGTTTAATCTGACTAAAACTACACACATCATCAGATTATAATTTTATGATTCTAATCAATTTCATACAATTATAAGGTTTCAGAGGGGAATTATTTCATCATTATCTTTCAACATTTAAATTATTTTATCAACAACGGAATGTCCAGCTTAGTGAGGGGCAGCCCCTGATGGCGAGCTAATGTGCGATCCAGAAAACAGCTGGTAGCCCCAGAGTCTATGAAAGCAGGAATGTCCAACTGCCCATAGTCCCACCACAGGTTGGCCGAAAGCAAGGTACGTACCGTGTCGGCAGCTGGAGACTGTATCTGACTGTATTCTCCCATCTACTGACGAGTCATCCCGTTTCCCGTCGCTTGGAAGAGGCACGGAAATGTCCAGACTGTCCACAGTAAAGACAACTTTGCTCGTTAATCCTGCACCTTCCATCCAGAGCGGAAAGTCTGGTGCGTTCCAATTGCATCGGCTCCTCTGAAAGATATGAAGAAGAACCAGAGCCAAATTGAGAACTGTGACGGGGTACAGAACAAGCAGACACAGCATAAGGCAGTGGAACAACCGAAGGATCGACTCCCTCAGCGTGACCTAAAACACTGGAGACCCCCGGAGACCACCATCGACCCCTCGGTCCTCTCACGACAACATTCCCGAAACCAGTTGTCAATCCGGATGGCCAGAACAATAAGCTCATCCGGAGTGTCAGGGTTGTCCCGGGAAGCCAGTTAATCCTTGAGAACATCACTGAGTCCGTTCAGAAAGGCTGAGTGAAGTCTCTGTATACCAACCACTCTCAGCAGCGAGCGTCCGAAAGTTAATGCCGTAATTAGCTATGCTTTGGCTGCCCTGCCAAAGCGCAATGAGTCTTTGAGCAGCATTCCTGCCACGGATGGGGTGATCAAAAACCTTCATCTCCTGGGTGAAGCTTTGCCAATTAAAACAAATGTCTGATTGCTGCTTCCGTATGGCCGTGGCCCAGGCCAGGGCCCGACCTGAGAGCAAGGAGATGACATATGCCACTCTGGAACGCTCGGTAGGAAACGTTGATGCCTGCAGCCCGAAGGCCAGCGAGCATTGGAGCATAAACCCACGACACCTCCCAGGATGCCCCTCATAGCGCTCCGGTGCCAGGAGATGAGGCTTCCGAAGGGAGGAACAACGTTCTCACCCACCATGGAACTTTGATTGACTGCCATGAGGCGCGGTTGCAAACATTGTCGGATGATTTAAGAACTCCGAAGGGAGGAAGACGCTGAGCTGGTAGGGAGTGGAGTACTAGGAACAGCCACAGGTGCAGCAGCCGTTGCTCCTGTCTGTTCTGTATGCAGAGCGGACACAAGAGTTCTTAAATCATCCGACAATGTTTGCAACCGCGCCTCATGGCGGTCAATCACAGTTCCATGGTGGGTGAGAGGCGACCGTAAATGGTGGAGTTCGGCATGTTCCTCGGACGACGGAGAAATCTCTGTTGGGTACATTTTTGGCTTTGGTATACTGTTACAATAACGCTAGTACGAACTCAAACCTAGGAGCAGAGAAACACAGCAAGCAGAGGTAAGTGTCACGCCCTGACCTTAGAGAGACGTTTTATTTCTCTATTTGGTTATGTCAGGGTGTGATTTGAGGTGGGCATTTTATGTTGTTTGTTTTTATGTTTTGGCCAGGTATTGTTCTCAATCAGGGACAGCTGTCTATCGTTGTCTCTGATTGGTTATCATACTTAGGCAGCCTTTTTTCCTTTGTATTTTGTGGGTAGTTATCTTTGTTAGTGGCACTATAGCCCTAGTAAGCTTCACGGTCGTTTCTTTGTTTCTTGTTTTGTTGGCAACATTTACTGAAATAAAGGAAAATGCACGCTCACCACGCTGCACCTTGGTCCGGTCATTTCCACCTAGACGACGTTCGTGACAGTAAGGGTAAATCCAGATATTTTACTGAAAGTCTTGACAGAAACAAGGCAACAGCACAAGAGTACACTAACAAAACATGAGACCTAAGCACAGATACAGGCCAACTGAGGAACCTAAATAGCAAGGCAGCCAGGTGAACAGAGAAGGTAATTAAACATAGGTGAAACCAATAAGTAATAATCAAGGTAAGCTGAAAACTAGGAAACAAGGTATGGGTGCCCTCCAGCGGTAACCTAAGGAAACAACAATGAAATAAAACAGAAACTGTGACAGTTCTGGCGGCTTGTGGTGGCCCAACGCCCTGTTATGACACTTTATGCTGGTGTTTACTTTATTTTGTCAGTTACCTTTAGGTTATTGTACCACAGTCCTCAGAAAGAAATGAGATAATAATTTAGCCTCGACATCAGGTTCTCATATTAGTGACATTTGTTTGAGGTAATACAACAAACACCCACTCTCGACTGGTAGCTTACAAATACAGCCTCTTGACAGAGAAACAGATAGACCTCAGTCCTCTCATTACTCACAGCCTAAACCCTGCTGCTGGTACTTGTTCACCAGCATCAGCCTGCATGTGATTGGTTCAAGCAGCACTTGTGTGAAACATCCAATCTGCCATGAGGTCTGTATATATCCTCTGTGTGTTTGTTGTTGACTACAGTTCACACATTACCATGTCTTGCTGCTTCAAAGGGATATCCTCTCCTGAGGGATCTTATGTTCTGCCTATGGGCTTCAGTTTATAGTCTGTTGCTACAACCTTGACTCAGGGGTTGACGTAACATAGAAAAGTACATTTGTTCCCATACATTTAGTATGATATGTTACATTTTGTATGATATGTCTTAATTTGCGGATGTCCATCATCCATTATCTAAGATACTATTTGGAGAGGTTGGTAGTTTCAGATGTTTTGGGCAAAGACTCTGCTATCCTAGCTTCAGACGCAAGCTGGTTGCACCACTGGGTGCCAGGAGAGAGAAGAGCTTTGACTGGGCTGAGTGGGAGCTGCCCTCCTGTAAGGGGTGGAAGGGCCAACAGACCAGAGGTGGCAGAACAGAGTACTCTGGTTAGGGTGTAGGGTTTGAGCATAGCCTGAAGGTAAGGAGGGGCGGTTATTTTTGCTTCTCAGTAGGCAAGTTCCATGGTAGTGGATGCAAGCAAGCTTCAACTCGAAGCCAGTGGAGTGTGCAGAGGAACGAGGTGACATTGGAGAACTTGGGAAGATTGAACTTCAGGTGGGTTGCAGTGTTCTGGATAAGTTGCAGGGGTTTGATGGCACAAGCTGGGAGCCCAGCCAACAGTGAGTTGCAGTAGTCCAGACAAGAGATGACAAGTGCCTTGATCAGACGAGGGATAAATTAGGACCTGTGCCACTTCCTGTGTATTATAGGGTCGTACTTTACGGATGTTGTAGAGCATGAACCTGCAGGAGCAAATCACTGCTTTGATGTTTGCAGAGAATGACAGGGTGTTGTCCATTGTCACGCCAAATCTTTTGCACTCTGGGGAGGTGGAGTTGTCAACCATGATGGTGTCACAACCTGGGTGTCAAAAGGGGGGAAGGACAAAAGTAGTTGAGTGTCATCCACATAGCAACTGAATTATGAACTGTATCCACATGTGTTGTCTGCTGTAGTTATTTCGTGATTTATGTTCGTATTCATGCACCTATTGGTGATGCTGTGGTGTTGTTTATTGAGATGCAAGACAAATTTCCTGAAAGGGACACACAATAAAGAATTTATTAGCAATAATAGAAATGACTATGTGAGGATATGACGGAGCCGAGTGACTTGAGTATTGAGAGAAGAGGAGAGGGCCTAGAACTGAGCCCTGTAGTGAGAGCACGTGGTGCAGACACAGATCCTCTTGACGTTACCTGTCGGAAAGGGAGGAGAGTAAGGTCAAAGAGGCAGAAGCAGGAGACAGGCGGAAGAAGGATTTATTTGTTTAAACTTTATTTAACTAAGCAAGTCAGTTAAGAACAAATTCTTATTTTACAATGATGGTATACCTCAGCCAAACCCTCTTCTAACCCGTACGACGCTGGACCAATTGTCCCACCCTATGGGACTCCCGATCAAGGCTGGTTGTGATACAGCCTGGGATCAAACCAGGGTCTGAGATGCAGTGCCTTAGACCGCTGCGCCACTCGGGAGCCGCCCTGAGATGATAGGAGAGAAGATGAGAGAGTAGTGGGAGAGAGATAGCAAAGATTGAGACTTCCAGACAGAAAAGGAAACAAAGTAGCGATCAGAGACCTGGAATGGGGTTGCAGTGAGATTAGTAGGAAAACAGCATCTAGTAAAGATGAGGTCAAGCGCATTGCCTGCCTTGTAAGTGGGAGGGACTTGGAAAGGGTGAGGTGAGGTCAAAAGAGGAAAGTAGTGAAAAGAAAGAAATCAATTAAATACAGACGTTGGGAGGTTGAAGTCCCCCAGTACAATGAGTGGTGAGACAATTTTCTCAAATTCAGCGTATTTTTTATCAAGGAAAGTATTATGGGTGATGTTTAGGTCACTCAAAAAGCTATTTCACATGGGAATCAGAATGACAGTGCCGGATCTTTAAAAAGCTGTAAGTAGTTGCAAAGATGCTAACTAGCTAAAATGCTAAAGGTGTTCAAGGTGTGAGTTGAACAGTCACTTTATATGCTCACCCATCCCTTCCTGACCATTTGGCTTATACGCAGAATCATATGATACAAAATGCATCATACCGGCTGTATTTCTGTATTTTGAAAGTTATATAACTTGAAAACTTGATTGCTGACATGCAAAACATGTTAGGACTGTATCAACAATGGTCTAATGAAACAATACCAAAAGATAGTTTTTGCATGTCATTTTCCTGTAAGTAACCTACTAGTTGCTCTGACTGCACTTACGTTGTTAACTTTTGGGGAGAGTCTCAATCTCCTATTTTGCTGCACCAAACATAAAGCCTAGTTGATAAGATCATGGTGCATAATAACCAGTGTCCTGGGTAAGAAATAAAAGCTGAATTCTTGTATTTGTCTTTCTCAAAAGTTTTATCTCTATATGAAAACAGATTGAGATAGAGGAGAAAGAAAGAATTAGCAATTTAAATAGTATAACCTCTCTGGTACCAGGTAGCGTCCCACCTCGACAACAGCCAGTGAAATTGCAGGGCGCCAAATTCAAAACAACAGAAATCCCATAATTAAAATTCCTCAAACATACAATTATTCTCCACCATTTCAAAGATACACTTCTTGTAAATCCAGCCACAGTGTCCGATTTCAAAAAGGCTTAACTGCGAAAGCACACCATGCGATTATGTTAGGTCGGCACCTAGTCACAGAAAACCATACAGCCATTTTTCCAGCCAAAGAGAGGAGTCACAAAAGCAGAAATAGCGATTAAATTAATCACTAACCTTTGATGATCTTCATCAGATGACACTCATAGGACTTCATGTTACACAATACATGTATGTTTTGTTCGATAAAGTTCATATTTATATCCAAAAATCTCAGTTTACATTGGCGCGTTATGGTCAGAAATGCATTGTCTCAAACAAACATCCGGTGAAAGTGTAGAGAGCCACATCAAATTACAGAAATACTCATCATAAACATTGATAAATGATACAAGTGTTAAACATACAAATAAAGATCAACTTCTCCTTAATGCAACCGCTGTGTCAGATTTCAAAAAGGCTTTACGGAGAAAGCACACTTTGCGATTATGTTAGGTCTGCACCTAGCCACAGAAACCCATACAGCCATTTTCCAGCCAAGGAGAGTGTCACAAAAGTCAGAAATAGCATTAAAATTAATCACTTACCTTTGATGATCTTCATCTGGTGGCACTCCCAGGTCTCCATGTTAGACAATAAATGTTTGTTTTGTTCGATAATGTCCCTCTTTATGACCAAATTCCTCCTTTTTGTTTGCGCGTTTTTTCCCCCAGTAATCCGAATGCTTAAGGCGCGTACACTAATTCCAGACTAAAAGTTTAAAAAAAGTACAATATAAGTTAGTAGAAACATGCCAAACGATGTTTCAAATCAATCCTCCGGTTGTTTTTGTCATAAATAATCAATAATATTTCAACCGGACAAAAGCTTTGTCAATAGGAAAGGAGAAACAAGAAAGGTGCGCTCCCAATCAGGCGCATGGCTGATGAATGGAAATTTCCACTGGCCACTGATTGAAAGTGCTGTATCTCCCTAATATTTCAGAGTAAAAGCCTGAAACAATGCCTAAAGACTGGCCACATGTAGAGGAAGACACAAAGCTCGTGAACTGGGTCCTTTGTATGGTGGATAGGCTTTCAATGGAAAAACAGCCTTTCAAAATAATAGTACTTCCTGGTTAGATTTTCCTTGGGTTTTCGCCTGCCATATCAGTTCTGTTATACTCACAGACATTATTTTAACAGTTTTGGAAACTTTAGAGTGTTTTCTATCCGAATCTACTAATTATATGCATATCCTATCTTCTGGCCCTGAGTAGCAGGCAGTTTAATTTGGGGACGCTTTTCATCCAAAATTCCGAATGCTGCCCCCTACCCTAGTGAAGTTAATATAGAGAAGACAGTAATGATTTCTGCTGAAAGTGACTGCTGTATTTGCCCAAAGAGTGTATGAGCACTGAGAAGCACAGAAACAGAATACCTGATAGTATATAACCCTCCAAGGGATTATCTTGGCATAGATCCTGCTAAAACAGACACAACACAATGCCACCGACTTCTTAAGTTTTGAGGGAGTGAGCAGTTGGCATGCTGACTCTAGGAATGTCCACCAGAACAGCTGCCAGAGAATTCAATGTTAATCTCTCTACCTTAAGCCGCATCCAACGTCATTTTAGAGAATTTGGCAGTACATCCAATCGGCCTCATAACTGCAGACCATGTGTAACCACGCCAGCCCAGGACCTCCATATCCGGCTTCTTCAAATGCAGGATCGTCTGAGACCAGCCACCCGGACAGCCGATGACACTGAGGAGTATTTCTGTCAACCCCAGTGGGTTGGCCTGGCTCCCAAGTGGGTGGGCCTATGCCCTCCCAGGCCCACCTATGGCTGCGCTCCTGCCCAGTCATGTGAAATCTGTAGTTTAGGGCCTAATTAATTTAGTTCAATTGACTGATTTCCTTATATGAACTGTAACTCAGTAAAATCTTTGAAATTGTTTCATGTTGCGTTTATATTTTTGTTCAGTTGCATGTTCCTTGTTTAAAACTTTATTCATACATTGAGTTGGTATTTTGTTTGTTCAGAATGTTATATTTGCACAACCTCAATGGAATGTTCAGCAAATAATGTTGAACACAAACTGCTAGCTCTCTGTGTTGTTTTAGACAGAGCAGAGGATCTGCAGAGAAGAATCGGTGAAACTCCCCAAATATAGGCGTGCCAACCTTGTAGCATCATACCCAAGAAGACTCAAGGCTGTAATCGCTGCCAAAGGTGCTTCAACAAAGTACTGAGTAAAGGGTTGGAATACTTATGTGAAGGTGATATTTCAGTTTGTATTTTAAATCCATTTGCAAAAAATTCTAAAAACCTGTTATGGCTTTGTCATTATGGGGTATTGTGTGTAGATTGATTAGGGAAAAAACTATTTAATCCATTTTATAATAAAGCTGTAATGTAACAAAATGTGGAAAAAGTCAAAGGGTCTGAATACTTTCTGAATGCACTGTAGGTATCATGTGCTATGGGATTGAGGTGGATTGATTGGTTATGCCAAGGGAGCAAATAGCGGATAATAATTGATTTCAATTCACACCCTGGCTTCACTGGATGTTTCCCGTATGGCACCCTATGCACTACATAGTGCACTACCTTTGATACTCTACTATTGACCACAATACTCTGGTCAAAAGTAGTGCACTATATAGGGAATGGGGTGCCATTTGGGATGTCCCCCTGGTATCAGTAGCTGTGGGTGGACTCTTGAACATGCTCCAGGACTGTAGTAAGTGACTCAAGTAGTTGGTGCGTACTCTCACCATTCTCACACCATGCATGAGAGGGATATAACATGAAGAGGAGATGGAGTGAGCGTGGAAGAGAGAAGAGAGGTGAGGAAGGGAGGAGTTGAAGTGAGTGAATTTGAAAGTGAGAGGGATAGAGGGGGTGATATATAGTGATGTGAGGCTGTCCTGCTTTTTCTGCTCTCCTTTTCAGAACGGTTGGTCTAACACAAGGCATGAACACATATGCCCAGCGTCCCTCCCCATACACACATGCACACACACACGGACCTGCATACAGTCCTTCACACTATGCCAATGACTAATTGATAACCAGTGCACATGGCTTTGCTTAGCAACAGTAATGTACTCACTACAGTTATATAAAGATGTACAAAACCTATCCACAAACTACTGTCCTTCTTTCCCTCGTTTTCTTCCTTCCCTCCATCATTGAGATCCCAGGCAGATTGATGTATAAGAGGGTTTGATGAAATGCCCGGGTGAGGCTCCACCTTTGACCCTCAACCCCCATCTCACCTCAGCACACTGGTTTTGTATATTGATGCTTTACTCAAAGCCTCTACTCACAGGAAGGTTATGGTCCATCTCAGTCACACATAGTAAGACAGTAATGTGAAAAACACACACACACACACACACACACACACACACACACACACACACACACACACACACACACACACACACACACACACACACACACACACACACACACACACACACACACACACACACACACACACACACACACACACACACACACACACACACACACACACACACACACACACACAGAGAGATTAATGGCAGCTCAATTCAGACAATTGGAACACTTCTCAAAGCACACACTCAGACACATTTGTGCCAACAAAGCAGGTTAAACACACTCTATCCATGCACAATATAGATATGTCACAATGCTGTAAAGGTCATTCACAGTAAAATACAGTAGATCAATGGCATCACAGAGCACACAATTCCTGTACCTCCCCAATCTCACTGTGTCTCCTGTGACATTTTCAACCAAACGCATCCAGACAATGTGTCCATCCAGCTAGCCACTTCTGTGGTAACGTATTAACTGCTAGAAACATGACCAGCAAAGAAGTGTCAGGGAGACAGAGAGAGGGGAGCAGTGTGGAAGAGATAAATATAATTCCAGAGCGAGCGAGAAAGAGAGTTATACAGTAGACGGCCTAATTTTGTACACACATACTGAAACACGTTCAGTATTATGTTCATACACTACATGACCAGTTTACAGTAAAACAAATATAAAACTTTATCAAACTCACATAATACCGAACAGATGGAGATATTAATTGGATATGGAGTTAATTTAACTGGTATGTTTTAAATTTCAATGGCTTGCACCAGATGGACGTCTGAACAAGACCATAAACCCTACTGTAATACACAGGAAATGTAAATATAAAGATGTTGAACATTTTAATCTTGTTGATCCACAGACGGAGCTCTTTGTGAAACAACAAAACAGTGAAACTGTGTATTTACCCTTCCCCTCTCTGATTAAGGAATTGTCTCGTTTGTACATTTGAAAACAAGCCACAGCTATTGTATGATTTGGAAAAGAAGGTTACGTTTTCATAATTATATATATATATATACATAGAGAGAGAGAGAGAGAGAGAGAGAGGGAGAGAGAGAGAGAGAGAGAGAGACATTCAACTGGGAGAAAACATTTGTTGAAGCTACTTGCTGGGGATTTACTCCCATTCACACACTCGTATAGGATCTCAGAGGAAAAAAATACAGAGATCCCACTCATTGCAAATGCAGGTAGCATATGCAGCACACTAGTCTGTATAGAGAGATAATTTTCTCTCAGGCAACCAGACTGTGTCAGGGAGAAGCAACACACTGTGAACCTGGAGCTAACACACACGAGAGGTTGTCAGCTGTGCAATAGAACTGGGCCTGGGTAGATGACATGGAAACAACAGGGACACAGTTGAAGTCTGAGGTTTACATACACTTATGTTGGAGACATTAAAACTCGTTTTTCAACCACTCCACAAATTTCTTGTTATCAAACTATAGTTTTGGCAAGTCAGTTAATAAGACATTTAATTTGTGCATGACACAATTAATTTTTCCAACAACTGTTTACAGACAGATTATTTAACGTATCATTCACTGTATCACAAGTCCAGTGGGTCAGAAGTTTACATACACTAAGTTGACTGTGCCTTTAAACGGCTTGGAAAATTCCCCAAAATTATGTCATGGCTTTAGAAGCTTCTGATAGGCTAGTTAACATAATTTGAGTCAATTGGAGGTGTACCTGTGGATGTATTTCAAGGCCTACCTTCAAACTCAGTGCCTCTTTGCTTAACATCATGGGAAAATCAGCCAAGACCGCAGAAAAAATGTTTTAGACCTCCACAAGTCTGATTCATCCTTGGGAGCAATTTCCAAACTCCTGAAGGTACCACATTCATCTGTACAAACAATAGTACGCAAGTATAAACACCATGGGACCAAGTAGCCGTCACACCGCTCAGGAAGGAGACGCATTCTGTCTCCTAGAGATGAACGTACTCATCATGATTTGGCAACGTTATAGTTATTGTGATTGTTATTATAGAATAGCAGGTAGCCTAGCAGTTAGAGCATTTGGCCAGTAACCGAAAGGTTTGAATGGAAATTATTATGTTGGCTTAGTCCATAGTGAAATAGGCTAATTTTGCTCCCCTAACATTAGTTACTTAATCTTCACAGAACATTCTGAGTGTTTACATTTCGCTCCTCTTTAAGCCGACATTTAATCAATGCAGGCAAACTTTTAGTACGCTATTCATACTAAGTCAGTTGTCCCTGCCCCTGTCTGGTGCCAGGCCCAACAGATGCAGTTGAAGTCTCTTGATTTTGCTCGCCTGAAGTAGAGTACATTGTGATAAATTCCAGGCCACACTACTTGCTTAGAGAGTTTTCAGCTATACTTTTCGTGGCTGTTTATTTACCACCACAGACAGATGCTGGCACTAAGACCGCACTCAGTCAGCTGTATAAGGAAATAAGCAAACAGGAAACCACTCACCCAGAGGCGGTGCTCCTAGTGGCCCGAGACTTTAATGCAGGGAAACTTAAATCAGTTCTACCAAATTTCTATCAACATGTTAAATGTGCAACCAGAGGGGGAAAAAATTCTAGATCACCTTTACTCCTCACACAGAGATGCGTACAAAGCTCTCCCTTGCCCTCCATTTGGTAAATCCGACCACAACTCTATCCTCCTGATTCCTGCTTACAAGCAAAAATTAAAGCAGGAAGCACCAGTGACTAGGTCTATAAAAAAGTGGTCAGATGAAGCAGATGCTAAACTACAGGACTGTTTTGCTATCACAGACTGGAAAATGTGGTCAGATGAAGCAGATGCTAAACTACAGGACTGTTTTGCTATCACAGACTGGAAAATGTTCCGGGATTCTTCCGATGGCATTGAGGAGTACACCACATCGGTCACTGGCTTTATAAATAAGTGTATCGAGGACGTCATCCCCACAGTGACTGTACGTACACACCCCAACCAGAAGCCATGGATTACAGGCAACATTCGCACTGAGCTAAAGGGTAGAGCTGCCGCTTTCAAGGTGCGGGACTCTAACCCGGAAGCTTACAAGAAATCCCACTATGCCCTGCGACGAACCATCAAACAGGCAAAGCGTCAATACAGGACTAAGATTGAATCATACTACACCGGCTCCGACGCTCGTCTTATGTGGAAGGGCTTGCAAACTATTACAGAATACAAAGGGAAGCTGCCCAGTGACACGAGCCTACCAGATGAGCTAAATCACTTCTATGCTCGCTTCGAGGCAAGCAACACTGAGGCATGCATGAGAGCATCAGCTGTTCCGGACGACTGTGTGATCACGCTCTCCGTAGCCGACGTGAGTAAGACCTTTAAACAGGTCAACATACACAAGGCTGCGGGGCCAGACAGATTACCAAGATGTGGGTTCCGGGCATGTGCTGACCAACTGGCAGGTGACTTCACTGGCATTTTCAACATGTCACTGATTGAGTCTGTAATACCAACATGTTTCAAGCAGGCCACAATAGTCCCTGTGCCCAAGAACACAAAGGCAACCTGCCTAAATGACTACAGACCTGTAGCACTCACGTCCGTAGCCATGAAGTGCTTTGAAAGGTTGGTAATGGCTCACATCAACACCATTATCCCAGAAACCCTAGACCCACTCCAATTTGCATACCGCCCAAACAGATCCACAGATGACGCAATCTCAAACGCACTCCACACTGCCCTTTCCCACCCGGACAAAAGGAACACTTATGTGAGAATGGTGTTCATTGACTACAGCGCAGCGTTCAACACCATAGTACCCTCAAAGCTCATCACTAAGCTAAGGATCCTGGGACTAAACACCTCTCTCTGCAACTGGATCCTGGACTTCCTGACAGGCCGCTCCCAGGTGGTGAGGGTAGGTAGCAACACTTCTGCCACGCTGATCCTCAAACTGGAGTTCCACAGGGGTGCGTGCTAAGTTCCCTCCTGTACTCCCTGTTCACCCATGACTGCATGGATAGGCACGACTCCAACACCATCATTAAGTTTGCAGACGACACAACAGTGGTAGGCCTGATCACAGACAACGACAAGACAGCCTATAGGGGGGAGGTCAGAGACCTGGCCGTGTGGTGCCAGAATAACAACTTATCCCTCAACGTAGCCAAGACTAAGGAGATGATTGTGGACTACAGGAAAAGGAGGACCGAGCACGCCCCCATTCTCATCGATGGGGCTGTAGTGGAGCAGGTTGAGAGCTTCAAGTTCCTCGGTGTCCACATCAACAAGAAACTAGGATGGTCCAAACACACCAAGACATTGGTGAATGTGTGCACGACAAAGCCTATTCCCCCTCAGGAAACTAAAAGATTTTGGCATGGGTCCTGAGATCCTCAAAAGGTTCTACAGCTGCAACATCGAGAGCATCCTGACTGGTTGCATCACTGCCTGGTACGGCAATTGCTCGGCCTCTGACCGCAAGCCACTACAGAGGGTAGTGCATATGGCCCAGTACATCACTGGGGCTAAGCTCCCTGCCATCCAGGACCTCTACACCAGGCGACATCAGAGGAAAGCCCTAAAATTGTCAAAGACCCCAGCCACCCCAGTCATAGACTGTTCTCTCTACTACCGCATGGCAAGCGGTACCGGAGTGCCAAGTCTAGGACAAAAAGGCTTCTCAACAGTTTTTACCCCCAAGCCATTTGACTCCTGAACAGGTAATCAAATGGTTACCCGGACTATTTGCATTGTGTGCCCCCCCCAACCTCCCGCATACCCTCTTTTTACGCTGCTGCTGCTCTTTGTTTATCATATATGCATAGTCACTTTAACTATACATTCATGTACATACTACCTCAATCGGGCCGACCAACCAGTGCTCCCGCACATTGGCTAACCGGGCTATCTGCATTGTGTCCCACCACCCGCCAACCCCTCTTTTACGCTACTGCTACTCTCTGTTCATCATGTATGCATAGTCACTTTAACGATATCTACATGTACATACTACCTCAATCAGCCTGACTAACTGGTGTCTGTATGTAGCCTCGCTACTGTATATAGCCTGTCTTTTTACTGTTGTTTTATTTCTTTACTTACCTATTGTTCACCTAACACCTTTTTTGCACTATTGGTTAGAGCCTATCAGTAAGCATTTCACTGTAATATATACTGTTGTATTCGGCGCACGTGACAAATAAACTTTGATTTGAGTTTCAGGCTCAGCAGCCCTGTCTCCCCGTCCCATACCCCTGAACCAGCCATACTCCCAACTGAAGAAGGGGGTGAGCAGCATTGTGTTGAATGACATGTATTGCAATGCATTGAGGACAGGAATGTGATACTCCAGTCAGGAAAAATCTCACTTGACAGAGAGACAGACAATATCAGAGCCGTAAAGGAAGAGATGCAGGCTCTTACATGCTGACCAGATCGTACATGTCGCGTGCGCGAGCGTCGCAAAATAAATGTAGAAATCCATGTTATTCAATTATTGCACCCACACTGCTTGCGCACGCCAACGAGCGTCTGCGACACCAAGGGCTAAAATAGATGTCGTTCCTATTTCTGATGCAGATCGCACTGCAAGTCCTGCCTCTCCCATCTCCTCATTGGTTTATAGAAGCAGGTACCCACGTACCATATCCTCATTGGTTATACCCACGTGGGTGATAGAAAGACGAACTGTTTTGCCGGTAGTCGTGGTAATACAATGAAAGTTTAGATCCGATCACCATATAATTTAAACGAGGAAAAGGCCTGGAAGGAGGAGAGATGACTAGAAACGATTCGGTTGGCCGTTTTATGTGTGGATTAATTGTCGGAGTAGAGATCCTTGTGCATTTCAGGTAAAATAACAACTCAATGTTTATATCCCAGGACAAATTAGCTAGCAACAGCAAGCTAGCTAAAAAGGACAAATTAACGTTAGCTAGCAAGTGCAAGCTAACTAGCTAAATTACCATACATGTTTAATGCTTTTCGACCTGTCCCCAAATTAATGTCATTGGTTCAGAGTTTGTTTTGATATTTTAACCTGCGTGTCGTGATCGCGTTTGGTGTGGGGGGGCAAAATAAATTTATGCACGAAAGCGCACGATGGCGCACGAACGCAGCCAATTTGGGCAAGGTGTTAGAGGTGGATGGGAGTCTCGACACCTTGCCCAAACCGGCTGCGCGCGTGCACCATCGTGCGCTTTCGTGCATAAATGTATTTTTCCCCCGCACACCAAACGCGATCACGACACGCAGGTTAACATATGCACAAGGATCTCTACTGCGACAATTAATCCACACATAAAACGGCCAACCGAATCGTTTCTAGTCATCTCTCCTCCTTCCAGGCTTTTTCATCGCTTAAATTATAAGGTGATCGCATCTAAACTTTCATTGTATTACCACGACAACCGGCATAGTGCAAGTTCTGGCCTGGTTTAGATCTTATCTGTCGGAAAGATATCAGTTTGTCTCTGTGAATGGTTTGTCCTCTGACAAATCAACTGTACATTTCGGTGTTCCTCAAGGTTTCGTTTTAGGACCACTATTGTTTTCACTATATATTTTACCTCTTGGGGATGTCATTTGAAAACATAATGTTAACTTTCACTGCTATGCGGATGACACACAGATGTACATTTCAATGAAACATGGTGAAGCCCCAAAATTGCCCTCGCTAGAAGCCTGTGTTTCAGACATAAGGAAGTGGATGGCAGAAAACTTTCTACTTTTAAACTCGGACAAAACAGAGATGCTTGTTCTAGGTCCCAAGAAACAAAGAGATATTCTGTTAAATCTGACAATTAATCTTGATGGTTGTAAAGTCGTCTCAAATAAAACTGTGAAGGACCTCGGCGTTACTCTGGACCCTGATCTCTCTTTTGACGAACATATCAAGACTGTTTCAAGGACAGCTTTTTTCCATTTACGTAACATTGCAAAAATTAGAAATTTTCTGTCCAAAAATGACGCAGAAAAATTTATCCATGCTTTTGTTACTTCTAGGTTAGACTACTGCAATCCTCTACTTTCCGGCTACCCGGATAAAGCACTAAATAAACTTCAGTTAGTGCTAAATATGGCTGCTAGAATCCTGACTAGAACCAAGAAATTTGATCATATTACTCCAGTGCTAGCTTCCCTACACTGGCTTCCTGTTAAGGCAAGGTCTGATTTCAAAGTTTTACTGTTAACCTATAAAGCGTTACATGGGCTTGCTCCTACCTATCTTTCCGAGTTGGTCCTGCCGTACATACCTACACGTACGCTACGGTCACAAGATGCAGGCCTCCTAACTGTCCCTAGAATTTCTAAGCAGCTGGAGGCAGGGCTTTCTCCTATAGATCTCCATTTTTATGGAATAGTCTGCCTACCCATGTGAGAGACGCAGACTCGGTCTCAACCTTTAAGTCTTTACTGAAGACTTATCTCTTCAGTGGGTCATATGATTGAGTATAGTCTGGCCCCGGAGTGTGAAGGTGAACGGAAAGGCTCTGGAGCAACGAACCGCCCTTGCTGTCTCTGCCTGGCCGGTTCCCCTCTCTCCACTGGGATTTTCTGCCTCTAACCCTATTACAGGGGCTGAGTCACTGGCTTACTGGTGCTCTTTCATGCCGTCCCTAGGAGGGGTGCGTCACTTGAGTGGGTTGAGTTACTGACGTGATCTTCCTGTCTGGGTTGGCGCCCCCCCTTGGTTTGTGCTGTGGTGGAGATCTTTGTGGGCTATACTCGGCCTTGTCTCAGGATGGTAAGTTGGTGGTTGAAGATATCCCTCTAGTGGTGTGGGGGCTGTGCTTTGGCAAAGTGGGTGGGGTTATATCCTTCCTGTTTGGCCCTGTCCGGGGGTATCATCGGATCGGGCCACAGTGTCTCCTGACCCCTCCTGTCTCAGCCTCCAGTATTTATGCTGCAGTAGTTTATGTGTCGGGGGGCAAGGGTCAGTTGGTTATATCTGGAGTACTTCTCCTGTCTTATCTGGTGTCCTGTGTGAATTGAAGTATGCTCTCTCTAATTCTCTCCTTCTCTCTTTCTTTCTCTCTCTCTGAGGACCTGAGCCCTAGGACCATGCGTCAGGACTACCGGGCATGATGACTCCTTGCTCCTCCCCAGTCCACCTGGCCTTGCTGCTGTTCCAGTTACAACTGTTCTGCCTGCGGCTATGGAACCCTGACCTGTCCACCGGATGTGCTACCTGTCCCAGACCTGCTGTTTTCAACTCTCTAGAGACCGCAGGAGCGGTAGAGATACTCTTAATGATTGGCTATGAAAAGACAACTGACATTTACTTCTGATTATTATTTGACCATGCTGGTCATTTATGAACATTTGAACATCTTGGCCATGTTCTGTTATAATCTCCACCCGGTACAGCCAGAAGAGGACTGGCCACCCCTCATAGCCTGGTTCCTCTCTAGGTTTCTTCCTAGGTTTTGGCCTTTCTAGGGAGTTTTTCCTAGCCGCTGTGCTTCTACACCTGCATTGCTTGCTGTTTGGGGTTTTAGGCTGGGTTTCTGTACAGCACTTCGAGATATTAGCGGATGTACGAAGTGCTATATAAAATAAACTTGATTTGATTTGATTTTATAGACAGGTTTGTGCCTTTCCAATTGAATTTACCACAGGTGGACTCAAATCAAGTTGTAGAAACATCTCAAGCATGATGAATGGAAACAGGATACACCTGAGCTCAATTTTGAGTCTCATAGCAAAGGGTCTAAATACTTTTGTAAAGAAGTAATTCTGTTTTTTTTAAATACATTTGCAAAAATGTCTAAACTTGTTTTCGCTTTGTTATTATGGGGTATTGTTCGTAGATTGATGAGGAAATGTTTTTATTTAATGCATTTTAGAATAAGGCTGTAATGTAACAAAATGTGGGAAAAGGGAGGGGGTCTGAATCATTTCTGAATGAACTGTATATACAGAGTTAGCGAACATTATGTAGGCCGTGTCCCAAATGGCACCTTATTCCCTATATAGCGAACTTCTTTTAACAATAGCCCATAGTGCACCAGGGAATAGTGTTTCATTTGGGAATCAAGTGTAGCCTTTCTTTCTATAGGTTAACTTATTACAACCACCTCCGGAACTACGGAAATAAGTTTCATGGAGTGAATGGATGTTTTATCAGGTTTTGAACACAAAGACTCTATTTTTACTCTCTTCGGCCTATACTTCCGCGAATGGAATAAAACAATTGATATTCCTAATCAGACAATCACCGATTTCTCAGTCTCAAAGTTCTCAATCTCTCACTTCAAAGCCCCATTCAAACAGATATCCTCACTGAATGTGTTCATGGGAGCAGAGTCAAGGAGATAAGGCATTGAAATTGTCACGATCATCTTGCTGAGAGAGAGTGGACCAAGGCGCAGTGTGTGCAAAATACATTCTCTTTTATTTTAGAGAAAGGAAAAAACACGCAACGAACACTTCAACAAACTGAAACAAAACAACAAACGATCGTGAAGCTATAGACGTAAGTGCACACACAAGCTACAAACGTACAACATAGACAATTACCCACATTAACCTAGTGCCTATGGCTGTCTTAAATATGGCTCCCAATCAGAGACAATTAATGACATCTGTCTCTGATTGAGAACCATTCAGGCAACCATAGACACAGCTAGACACCTACACTAAACACAAACCTATCTACTCTACTTAACCCCCTAAACCATACAACCACCCTAGACAATACAAAAACACATACCTTCCCCATGTCACACCCTGACCTAACTAAAATAATAAAGGAAACAAAGAATACTAAGGCCAGGGCTTGACAGAAATGAAGTTTGACATTAAAGATGGTGACTGGGTTTCTTCAAGAGAGAGAGAGAGACCGGCATCCAAACAACTCTTCCTTACTAGACCGACCTGCTTATTTATGAGCTCGGCTCAGCTAGCTCCAATTATTCTCTCAATGTCCTCCTGTTCAATACAGCACCTGAACATCCTGGAACATCAGCAGCAACTGTCATATATAGTATGACAACACACAGTTGGTTCTTCTGAGTGCTCCCTGATTTCTGCCATTTGAAATAAATTAGTGTAGAAGTGTGTGTGTGCTTGTGTGTCTTCAAGCAGGGGCTCGGGGAAGCAAAGGCAAAGCCCAGACCATTTAAGTAACATGCATGTTAATGTACAGTAACACGCTGCGATGGAGAAGGAATATAATGGAGGGACTTTCTTGGTTTCTGTGGCAGGCATGCTGTGGTGAAACTGCTGAGATTTATTATCATTATTACCCTGTCTAAGTCCCAGATGGCACCCTATTCCCTTTACAGTGCACAATAGGACTGTGGTCAAAAGTAGTGCACTGTATAGGGAATAGGGTGCCATTTGGGATACAATCCTAATCTACCTTGGCAGCCCCAGGGAGCCTTTAGAGAGTGTAAATCAGACACAATGTAGGCAGAGAAAAGACAACATAATGCATTATTGCTATTTAAATAAATGATTAATCAGTTATAAATCAATAATGTTTGTCTCAATGGGTGGAATAACAATTTTATTAACTGTCTTAATCAAATGATAGGCTTTTCCTATAGCACAAAGAATCAATAAAAATAAGATGGAAAGGGTAATCATTGGCATAATTATTATCCTCTGCCCCGTCATGGATCTTGCTCACATAAATAATATTGCTAGCAACAAGAGGTTCCCTGTTTCACTTTTGTCTATGAATCATGACTGTCTCAGATGCTAAATTATTTAATTATAATTATTTGTAATTTGTTGTCCAAGTATAACAGTAAAGCGATTCTCAATTTGTGGGTCGTGACCCAAATTTGGGTCGCTGGAGGTTTTGAGTGGGTAATTGTTTATGTCTGAGTAACATCATTTTAAGTGACTTAAACCATGTAGAAAGTGTGTAGAAATGATAATGAACTTAAATGTTTTAATAATTTAATCTCTGAACAACTTTTCTTCAATCACAGTATTTTCAATATAGAGCTATTAAATAAAATAAAATAAAACTTTATTTGTCACATGCACCGAATACAACAAGTGTAGACCTTACTGTGAAATTCTTGCTTACAAGCCCTTAACCAACAGTGCAGTTCAAGAAAGAGTTAAGAAAATATTTACCAAATAAAGTAAAGTAAAACATTATAAAAAGTAACACAATAAAAATAACGAGGCTATATACAGGGGGTACCGGTACAGAGTCAATGTGCGGGGGTACAGGTTAGTCAAGGTAATTTGTACATGTAGGTAGGGGTGAAGTGACTATGCACAGATAATAAACAGGTAGTAGCAGCAGTGTAAAAAACAAATGTAGGGGGGTGTCAATGTAAATAGTCAGGTGGGCATTTAATTAATTGTTCAGCATTCTTATGGCTTGGGGGTAGAAGCTGTTAAGGAGCCTTTTGGTCCTAGACTTGGTTGTCCGGTACCACTTGCCATGTGGTAGCAGAGAAAACAGTCTATAACTTGGGTGACTGGAGTCTGAAACTGGAGTCTGACACCGCCCAGTATAGGTACTGGATGGCAAGAAGCTTGGCCCCAGTGATGTACTGTGCCATACGCACTACCCTCTGTAACGCCTTACGGTCGATAAGTTGCCATACCAGGATGCATATCGTGATGCAAACGGTCAGGATGCTCTCGAAGGTGCAGCTTTAGAACTTTTTGAGGATCTGGGGACCCATGCCAAATCTTTTCAGTCTCAGGAGAGGGAAAAGGTATTGTCGTGCCCTCTTCACGACTGTCTTGGTGTGTTTGGACCATGGTAGTTCGTTGGTGATGTGGACACCAAGGAACTTGAAACTCTCAACCCACTCCACTACAGCCCAGTTGACGTTAATGGGGGGCCTGTTCGGCCCGCCTTTTCCTGTAGTCCACGATCAGCTCCTTAGTCTTGCTCACATTGAGGGAGAGGTTGTTGGCCTGGCACCACACTGCCAGGTCTCTGACCTCCTCCCTAAAGGCTGTCTCATCGTTGTCGGTGATCAGGCCTACCACTGTTGTGTCGTCAGCAAACTTAATGATGGTGTTGGAGTCGTGTTTGGCCACGCAGTCGTGGATCAACAGGGAGCGTTGGCAGCGTTATTTTGGTTGATTTTGTGGTCTCAAACCAGTGAGTTTATTAACATTCTTCATTAAGAATTTTGGCAACATTTTATTATTTACAATGAAAGAGGTGGGAATGTTGTTCCCTTGTCATATAATTGCTACATTTACTATAAATATAGCATAAAAAAAAAAATCTGATTGTATTTTGGCTATTATTTTTCACGATGTGAATATTGGGTTGGGACTGAGACAACCTGCTTAAATTTGTGTCCCGAGGCAAAGCCAGTTGAGAACCACTGTAATAGTATGTTGTGATGTTCCACTGCACGTGTTCTAGTGTAGTACTCTAGCCCAGCTGCATGTTCAACTCCCCTTTGTCTTTGCTCTTCCTGCAGTGTGGGTGGATTCAACTCTCCCGTGAAACCAACCATAATGAATACATCCATCTCAATAAACAGTGTGTGTGTGTGTGTGTGCGAGGATCCACCTGTCCATTCTAGTCAGCTAACCTGTGATTTTCTATTTTAACTACAGGGAGGTGCAGAATGTTACCAGACCCAAGGGGTGTTTGTCTTGTTAATGAGAAGAGAAGTTCATTAATCCAACTATCCTTGAGTTATTATTATGGCTTCAAGGATACTTCTTCATTGTTTCCTCACCTATCTAAGCTCTTAGAAAAAGGGTTCCAAATGGTTCTTTGGGGAGGAATAGGGTTCTAACAAGAACCGTTTTGATCTGAAGAACCCCTTTTGGAAGACAAGGGTTATTTGTAATATAAAGGGTTTTATCTAGAACCTTTAACATCCTAATAACAGTTTTTTGGAAGAAAGGGTTATTTGATTATTCTTTGGATGGCAAGAAGGGTTCTACATAGAAGCGTATATCATATTTCCCAGAATGCTCTATTGCAGGGTGAGTTTCAGAAATGTTTGTTTTAATATCTGTGTTTTTGATTGATTGATACATTTTATGCTACACAAAGATAAATAGCATACATTTTTGTAAACTAATCCAATCTGTTAGTAATTGGACTTATTGCACCTGTTACTAATATGGTTGTTCTAGTTTAGATGATTTAGGTAGTCTCAGTATTAAATCTTCCCTACCCTCGCAGTCATTTTGAACGCAAGTTCCAAGTGATTTAAAAAAAAATATTTGTTGGATATCATAACTGGCTAGATTCCAGTAGGAATTAAATATCACTTTGCAAGCCAGCGTAATGTGACTTGCAGGCCTGATGTGGCCTTTAAAACAGGAGTTAGGGTAGGGTATAACTAGGCCCTCAAAGAAAGGCCTTATGATACATGTAATATATTGTCATAAATAATACAGTTTTAAAGGCTAATAAGGCTGGTGGAACCGTTCATAGAGGGTTCTAGGAAGAACCCACCAAAGTTAAAAGGGTTCTCGGTAGAACCCTTCATAGAGAGTTCTATGAAGAACCTTTCGATGATAAAATGGTTATTGGTAGAACCCTTCATAGAGGGTTGTAGGCAGAACCCTTCAATGTGTAATCTGACTGCTAGACATACAAAATTAGGCAGTTTACAATTACAATGAGTTGGTAGTCGGACGCTGGCAATTTGTTTTGGGCACCCCATTTGTTTGTTGATCCAACCTGGTCTCAGAGCATTTCGTATTATTCTGTATGCGAATCCGACACTCCATGTAGTATGATATGTTACGTTCCGTATGGTATGTCTTAATTTGTGGATGTCCATCACCCATTTCGTATGATATGTTACGAATTAGAATGCATATTTTATGTTAAGAATTTGTAAAATGTTAAATATAAGATGAATTTGCAAAACTTATGATATTTTACAAATTCTATCTAGGTGCCTAGGTGGCTAATATTAGGTATCTGGCTAACGTTAGCTAGGCTATGGGTTATGGTTAGGATTAAGGTTAGGGTTAAGTTTAGGAGTTAGGTTAAAGGGTTAAGGGTTAGGGGAAGGGTTAGCTAAAAGTCTTAAGGTTAGGGTTAGGGGAAGGGTTAGCTAACATGCTAAGTAGTTGCAAATTAGGTAAAAACATAGTAAGTACTTGAACATAGTAAGTTGCTAATCAGCTAAAATGCTAAAGTTATCCGCGATTAGATTCTAACTTTTGCCATAAGCAACCATCTGTCCAATGTAACCATACGAAACGTGATTTATGTTTACTATGTTACGTCTCGTCTATGAGAACAGGCTAGTTGTTCCGCTATTAGATCTTCTAAAGCCTCTTAGGTGTAATGTCCCCTAAGGAGGTGTCATGATGTTGCCCTCTTTGGGTACAGCGAGCACCCCTCCCTCTGCACCGGCCTTTTCTATGCACCATCCCCCTACCCAGGCTGCTGTGGTCAGAGATAGGTCGTAAATTCCTGGAGGAGATTATCTCCTCATGGCCACAGTATAGAGACAGAGGGAATTTTCATAGAGAACAAAGGAATTTCTTCCACCTCACAGAACTGGAGGTTCGAACAGTATTTATGTTCTGGAGAACGTATAAAAGATCGGTGAAGAATCCAGCTACGAACTGGTCCGTTTGGTTCAATTTTGTGAAACTCATGGGACACAATACGGCCACATTACCATAACGCTGTTTATATAATAGCCTCAGTTATGAGGCTTACATCTAATTGTTGTATAAGATGAATGAGTGAGGATGATACTGTTTGTGAAATTGTGTAATGTGATTTTGGACTATTTAATGAAGGAAACTCCAATTCCCTTTGGAGTTTAACTAAATCAGAGGACCGCCCATGAGCACAGTTATGGTCGGGCATCTTTGGACAGGCCCTTTTCTGCTCTTCCGAATAAACCCCCCACCCGGGTTTTCTATCAGCAGACCATGTTTCCCTCAATTACGAGAGGACAAAGGTTGCAGACCAGCTTACCTCGATAACGAGAGGGCCAAGGTTTGAGTAGATGGCTGAATCTTTTAACCATACCACATGGTTAAACTCTTAGACTATCGATACCGACAGAATAAGAACAAGTCTTTGATATTAATTACTAGTCTGCAGCTAGGAATTCGGTCTTCACTCTGAACTATCCATTCTAACCACGACAGAGAGAGAGTGTCATGGCTGTTGAAAGAAGTGGACCAAAGTGCAGCGTACATTTTCCTTTTTTTTTAAAATGTCGCCAACAAAACAACAAACGAAAGAAACAACCGTGAAGCTTACAGGGCATATAGTGCCACAAACTAAGTTAATTACCCACACTGGGTAGTTAAGGATTCAATCAATCCTTATCCCAGTCTGCTGTTCCCACATGCTTCAAGAGGGCCACCTTTGTTCCTGTTCCCAAGAAAGCTAAGGTAACTGAGCTAAACGACTACCGCCCCGTAGCACTCACTTCCGTCATCATGAAGTGCTTTGAGAGACTAGTCAAGGACCATATCACCTCCACCCTACCTGACACCCTAGACCCACTCCAATTTGCTTACCGCCCCAATAGGTCCACAGACGACGCAATCGCAAACACACTGCACACTGCTCTAACCCATCTGGACAAGAGGAATACCTATGTGAGAATGCTGTTCATCGACTACAGCTCAACATTTAACACCATAGTACCCTCCAAACTCGTCATCAAGCTCGAGACCCTGGGTCTCGACCCCGCCCTGTGAAACTGGTTACTGGGCTTCCTGACGGGCCGCCCCCAGGTGGTGAGGGTAGGTAACAACATCTCCACCCCGCTGATCCTCAACACTGGGGCCCCACAAGGGTGCGTTCTGAGCCCTCTCCTGTACTCCCTGTTCACCCACGACTGCGTGGCCATGCACGCCTCCAACTCAATCATCAAGTTTGCGGACGACACTACAGTGGTAGGCTTGATTACCAACAACGACAAGACGGCCTACAGGGAGGAGGTGAGGGCCCTCGGAGTGTGGTGTCAGGAAAATAACCTCACACTCAACGTCAACAAAGCAAAGGAGATGATTGTGGACTTCAGGAAACAGCAGAGGGAGCACCCCCTATCCACATCGACAGGACAGTAGTGGAGGGTAGTCAGTTTTAAGTTCCTCGGTGTACACATCACGGACAAACTGAATTGGTCCAACCACACAGCGTTGTGAAGAAGGCGCAGCAGCGCCTCTTCAACCTCAGGAGGCTGAATAAATTCGGCTTGTCACCAAAAGCACTCACAAACTTCTACAGATGCACAATCGAGAGCATCCTGTCGGGCTGTATCACCGCCTGGTACGGCAACTGCTCCGCCCACAACCGGAAGGCTCTCCAGAGGGTAATGAGGTCTGCACAACGCATCACTGGGGGCAAACTATCTGCCCTCCAGGACACCTACACCACCCGATGTCACAGGAAGGCCATAAAGATCATCAAGGACAACAACCACCCGAGCCACTGCCTGTTCACCCCTCTATAATCCAGAAGGTGAGGTCAGTACAGGTGCATCAAAGCAGGGACCGAAAGGCTGAAAAACAGCTTCTATCTCAAGGCCCTCAGACTGTTAAACAGCCACCACTAACATTGAGTGGCTGCTGCCAACATACTGACTCAACTCCATCTCACTTTAATAATGGAAATTGATGGGAATTGATCAAAAATGTATCACTAGCCACTTTAAACAATGCCACTTAATATATATAATGTATATGTATATACTGTACTCTATATCATCTACTGCATCTTGCCATCTTTATGTAATACATGTATCACTAGCCACTTTAAACTATGCCACTTTTATGTTTACATACCCTACATTACTCATCTCATATGTATATACTGTACTCGATACCATCTACTGCATCTTCCCTATGCCGTTCTGTACCATCACTTATTCATATATCTTTATGTACATATTCTTTATCCCTTTACACTTGTGTGTATAAGGTATTAGTTGTGGAATTGTTAGGTTAGATTACTCGTTGGTTATTACTGCATTGTCAGAACTAGAAGCACAAGCAATTCGTGACACTCGCATTAACATCTGCTAACTATGTGTATGTGACAAATAAAAGTTGATTCGAAAGGAGGGAAAAAGGGCTACATAAGTATGATTCCCAATCAGAGACAACGATAGACAGCTGTCCCTGACTGAGAACCATACCCGGCCAAAACATAGAAATAAAGAAACATATAAAACAAAACATAGGAATGCCCACCCCAAATCACACACTGACCAAACCATCTAGAGACATAAAAAGGCTCTTTAAGGTGTGTGTGTGTGTGTGAGTGAGTGAGTGAGTGAGTGAGTGAGTGAGTGAGTGAGTGAGTGAGTGAGTGAGAGAGAGAGAGAGAACAGACTCTCCAACAGAAACTAGCTTTTCAAAGGAGATCCCGACGACACACTGAGCGTAAATATACACTGCTCAAAAAAATAAAGGGAACACTTAAACAACACAATGTAACTCCAAGTCAATCACACTTCTGTGAAATCAAACTGTCCACTTAGGAAGCAACACTGATTGAGCATAAATTTCACATGCTGTTGTGCAAATGGAATAGACAAAAGGTGGAAATTATAGGCAATTAGCAAGACACCCCCCCAAAAAAAGTGATTGGGCAGGTGGTGATCACAGACCACTTCTCAGTTCCTATGCTTCCTGGCTGATGTTTTGGTCACTTTTGAATGCTGGCGGTGCTCTCACTCTAGTGGTAGCATGAGACGGAGTCTACAACCCACACAAGTGGCTCAGGTAGTGCAGTTCATCCAGGATGGCACATCAATGCGAGCTGTGGCAAAAAGGTTTGCTGTGTCTGTCAGCGTAGTGTCCAGAGCATGGAGGCGCTACCAGGAGACAGGCCAGTACATCAAGAGACGTGGAGGAGGCTGTAGGAGGGCAACAACCCAGCAGCACGACCGCTACCTCCGCCTTTGTGCAAGGAGGTGCACTGCCAGCGCCCTGCAAAATGACCTCCAGCAGGCCACAAATGTGCATGTGTCTGCTCAAACGGTCAGAAACAGACTCCATGAGGGTGGTATGAGGGCCCTACGTCCACAGGTGGGGGTTGTGCTTACAGCCCAACACTGTGCAGGACATTTGGCATTTGCCAGAGAACACCAAGATTGGCAAATTCGCCACTGGCTCCCTGTGCTCTTCACAGATGAAAGCAGGTTCACACTGAGCACATGAGCACATGTGACAGACGTGACAGAGTCTGGAGACGCCCTGGAGAATGTTCTGCTGTCTGCAACATCCTCCAGCATGACCGGTTTGGCGATGGGTCAGTCATGGTGTGGGGTGGCATTTCTTTGTGGGGCCGCACAGCCCTCCATGTGCTCGCCAGAGGTAGCCTGACTGCCAATAGGTACCAAGATGAGATCCTCAGACCCCTTGTGAGACCATATGCTGACACATGCACATTTGTGGCCTGCTGGAGGTCATTTTGCAGGGCGCTGGTAGTGCTCCTCCTTGCACAAAGGTGGAGGTAGCGGTCCTGCTGCTGGGTTGTTGCCCTCCTACAGCCTCCTCCACGTCTCTTGATGTACTGGCCTGTCTCCTGGTAGCGCCTCCATGCTCTGGACACTACGCTGACAGACACAGCAAACCTTTTTGCCACAACTCGCATTGATGTGCCATCCTGGATGAACTGCACTACCTGAGCCACTTTTTTGGGTTGTAGACTCCGTCTCATGCTACCACTAGAGTGAGAGCACCGCCAGCATTCAAAAGTGACCAAAACATCAGCCAGGAAGCATAGGAACTGAGAAGTGGTCTGTGATCACCACCTGCAGAATCACTCCTTTTTTAGGGGTGTCTTGCTAATTGCCTATAATTTCCACCTTTTGTCTATTCCATTTGCACAACAGCATGTGAAATTTATTGTCAATCAGTGTTGCTTCCTAAGTGGACAGTTTGATTTCACAGAAGTGTGATTGACTTGGAGTTACATTGTGTTGTTTAAGTGTTCCCTTTATTTTTTTGAGCAGTGTATATATTGATTGCAATTATTCCCGAATGAGTGAGCGTTCATGTGCAAAGGATTAGCATTTCAATCGTTATAATTATCAAGGCTCTGGCTGCTCGTCTGGCGGAAGGCTCTGGCTGCTCCTGTCTGGCGGACGGCTCTGGCTGCTCCTGTCTGGCGGACGGCTCTGGCTGCTCCTGTCTGGCGCACGGCTCTGGCTGCTCCTGTCTGGCGGACGGCTCTGACGGCTCGGGACAGACGGACAGCTCTGACTGCTCGGGACAGACGGACAGCTCTGACGGCTCGGGACAGACGGACAGCTCTGACGGTGCTGTGCAGGCAGGCAGCTCAGACAGCGCTGGGCAGGCAGACAGTTCAGACAGCGCTGGGCAGGCAGACAGTTCAGACAGCGCTGGGCAGGCAGACAGTTCAGACAGCGCTGGGCAGGCAGGCAGCTCAGACTTTGGCTGCGCTGGAGAGGAAAGCTCTGACAGCGCTGGACAGGTGGGAGCAACTGGAGAGAGAAGACGGAGAGACAGCCTGGTGCGGACTGTTACGTGGAGGTGGCACCGGAAAAACCAGACTGTGAAGGAGGGCACGCGCTCTTGAGCACCGAGCCTGCCCAACCTTGCCAGGTTGAATGGTCCCCGTAGCCCTGCCAGTGCGGCGAGGTGGAAAAAAACGCACAGGGCTATGCTGGCAAACCGGGGACACCATTTGTAAGGCTGGTGCCATGTACGCAGGCCCGAGGAGACGCACTGGAGGCCAGATGCGTTGGGCCGGCTTCATGACACCCGGCTCCATGCCCAACCTAGCCCGACCAGTGCGGGAAGGTGGAATAGCCCGCACAGGACTAAGCACGCGTACTGGGGACACCGTGCGCTTTACCGCATAACACGGTGTCTGACCAGTACGACGCCCTCTCACTCCACGGTAAGCACGGGGAGTTGGCTCAGGTATCCTACCCGGCTTTGCCACACTCCGCGTGTGCCCCCCCCCCCCGAGAAATTTTTGGGACTGACTCTCGGGCTCCCAACCTCCGCGCTGTCTCCTCATAACAGCGCCTCTCTGCCTTCGCTGCCTCCATTCCCATGGCTGAGTCCAATGTCCTTTGCCGTCCAGGATCTCCTCCCAAGTCCACGAGTCCTGTGTCCTCGGTCTCTGCTGCTGCTGCTGTCTGTTCCCACTCTGCTTGATCCTTTTGGGGTGGGTGTTTCTGTAACGGTCGTCATAGTCGTTCTCCTCCTCAGACGAGGAGGAGCATGGATCGAACCAACACGCAGAGTGGCTAGTGCTCATGATAATTTATTAAATCGGAGCTGAACACTAACATGAAACAAAATAACAAAATGAATACAACCGACAACAGTCCCGTGTGGCACGAATACAAACACGGAAACAAACACCCACAAAACACACGTGAAACCCCGGCTGCCTTAGTATGATTCTCAATCAGGGACAACGATTGACAGCTGCCTCTGATTGAGAATCATACCAGGCCGAACACAAAATCCCAACATAGAAAATCACACATAGACAAACCCACCCAACTCACGCCCTGACTGGTGCCTCGACTTCCTAGTTAATCACGAAATGCTAATTACAGAGAATTAATTACAGAGAGTCTTCACTTAATGATACTAAAGACACGACAGAGGGGACTAGTGTGGTTCTGGTATACTGCTTCTGTCCGACATTTTCGATTATAAATCTATCTGTGGACACCGTCGATCGAAAGCCTTGCATTCAGCGATAGCCTTAGTTTTCACAGACTCTGGAGTATTTCCACGTTCACGTGCTAGTCAGAACGAGGAAACTCGGAAACGTCCAATTTGCTGAGTGGTTGTAGTTACATTATACAAATGCCGCGTTCATCCAGTTATTAAATCAAACATTTCTGCCTTCTGACTAGCATGTGAACGCAGTAATAATCTCTTCTGCCTGTGCCACTTAAAGCTGGGATGTCCCACCTACCATTTCATTCCCTCTTCCGATTGTCCATCAACTCCTGGCTGAACGATATTGCAACTTTCGACTTCAGTGAATTCAAGACAACTGGGAACTCGGAAAAGAACTAGTTCCGACTGGGAAAAATAGTTTTGAATGGTCATCCAACTCGGAATTCCATGTCGGAAACTGGCATCTTTCTAGAGCTCCGACTTTCCCACCTGGAGATCACAGACATCATGATTTGACCTAGTTTTTCTCCAAGTTCCTATTTGTCTTGAAAGCACCACTGACAAAGCACGAATCATGGCCCATGAGTAATTGCATATGTGGATATGCGCGGCGAAATAAGTGGGAGGATCAACGTAAGTGGGTGTATGGAAACCTACCGTAAACTACTGTAATTGGGCATATTGGTTGCCACTCAAGACTGTTTTTGCATGGCTGCTTGCTGCTTAATTGTATGATTTTAGTTAAGCCTTACCCTAAGCCTTTTCCTAACCTTAACCTTAATTTTCCTAACCTGCTTGTATAGTTATCCTAACCTTGTCTCCATAGGCAGACTTGTTGCCTCGCACAATGTATTTGCCTTGAATCAGGTTTACGAGACTACTCCTAACCTGCCACATTAATTATCCTGACTGGCTCCGATTATTATGAGATTAAAGGGCATTTCTGTAATGAGTTAAGGAAGCCAAGCTAGAGCCCTGTCTGATGTTCAGAAGGATAGGGGCAAAAGTTCTGATCAAGAGAAAGCTTTAGAAAATATGCACGTTTTCTGTAACACTTAACATACACATATGTATTTTACAGTTATAAGGAAGGTGAAACCTTGTAGCTCTTTTTTTACTATATTTTTATTGTCATTTCAAGCCAGTTTTGCTGAATACCAAATACATCATATAAAATATTTCATATTTTCATATTTTTATCATATTTGCACTGTGTAGTTGACGTTGTGTCTTTAAAAGTGACTATACCTCAGCAATTTATAACTACTGTTACGAGAAAGGTGAGATTTTAATCTTTCTTGGAGTATGCAGCATTATTAGTTATTGTTTATTGCCCTTTCATGATCGTGTGGTACGTACATGTGGTCCTGTATGGCTCAGTTGGTAGAATATGTTGCTTGCAACTGTCACGTTCCTGACCTATTTCTGTTAGTTTGTTGTATGTGTTAGTTGGTCAGGACGTGAGTTTGGGTGGGCATTCTATGTTTTCTGTTTCTATGTTGGTTTATGGGTTGCCTGGTATGGCTCTTAATTAGAGGCAGGTGTTTGGCGTTCCTCTAATTAAGAGTCATATTTAGGTAGGTTATTTCACAGTGTTCGTTGTGGGTGGTTGTCTCCTGTGTCTGTGTTTGTCGCACCATACGGGACTGTTCGGTTTGTTTTGTTATTCGTCATTTTTATGTGTAGGCTATTTTCCCTGTTCATGCGTTCTTCGTGTTATGTGAGTCCGTCATCCAGATCTGTCTACACCGTTTGTTGTTTTGTTAGTTTAGTCAAGTTCGTGTTTTCTTTAATAAATCATGTCTTCAACATCCGCTGCATTTTGGTTCCCTCATTACTCCTCCTTTTCGGTTGAAGAGGAGGAGGACCGCAGTTACAGAACCACCCACCGATCCAGAACCAAGCGGCGTGAATTCGAGCAGTGGCCTGCTACACAGGAATCATGGACTTGGGAGGAAGTATTGGAGGGTAAAGGACACTGGGCTCACATTGGGGAATATTGCCGCGCTCGTGAGGAGATGGAGGCAGCGAGAGCCCAAGAGCGGTGTTATGAGGAGGCAGCAAGGAGACGTGGCTGGAAGCCCGAGAGGAGACCCCAAAAATTTCTTGGGGGGGGGCTAAGAGGTAGTGGGCCGAGGGCAGGTAGGAGACCTGCGCCCACTTCCCAGGCTTACCGTGGAGAGCGGGAGTACGGGCAGGCGCCGTGTTACGCAGTAGAGCGCACGGTGTCTCCTGTACGAGTGCATAGCCCAGTGCGGGTTATTCCACCTCCCCGCACTGGTAGGGCTAGATTGGGCATTGAGCCAGGTGTCATGAGGCCGGCTCAACGCGTCTAGTCTCCAGTGCGTCTCCTCGGGCCGGCTTACATGGCACCAGCCTTACGCATGGTGTCCCCGGTTCGCCTACATAGCCCGGTGCGGGTTATTCCACCTCCCCGCACTGGTCGGGCTACGGGGAGCATTCAACCAGGTAAGGTTGGGCAGGCTCGGTGCTCAAGGGAGCCAGTACGCCTGCACGGTCAGGTATTTCCGGCACTACCTCCCCGCCCCAGCCCAGTACCACCAGTGCCTACACTACGCACCAGGCTTCCAGTGCGTTTTCAGAGCCCTGTTCCTCCTCCACGCACTCTCCCTATGGTGCGTGTCTCCAGCCCAGTGCCTCCAGTTCCGGCACCGCGCACTAAGCCACATGTGCGTCTCCTAAGTCCTGTGCACACTGTTGTTTCTCCCCACACCAGGCCTATAGTGCGCTTCGAGAGGTCAGTGTGCCCTGTCCCTGCTCCCCGCACTAGGCTTGAAGTGCGTATCCCCAGTCAGGTGCCTCCAGTTCCGGCACCACGCACCAAGCCTACAGTGCGTCTCAGCCGGCCAGAGTCTGCCGTCTGCCCAACGGCGCATGAACTGCCTGTCTGCCATGAGCCTGCAAAGCTGCCCGTCTGCCATGAGCCTACAGAGCCTTCCGCCAGACAGGAGCAGCCAGAGCCTTCCGCCAGACAGGAGCAGTCTGAGCCATCCGTCTCCGCAGTGCCATCTGAGCCATCCGTCTCCGCAGCGCCGTCTGAGCCATCCGTCTCCCCAGCGCCGTCTGAGCCATCCGTCTCCCCAGCGCCATCTGAGCCATCCGTCTCCCCAGCGCCGTCTGAGCCATCCGTCTGTCCCGAGCCATTAGAGCCGCCCGTCTGTCCCGAGCCGTCAGAGCCGATAGTCAGTCAGGATCCGCTAGAGCCAGTCGTCAGTCAGGATCTGCCAGAGCCGCCAACCAGACAGGATCTGCCAGAGCCGCCAACCAGACAGGATCTGCCAGAGCCGCCAACCAGACAGGACCTGCCAGAGCCGCCAACCAGACAGGATCTGCCAGAGCCGTCAGTGAGCCATGAGCGTCCAGAGCCGTCAGTGAGCCATGAGCGTCCAGAGCCGTCAGCCAGCCATGAGCGTCCAGAGCCGTCAGCCAGTCATGAGCTGTCCCTCAGCCCAGAGCGGCTATTTATTCAGAACTGCCCCTCAGTCCAGAGCTGTCTCTCTGTCCGGAGCTGCCTTTCAGTCCAGAGTTGCCCCTCTATCCTGAGCTACCTCTCTATCTTGAGTTACCTCACTATCCTGATCTATCCCTCTGTCCTGAGCTATCCCTCTGTCCTGAGCTATCCCTCTGTCCCGGTGCTGCCCCTGGTGTCGATGTTACCAAAAGGATTTAGTGGGGGTAAGATGAGGGTGGTCATTCATAGGGGGAAATGGAAGCTGGGATTGACTATGGTGGGGTGGGGACCTCGCCCGGAGCCTGAGCCACCACCGTGGTCAGATGCCCACCCAGACCCTCCCCTAGACTTTGTGCTGGTGCGCCCGGAGTTCGCACCTTATGGGGGGGGGGTTATGTCACGTTCCTGACCTATTTCTGTTAGTTTGTTGTATGTGTTAGTTGGTCAGGATGTGAGTTTGGGTGGGCATTCTATGTTTTCTGTTTCTATGTTGGTTTATGGGTTGCCTGGTATGGCTCTTAATTAGAGGCAGGTGTTTGGCGTTCCTCTAATTAAGAGTCATATTTAGGTAGGTTATTTCACAGTGTTCGTTGTGGGTGGTTGTCTCCTGTGTCTGTGTTTGTCGCACCATACGGGACTGTTCGGTTTGTTTTGTTATTCGTCATTTTTATGTGTAGGCTATTTTCCCTGTTCGTGCGTTCTTCGTGTTATGTGAGTCCGTCGTCCAGATCTGTCTACACCGTTTGTTGTTTTGTTAGTTTAGTCAAGTTCGTGTTTTCTTTAATAAATCATGTCTTCAAACTCCGCTGCATTTTGGTTCAATCCCTGCTCCTCCTCTTCTGATGAAGAGGAAGAGGAAAACCGTTACAGCAACATGAGGATTGTGGTTTGATTCCCGGGACCACCCATATGTAAAAATGTATGCATGCATGACTATAAATCACTTTGGATAAAAGCATCTGCTAAATGTTATATACAGTATTATTATAAATAATTACTTTTGGGATTCCATAGATTACAATTTAGATTACATCTAACAGGCTAATTATGCCTTTTGTTAATGTTATCACCACAAAGTATCAAATCAAATCAAGTTTATTTTATATAGCCCTTCGTACATCCGCTAATATCTCAAAGTGCTGTACAGAAACCCAGCCTAAAACCCCAAACAGCAAGCAATGCAGGTGTAGAAGCACGGCGGCTAGGAAAAACTCCCTAGAAAGGCCAAAACCTAGGAAGAAACCTAGAGAGGAACCAGGCTATGAGGGGTGGCCAGTCCTCTTCTGGCTGCGCCGGGTGGAGATTATAACAGAACATGGCCAAGATGTTCAAATGTTCATAAATGACCCGCATGGTCAAATAATAATAATCACAGTAGTTAACGAGGGTGTAGCAAGTCAGCACGTCAGGAGTAAATGTCAGTTGGCTTTTCATAGCCGATCATTAAGAGTATCTCTACCGCTCCTGCGGTCTCTAGAGAGTTGAAAACAGCAGGTCTGGGACAGGTAGAAACATAGATTTGCCCACCCAAGTCTCACCCTGACCTAACCAAATAGAGAATAAAAAAGGCTCTCTAAGGTCAGGGCGTGAAAATTATCCACCATTATTGTTAGCCTATCTAGCCTAATCAGACCTTTACTAGAGCTGAAGCTACCTTTGATTAGGCTAGACTTCACTGAACTCATGGGGTGCATCCCAAAGGCACACTGTTCCCTATATGGTGCACTACTTTGGGGAATAGGGTACCATTTAGGACATAGCCCATGCCGTAATTCAGACACTACAGCAGCTCTGTCTCTCCCTCCGTTCAATGTGACTGACTGAAGGTGTCTGTACTGATTAGAGCTGAGGACATGACAGACTACTTTTGAGTATGCTAATTAAGGACCTTTGACACTGGGATCTGCCAGCCATGAGTAGAGGATCACTGGGACCTGCCAGGCATGATTAGTGGATCAGCAGATGAATCAATGGCAGACTAATTAGTTTTAATCCTGCTAATGAGATGAGTCATCGGCTACAGATGTCAGGGAATAAAACCAGTTTAAAAAATAATAGAGAGTGATAACAGAGAGAAATAGAGAGAGAGAGATTGCTTTTGGTGCAACACTGTGGGAGCCTACCACAGAGGGAGAGTACTATATTTATATCTCTCTTCCTCTCATCCCCCGTGACTGCCATTTTCTTTTCAGTTTGATTGACAGAAATGTACACAGGTTTAGTTTACATTGATAATCTTGCATTTAATACAGCATTAATAGACACAACTAATTGTGAATCTGCAGAGAATTACAGTATGTCAGCGGGCTTGGTTGAAATCTGGGTACTACTAATCTCTGTATCCTTGTTATTTTTTCTTCAATGGAACTGATACTGTTTGATTTGTAGCTCACAGATTGACGTCATGACTCACCCATACACTATGTCCCCCTTTTATATGAGGGATGCCACACGTATGCAGGCACGCACACACACACGTATACAACCAGATTACACAAACAGATAATGGCAACATCTTCTTTTTATCAGCTACTCTAGTACTGGCACAGTGTGTGTACAGCTTGGGTGAACCCATAGTCGTGACTTGACTAACAATCTGAAAATTGTTATTTATCTAATTAACTAACTATGTTTAATTGTTACCTGATTAAATTAATCATATAACAATTAACTCACTCATTAGGATCTGAGGCACCACGATAGTGGTTCTTTAAAGCGTTACCATCTCCCGAATTAAACTCTAAAAGGTTTTTACCTATCACATCTATAAACAGTCAACTTATTAAAACTCTAAGTTCTGTTATCAAATCGGTTCCGGAATTACTGAAAAATATGTAACAAAATTATTGCAATTGAATTGGCTACATTGGGAAATCAAGCCCAAACTCAGTGGTGTAAAGTACTTAAGTTAAATTACTTTAAAGTACTACTTATTCGTTTTTTGGTGTACTTTACTTTACTATTTTTCATTTTGACAACTTTTACTTTTACTCCACTACATTCCTAAAGAAAATAATGTACTTTTTACTCCTGACTCCCAAAAGTACTCGTTACATTTTGAATGCTTAGCAGGACAGGAAAATGGTCTAATTCACACACTTATCAAGAGAACCTCCCTGGTCATCCCTACTGCCTCTGATCTGGCACTCATTAAACACAAATGCTTAGTTTGTAAATTAGTTCTGACTGTTGAAGTGTGCCCCTGGCTATCCGTATATTAAAAAAACAAAATAATTGTGCCATCTGGGTTGCTTAATATAAGGAATTTGAAATGATTATACTTTTACTTTTGATTCTTAAGTATATTTTAGCAATTACATTTACTTTTGATACTTAAGTATATTTAAAAACAAATTGTTTTAGACTTTTACTCAAATAGTATTTTACTGGGTGACTTTCACTTTTACTTGAGTCATTTTCTTTTAAGGTATATTTACTTTTACTCAAGTATGACGATTGGGTACTTTTTCCACCACTGCCCAAACTACATTTGCGTCACATGCTACTGTCCTCCCTTCTACTGGCATATTGTTATGTTCAGCTCATAACAGTTTTTTTCTCTCTTTCTGTCGTCTGTGTAGGATGCTGTCTTTCGGATAGGGCATTTAAACGGGTGTCCTGGCTCTCTGTGGTCACTAAACATCCCATGGCACTTATGGTAAGTGTTAACTCCAGTGTCCCAATCTGGGCCTCATACCATCATGGCCACCTAATCATCCCCAGCTTCCAATTGGCTCATTCATCCCCCTCCTCTCCCATGTAATTATTCCCCAGTTCGTTGGGGATGAGAATGTGTTCTCAGTCAACTTACCTGGTAAAATAAGGGATAAATGAAAATCAATAAAACAGTCTGGTGGTCAAAGCAAGACTGTGAAAGCAGTCTGGAGAAACCCTCACTATCCCTCATTTTCTCTCTGTCGCTCTCTCTTCTCTCTCTCCAGTTAATGTCACCTCTCCCGGATTACTGACACCTACCATGACACCTACCACCTACCCTCTTTATTTTTCCCACAAATTTGGACAGCACAGTACAGTACAGTAGAGCAGTCGAGAACAGTACAGTACAGAACAGTAATGTAATGAAAAGTACAGTACAGTAGTAGAGTTCAGTTCAGGAGAGCACACTAGAGTAGAGTACAGTATAATATACTGTATTGTAATGTACTCTACTGTACTGAACATATCTACTTTACTGTACTGAACTATACGGTGCTGTGTTGTGCTGTACTGTACTCTACTGGGCTGTACTGTGAGGTCCAAACATATGAAACATAGACGTCTATGATTGTTTCAGATTTGGTCTGGTCCGGACCTACCAAAATGTGGACTATTTGGGAGCGGAGCTCATTACAATAATAGCCAGTGTGTAGAATAATACCCAAATATGCAAAAGAAGGATATTGCATATTTCTAACTTTGTGTACCTATTCAGGATACATCACCATTTAGTGAAAGATAATAATATTCGTAGTTATGCATTTCTGTATAGTACAGATCAGGAAGCCATGATGTGATTCTGTTACCGGATGTAAAGCCACTTCACCTACTGTAGTTCAACAACCAAAATATATATTTTTAAACTTAAGGTGTCATGCCTTAGTGGACACCCCACTCTTTCTGCAGACATCAGAGCAGATAATTCAGAGAAGATGTTTAACATTTTTTGGGGGGGAAACCTGGTTGCATAAAAATCTGAGGAAGTTTTACTGTAATTCTATTACCAAACTTTGCATCTGCACAGTTCTTCCAGTAAATGTGTTTTTGTGAAATGTCCTGTGTAAATTCTTCACATTAGTCCTTGTGCATAGATTGTATGGTTTGTTAAACTTTGACATCAATGGTTTTTGTTTGGCATACATTTTAAAGTAAAAGATCTGAGTCAAAGTGTCATTCCATTACCGTGTAATTCCATTACCGTGGAATTTCCCGGGGAGAATGAAAGAGAGAAAAAAAAACTAAAATCTTAAAAGCACTCTTTTTCTCCTCCAGGGGTCTTATGAGTATTTCCTCTGCCAGAGCAGAGCCATGTATATAGGTAAGCTTGTTTGATTGACATTTTGCAGCAGATGGTAAACATTTTGCAGCAGATGGTCTAGTGGGATGTGTATGTGTGTTTGGAGATGAGACCCAGTCTTTCTACTGCTAGCTGAGGTTTTCCCCTTGAGATATCCCAAAATAACAACAAAGGGCCCTCAGTGGGTCGGATGAAAGCCCTGTCACCAACCATTTCAGTACGGAAACAGTAGGAAAGTACCCTTCCCTACTGTAAATCTGACTGACTGACACCACTCTGTGGTAGAATTGCAACAATGAGACATTCAGCCACTTCAGGGTGTAATGAAGTCCCTACTTCCCCGGCGTCTGCACATTTTGAATTTATGGAAATTAAGAGTCAGAGGAGCAGGGCTACAGACTAAATCATATCAAATCAGTTTCTTTCTTCCCCCTAACCAAGTGGTTGCAGCTTCACAAAGAACCTGGATGTATCCCAAATGGCACCCGTTTCCCCCTTGAGTGTGCACTACATTAGACCAGACTCTGCCATTTGGGATACAACCCTGTGTGAAAAATGTATCATCATTTCAAATTGTGCTAGGTGACCACTCATTAACAAGAAATGTATGGCACAATATTTCTCATTCATATGGAAAGTATTACCGGTACATACATTTTCTCATGAATATGCAAAGTCTGAGAGGCTAATGGGCAGTGTGGAGTTCTCTCCATTTATTCATATTATTCAATTATAATATTGATTCATACATACAGGGAACCCACAGATGAAGCTACTATAGAAAGAGAAATTACACCATAATTACTGCAATAAGCCTTTAACGTTCGTTAGATCATTATAAATCATAATAAATCATCAGTGTTGGGGAAGCTACCTTGGAAGTAGTTTAAGCTACACCAAAGCTGCCCTTACAGATTTTACTTTGAAAAAGTAGTTCACTACATCCAAAATATTTTGTGAAAAATGTAAATCTCAAATGTCGTAGACTACAAATTGCAAAAAAAGATCACTTCAGGGTCATATGTTAACAGAATGCGTAATTTAGCCTATTAAATACAAAATAACATTACACACTCTCCCTCTCTCCCACACCCTCTCTCTCTCTTACTTACTCCGTCTTTCGCACACATCCTCTGTCACACACATCCTCTATAACACACACATACACACCCCACTCTCTTTCTCTCTCACTCACACACCCAACTTAGAACAAACATAATTTAAGGAACACCAGAAAAATATATATATTTTTGATTAAGATAAGTTTAGAATTACATTGATTAGGCATATGCATCCTGCTGTTGAAGCACATCTCTTTGAGTAGCCTATCTAGCCCTTTTCAGTTCTGGTTGTTAGTTAGCTAGGTAATATGACTCAACTATGCCGTTTGTTTTCACTACACTACTCCTCCAATGAGTACAATGAGTAGTTTAAAATGTCCCACGACATGGTTTATTTGAACTATATAAAATACATAATGTTTCTGCCACCGTGTTTTATGACCGAAAAGAGCTTATTGATATCAAGGCTGCGATTACTCACCCCGTACTGAAGGAATTCTTCTTCTTCAACGAGTCGGACGGGAAGGATTTACTCCAGACACTCGACAAGGCCCTCATCCCCGTCATTCGCAGGAGGAAAAGACGTAGATATCGTGAACGACAGTCCGGGTGGCTTGTAAGGCTCCACTGCCGATAGGGTAATCTACCTTTACCATCGGTCCTATTAGCCAACGTACAATCAATCGATAATAAAATAGACTAACTACGAGCATGCATATCCTACCAACGGGACATTAAAAACTGTAATATCTTATGCTTCACAGAGTCGTGGCTGAACAAAGACAAGATTAACATACAGCTGGTGGGTTTTAAGCTTTTTCGGCAGGATAGAACAGCAGCCTCTGGTAAGACAAGGGGCGGCGGCCTATGCATATTTGTAAACAACAGCTGGTGCAAGAAATCTAAGGAAGTCTTGAGGTTTTGCTCGCCTGAGGTAGAGTATCTCATGATAAGCTGTAGACTACACTATTTACCAATTTTTCGTAGCTGTCTCTATATCACCGCAGACCGATGCTGGCACTAAGACCGCACTCAATGAGCTGTATACTGCCATAAGCAAACTGGAAAATGCTCATCCAAAGGCGGTGCTCCTAGTGGCCGGGGACTTTATTGCATGGAAACTGAAATCAGTTTTACCTAATTTCTATTAGCATGTTACATGTGCAACCAGAGGGAAAAAACTCTAGACCACCTTTACTCCACACACAGAGAAGTGTACAAAGCTCTCCCTCGCCCTCCATTTAGCAAATCTGACCATAATTGTATCCTCCTGATTCCTGCTTACAAGCAAAAACTAAAGCAGGAAGCACTAGTGACTCGGTCAACAAGAAAGTGGTCAGATGAAGCAGATGCTAAGCTACGGGATTGTTTTGCTAGCACAGACTGTAATATGTTCCAGGACTCTTCCAATGGCATTGAGGAGTACACCACATCAGTCACTGGCTTCATCAATAAGTGCATTGATGACATCATCCCCACAGTGACCGTACATACATACCCCAAACAGAAGCCATGGATTACAGGTAACATCTGCACTGAGCTAAAGGGTAGAGCTGCCGCTTTCAAGGAGCGGGACTCTAACCCGGAAGCTTATAAGAAATCCCGCTATGACCTCCAACGAACCATCAAACAGGCAAAGCGATTGAATCGTACTACACTGGCTCCGACGCTAGTTGGATGTTGCAGGGCTTGCAAACTATTACAGACTACAAAGGGAAGCACAGCCATGAGCTGCCCAGTGACATGAACGTACCAGACGGGTTAACCTGTTTGGGCTGCAAGCCCGAAATCGGAACGAAAATGACAACAGCTGCAGGGCGCGAAATTCAAAATCTATTTTTTTTAAATATTTAACTTTCACACATTAACAAGTCCAATACAGCATTTGAAAGATAAACATCTTGTCAATCCAGCCAACATGTCCGGTTTTTTAAATGTTTTACAGAGAAAACACCACATATATTTATGTTAGCTCACCACCAAATACAAAAGTGGACAGACACGTATGAATATGATTATGATGTATGAATTATGATTCAAGTAGCATGCACAAGCCAACCGAAATAAACTAAAACCAACCTAAAGAACCCAGAAAAAACTACCTCAGATGACAGTCATATAACATGTTACACAATAAATCTATGTTTTGTTCATAAAAAGTGCATATTTTAGCTATAAATCAGTTTTACATTGATGCTACCATAAATGCTACCACATAGCTACAGTCTGAATCCAGACGGGAGTAGCCAGAGAAAATACATACACCAACGTCGACTACTAATTACACCTCATAAAACATTTCAGAAAAACATATGGTGGATAGCTAATGAAAGACAGATATCGTGTGAATAAAGCCAATATTTCCGATTTTTGAAGTGTTTTACAGCGAAAACACAATATATCGTTATATTAGCTAACAACATAAGCTAGCATAAGGCAGCACTAGCATAAGTCAAGCGCTAGCCTAGCACAGTTAGCAGAGTTAGCATACAACAGTTCGACAGATATATGAAAAAGCATCCCAAATTGGGTCCTTATCTTTGTTGATATTCCATCAGAATGTTGTAACGGGGTCCAATGTCCAGTAGAGTCTTTAGTTGGGTTCCAGAACGAACTATTTCCCTCTTTGGTTAGCAAGCACAATAGCATTGCGGCGCTAATCTGTCTTTCTTCAAAAAATTCTTCCGTCGCATCACATCTAAAGTCCAGAATAAATTGCAATAATGTAATTAAAGTATATTGAAAAAACATACTTTAGGATGATTTTGTGACATGTATCAAATAATATCGAAGTCAGAGATCATATTCACCGTTATCGACCTTCTTCCAGTAGCCGAGACCAAATTCTGCTTCGCGCCCGGAATTTTTTTTTAACTGCGCAGGTCTCACAAGAAGGTGTGTTATTCAGTCCATGGACGAGATATTCGACTGCTTTCAATTCTCACTTCCGCATTACAGCCTGATGAAGGCGTGTGACGTGTTTCTACGGTCCTAAGTCTAATGACCTTTTATAGACAAGGTCTTAAAGAGACACATCGCATTTTGGAAATCTCAATTCGGCTGGGAAAATGGCTGTAAAAATATTTCTGTTCGATTTAGAGAAACAATTCAAACCTTTTTAGAAACTATAGACTGTTATCTATCCAACAGTAGTAAATATATGCATATTGTAAAATAAAAAGTTTCTTAGGAGGCCGTTTGAAAATGTGCACATATTTTCCAGTTTTTTCAATATTCAGCTTGCAGCCCAAACAGGCTACAGGACTGTTTTGCTAGCACAGACTGGAATATGTTCCGGAATTCCTCCGATGGCATTGAGGAGTACACCACATCAGTCATTGGCTTCATCAATAAGTGCATCAATGACGTCATCCCCACCGTGTCCGTACGTACATACCCCAACCAGAAGCCTTGGATTACAGGCAGCCTCCGCAATGAGCTAAAGGCTAGAGCCGCTTTCATTGAGCGGGACTCTAACCCGGAAGCTTTTAAGAAATCCCGCTATGCCCTCAGACAAACCATCTAACAGGCAAAGCATCAATACAGTACTAAGGTCAAATCGTACTACACCGGCTCTGATGCTCGTCGGATGTGGCAGGGCCGAGAGCAGCCCTTGACACGAGCCTACCAGACGAGCTAAACTACTTCTATTCTCGCTTCGAAGCAAATAGCACAGAAACATGCATGAGAGCACCAGCTATTCCGGAAGAAAGTGTGATCACGCTCTCCACAGCCGATGTGAGGAAGACCTTTAACTTCTACTGCCTCAGAAACCCGGATCCGGGAGCACCCCCCACCCCCCACACACTGTTTAGCATAGCTAGCATAGCTTCACAAGTAGATAGTAGCATCTAAATATCATTAAATCACAAGTCCAAGACACCAGATGAAAGATACAGATCTTGTGAATAAAGCCACCATTTCAGATTTTTAAAATGTTTTACAGGGAAGACACAATATGTAAAGATGTACATCTATTACCTAAAAACACATTAGCATAATCCACCATCTTTTATTTGTCCACCAACACCAGTAGCTATCACCAATTCGGCTAAACTAAGATATTTATAGCCCCTAACCAAGAAAAAAACTCATCAGATGACAGTCTGATAACATATTTATGGTATGGGATAGGTTTTGTTAGAAAAATGTGCATATTTCAGGTAGCTGCCATAGGTTACAATTGCACCCACCGTCACAAATGGACTAGAATAATTACAATGAGCAACGTGTTTACCTAACTACTAATCATCAAACATTTCGTAAAAATACACAGCATACACTAATCGAAAGACACAGATCCTGTGAATACAGACAATATTTCAGATTTTCTAAGTGTCTTACAGCGAAAACACAATAAATCGTTATATTAGCATAGCACATAGCACATAGCAGCCCAGCATTGATTCTAGCCAAAGTGAGCGATAAAAGTCAACATCGCCAAAAGATATTAATTTTTTCACTAACCTTCTCAGAATTCTTCCGATGACACTCCTGTAACATCATTTTACAATATACATATACAGTTTGTTCGAAAAGGTGCATATTTAGCCATACAAAACCGTGGTTACACAATGAAAATAGTAGCAAAACAAGCCTGAAAATGTCGGTCGCCATCTTTCAGAGTGATCTAGTTTAATTAATAGCTAATCATATACTTGACTAAAAAATACAGGGTTTACAGGAATCGAAAGACAAATTAGTTCTTAATGCAACCGCTGATTTACATTTTTAAAATTATCCTTACTTTTCAATACAGGGTTCGCCAAGTGAAGCTATACCAAACAAAATGGCGAAATATGCGTTTAAAATATTTCGACAGAAACACGATTTATCATATTAAATATTGCTTACTTTGAGCTGTTCTTCCATCAGATTCTTGGGCAATGTATCCTTTCTATGTTATAAACGTCTTTTGGTCGATAGATGTCCTCTGTCCTTCGAAATGTCCACCACCAACGACCGACACCCCAAAACGTGTCCAAAGTTTCAGAGTGCACAACAAATAAATTCCTCTAAATCGCACTAAACGGATATAAATTGCTATAAAACGGTTCAAATTAACTACATTATGATGTTTTTAACACCTAAAACGAGTAAAAACATGACCGGAGAAATATTGCTGGTTAGAAAACGATTTGGAACGAGGCAGGTCCGATGCCCTTCACGCTTCAGGCGCACGACGAGAAAGGGCGGTCTCTATACATTTTGGTCTTTTATACTGGCTGTGAATATCCCATCGATTCCATTGAAAGCGTGATGACGTACAGACACCCAGAGGAAGACGTAGGCAGTGTCGGTTTCTTCATAGCATTCACTGTCGCCTTAAAAACAGACCCCAGATCAGAGGTAAAAAAAATTGAAATCTGAACCCTGTCATGAAAAGTGCTGTAGAAATTGTTCTGTACAACTCAGAGACAAAATTTCAACTTCTATAGAAACTAGAAGGTGTTTTCTATCCAATAATAACAATAATATGCATATTGTACGATCAAGAATTTAGCACGAGGCAGTTTAATTTGGAGACACAAATATGCTAATGCGGAACAGCACCCCCTATAGTTCCAAGAGGTTAACCTGTTTGGCGTGCAAGCCCGACGTCGGTACATTTATGACAACAGCCACTTCAAGTGCAGGGCGCGAAATTCTAAAGATATTTTTTTTTATATTTAACTTTCACACATTAACAAGTCCAATACAGCATATGAAAAGGTACACATCTCGTGAATCCAGCCAACATGTCCGATTTTTAAAATGTTTTACAGGGAAGACAAAATATGTAAATCTATTAGCTAACCACGTTAGCAAAAGACTCCACTTTTATTACTCCATCAGTTTTTGACTCCACCAGTTGCTATCACAAATTCGCCCAAATAAAGATATAAATAGCCACTAACCAAGAAACAACCTCATCAGATGACAGTCTGATAACATATTTATTGTATAGCATATGTTTGTTTTTTTGAGAAATGTGCATATTTCAGGTATAAATCATAGTTTACATTGCAGCTACAGTCAGAAATTGCACCGAAAGCAGACAGAAAAATTACAGACACCAACGCCAAATAACTAAATACTCATCATAAAACATTTCTGAAAAATACATAGTGTAGAGCAATTGAAAGACAGGCATCTTGTGATTCCAGACAATATTTCCGATTTATCAAGTGTTTTACAGCGAAAACACAATATAGCGTTATATTAGCGTAGCCACAATAGCCAGAAACACTTGGGCGCCGACGACCAGTTCACGTGCACGACAGATATTAGAAATAGCATCATAAAATGTTTCTTACTTTTGGTGATCTTCCGTCAGAATGTTGGACAAGGTGTCCTTTGTCCAGAACAGTCGTTGTTTGGATCTGGAACGGCAAATTTTCCTCTTGATTTAGCATGGGCACTTGCCAAGTGGCACGGATCTCTCCAACGTCAACAAAGTCAGAGAACGGAACACGGCAAAACTCCCGAAAAAATTTCAATAATCTGATTAAACTATATTGAAAAAACATACTTTACGATGATATGGTCACATGTATCAAATAAAATCTAAACCGGAGATGTTAGTCGTCCATAACGACAGCTAAACAGAAGGCAAATCCATGTCCTCTTTCGCACGCTCCAGAAACAGGAAATGGACGGTCACGTCATACAAAGAGCTTTAATTCCACCTCAGACCAAGATAGACACGACATTTCTTCCCTCACCGCCTCTTGACAACCAGGGGAAGGTGTATGAAGTGTACGTAGACTCTTACGTTCATTGCCCATGTATAGGCATGAAGTTGAACAGAGCATCGATTTCTGACATTCCACTTCCTGGTCAGGAAATGTGCTGCAGAAGGAGTTCTGTTTCACTCAGAGAAATAATTCAAACGGTTTTAGAAACTAGAGTGTTTTCTATCCAATAGTAATAATAATATGCATATTGTACGAGCAAGAATTGAGTACGAGGCCGTTTGAAATGGGCACGATTTAACTGGCTACTCAATACTGCCCCTTGCAGCCATAAGAAGTTAAATTACTTCTATGCTCGCTTTGAGGTAGGTAACACTGAAACATGCATGAGATCACCAGCTGTTCCGGATGACTGTGTGATCATGCTCTGCGTAGCCAATGTGAGTAAGACCTTTAAACAGGTCAACATTCACAAGGCCACAGGGCCAGACGGATTACCAGGACGTGTACTCCGAGCATGTGCTAACTAACTGGCAAGTGTCCTCACTAACATTTTCAACCTGTCCCTGACTGAGTCTGTAATACCAACATGTTTCAAGCAGACCACCATAGTAACCTGCCTAAATGACTACTGACCCGTAGAACTCATGTCTGTAGCCATGAAGTGCTTGAAAGGCTGGTCATGGCTCACAACACCATTATCCCAGAAACCCTAGACGCACTCCAATTTTGATACCACCCCAACAGATTCACTATTGCACTCAACACTGCCCTTTCTCACCTGGACAAAAGGAACACCTATGTGAGAATGCTGTTCATTGACTACAGCTCAGCGTTCAACACCATAGTGCCCTCAAACCTCATCACTAATCAAATCAAATCAAATGTTATTGGTCACATACACATTGTTAGCAGTTGTTATTGCGAGGGAAGTGAAATACTAAGCTAAGGACCATGGGACTAAACACCTCCCTCTGAAACTGGATCCTGGACTTCCTGACGGGCCGCCCCCAGGTGGTAAGGGTAGGGAACAACACATCCGCCACGCTAATCCTCAACACAAGGGCCCCTCAGGGGTGCATGGTCTGTCCTCTCCTGTACACCCTGTCCACTCATGATTGCATGGCCAGGCATGACTCCAACACCATCATCAAGTTTGCCGATGACACAACAGTGGTAGGCCTGATCACAGACAACCATGAGACAGCCTATAGGGACGAGGTCAGAGACCTGGTCGTGTGGTGCCAGGACAACAACCTCTCCCTCAACGTGATCAAGACCCAAGGAGATGATTGTGGACTACAGGAAAAGGAGGACAGAGCACACCCCCATTCTCATCGATGGGGCTGTAGTGGAGCCGGTTTAGAGCTTCTAGTTAATTGGTGTCCACATCACCAACAAACTAACATGGTCCAAACACATCAAGACAGTCGTGAAGAGGGCACGACAAAGCCTATTGCCCCTCAGGAGACTGAAAAGATTTGACATGGGTCCTGAGATCTTCAAAAGGTTCTACAGCTGCACCATCGAGAGCATCCTGACTGGTTGCATCACTGCCTGGTATGGCAACTGCTTGACCTCCAACCGCAAGGCACTACAGAGGGTAGTGCGTATGGAAATTGTTTTTGACCAGATACAATGCTATTTCACAGTAAACAAATTGACAACAGAATTTCAGCATGCTTGTAGGGAAGGACACTCAACAAGCACAGCACTTACACAAATGACTGATGATTGGCTTAGAGAAGTTGATGATAAAATGATTGTGGGGGCTATCTTGTTAGACTTCATTGCAGCTTTTGACATTATTGATCATAGTCTGCTGCTGGAAAAACATATATGTTATGGCTTTACACCCCCTGCTATAATGTGGATGAAGAGTTACTTGTCTAAGAGAACACAGAGGGTGTTCTTTAATGGAAGCCTCATAGAATCCAGTTAGAATCAGGAATTCCCCAGGGTTGCTGTTTAGGCCCCTTGCTTTTTTCTATTTTTACTAACAACATGCCACTGACTTTGAGTAATTCCAGAGTGTCTATGTATGCGGATGACTCAACACTATACACGTCAGCTAGTACAGCAACTGAAATGACTGCAACACTCAACAAAGAGCTGCAGTTAGTTTCAGAGTGGGTGGCAAGGAATAAGTTAGCCCTAAATATTTATAAAACTAAAAGCATTGTATTTGGAACAAAACACTTACTAAACCCTAAACCTCAACTAAATATTGTAATAAATAATGTGGAAATTGAGCAAGTAGAGATGACTAAACTGCTTGGAGTAACCCTAGGTTGTAAACTGTCATGGTCAAAACATATTGATGCACTAGTAGATAAGATGGGGAGCAGTCTGTCTATAATAAAGCAATGCTCTGACTTCTTAACAACACTATCAACAAGGCAGGTCCTACAGACCCTAGTTTTGTCGCACCGTGACTACTGTTCAGTCGTGTGGTCAGGTGCCACGAAAAAGGACTTAGGAAAATTGCAATTGGCTCAGAACAGGGCAGCACGGCTGGCCCTTGGATGTACACAGAGAGCTAATATGAATAATATGCATGGCAATCTCTTCAGGCTGAAAGTGGAGGAGAGATTGGCTTCATCACTACTTTTATTTATGAGAGGTATTGACATGTTGAACGCACCGAGCTGTCTGTCTAAACTACTGGCACACAGCTTGGACACCTATGCATACCCCACAAGACAGGGCACAAGCGGTCTCTTCACAGTCCCCAAGTCCAGAACAGACAATGGGAGGCACACAGTACTACATAGAGCCATGACTACATGAAACTATTTTCCACATCAAGTAACTGATGCAAGCAGAAAAATTAGATTGAAAAAACAAATTAAAAAGACACCTTATTTATTTATTTTTTATTTTTATTTTTTATTTCACCTTTATTTAACCAGGTGGGCCAGTTGAGAACAAGTTCTCATTTACAACTGCGGCCTGGACAAAATGAAGCAAAACAGGGCGACAAAAACAACACAGAGTTACACATAAGAAACGTACAGTCAATAACACAAAAGGAAAGAAAAATAGAAAATCTATGTACAGTGTGTGCAAATGTATAAGAGTAGGGAGGTAGGCAATAAATAGGCCGTAGAGGTGAAAATAATTACAATTTATCATTAATACTGGAGTGATAGATGTGCAGATGATGATGTGCAAGTAGAGATATCGGGGTGCAAAAGAGCTAAAGGGTAAATAAAAATATGGGGATGAGGTAGTCGGCTGTGCTATTTACAGATTGGCTGTGTACAAGTTCAGTGAAGCTGCTCTAACAGCTGATGCTTAAAGTTAGAGAGAGAGATAAGACTCCAGCTTCAGAGATTTTTGCAATTCGTTCCAGTCATTTGGGGATGATTAGTGAAATATACCTGCTGGAGCGCGTGCTACGGGTGGGTGTTGCTATGGTGACCAGTGAGCTGAGATAAGGTGGGGTTTTACCTAGCAATGACTTTTAGAAGACCTGGAACCAGTGGGGTTGGCGACGGATATGTAGTGAGGGCCAGCCAACGAGAGCATACAGGTCGCAGTGATGGGTAGTATATGGGGCTTTGGTGATAAAACAGATGGCACTGTGATAGACTACATCCAGTTTGCTGAGTAGAGTGTTGGGGGCTATTTTGTAAATGACATCGCTGAAGTCAAGGATCAGTAGGATAGTCAGTTTTACGAGGGTATGTTTGGCAGCATGAGTGAAGGAGGCTTTGTTGCGAAATAGGAAGCAGATTCTTGATTTAATTTTCGATTGGAGATGCTTAATGTGAGTCTGGAAGGAGAGTTTACAGTCTAACCAGACACAGACACATAGGTATTTGTAGTTGTCCACATATTCTAGGTCAGAACTGTCCAGAGTAGTGATGCTAGTCAGGCGGGAAGCAATCGGTTGAAGAGCATGCATTTAAAAGCAGTTGGAAGCCACAGAAGGAGTGTTGTATGGCGTTGAAGCTCGTTTGGAGGTTTGTTAACAGTGTCCAGAGAAGGGCCAGATGTATACAGAATGGTGTCATCTGTGTAGAGGTGGATCAGGGAATCACCAGCAGCAAGAGCGACATCATTGATATATACAGTGGGGCAAAAAAGTATTTAGTCAGCCACCAATTGTGCAAGTTCTCCCACTTAAAAAGATGAGAGAGGCCTGTAATTTTCATCATAGGTACACTTCAACTATGACAGACAAAATGAGGGGAAAAAAATCCAGAAAATTACATTGTAGGATTTTTAATGAATTTATTTGCAAATTATGGTGGAAAATAAGTATTTGGTCAATAACAAAAGTTAATCTCAATACTTTGTTATATACCCTTTGTTGGCAATGACAGAGGTCAAACGTTTTCTGTAAGTCTTCATGTCACGCTTCTACTAAAGTTGAACCCAGAAGCAGACCAGGACAAGGAGAGTAAGACGAAGGTGAGTATTTATTTACAAGTTTGAATGTAGTGATAGAAAAATCCAAGTGACGGAGCGGGCAGCGGAGGTGAGTTGATGGGATTGAATAGGCAGATCCAATGAAGTAACTGAAGTCACCGACGACCAGGTAGGGATGAGATGAGTGTTCCTGGTGAATGACTGTAGACAGAAAAAAAACGGAGGTGAGTTCAAGGCAAGCAAGACGTACAAAACAACAAAACAAACTCTAACAAACTGGAGGCTGATACACTGGCACAACATACTGTTCATGGCTAACGATCCGGCAGGGAATGGATGTCAGGTCAGCGCTTATGAAGTGGAGGGGTGATGATCAGGACCAGGTGTGCAGATAGCTGATGGGATACAGGTGCAAGTACTCAGAGATACAGGGTGCGTTCCAGGACACCGGAAAAAACACTCCAGGACAGAACACAGGCAAAAACAAACTCAGGAAGCGGGATTCGTGACACTTCACAAGGTTTTCACACACTGTTGCTGGTATTTCGGCCCATTCCTCCATGCAGATCTCCTCTAGAGCAGTGATGTTTTGGGGCTGTTGCTGGGCAACACGGACTTTCAACTCCCTCCAAAGATTTTCTATGGGGTTGAGATCTGGAGACTGGCTAGGCCACTCCAGGACCTTGAAATGCTTCTTACGAAGCCACTCCTTCGTTGCCCGGGCCGTGTGTTTGGGATCATTGTCATGCTGAAAGACCCAGCCACGTTTCATCTTCAATGCCCTTGCTGATGGAAAAAGGTTTTCACTCAAAATGTCACGATACATGGCCCCATTCATTCTTTCCTTTACACAGATCAGTCGTCCTGGTCCCTTTGCAGAAAAACAGCCCCAAAGCATGATGTTTCCACCCCCATGCTTCACAGTAGGTGAAGGTACAATTTTGTTTCTGGTGTCCTTTGACAGCTCTTTGGTCTTGGCCATAGTGGAGTTTGGAGTGTGACTGTTTGAGGTTGTGGACAGGTGTCTTTTATACGGATAACAAGTTCAAACAGGTGCCATTAATACAGGTAACGAGTGGAGGACAGAGGAGCCTCTTAAAGAAGAAGTTACATGTCTGTGAGAGCCAGAAATCTTGCTTGTTTGTAGGTGACCAAATACTTATTTTCCACCATAATTTGCAAATAAATTCATTAAAAATCCTACAATGTGATTTTCTGGATTTTCTTTTCTCATTTTGTCTGTCATAGTTGAAGTGTACCTATGATGAAAATTACAGGCCGCTCTTATCTTTTTAAGTGGGAGAACTTGCACAATTGGTGGCTGACTAAATACTTTTTGCCCCACTGTACAGAGAAAAGGGGGGACTTGTCAAATTGCTGCACAGGTTGCTGAGATGTTGGCCGCGGTAGGGGTAGTCAGGTGGAAAGCATGGCCAGCCATGGAAAAATGCTTATTGAAATGATCGATTATCTTAGATTTATCGGTGATGACAGTGTTTCCTATCCTCAGTGCAGTGGGCAGCTGGGAGGAGGTGCTCTTATTCTCCATGGACTTTACAGTGTCCCAACACTTTTTGGAATTAGTGCTACAGGAAGCAAATTTCTGTTTGAAAAGCTAGCCTTAGCTTTCCTAACTGACTGAGTATATTGGTTTCTGACTTCCCTGAAAGTTGCATATCGCGGGGGATTTTGATGCTAATGCAGAACGCCACAGGATGTTTTTGTGCTGGTCAAAGCAGTCAAGTCTAGGTTGAACCAAGGGCTATATCTGTTCTTAGTTCTACATTTTTTTAATGGAGCATGCTTATTTAAGATGGAGAGGAAAGCACTTTTGAAGAGCATCCAGGCATCCTCTACTGATGGGATGAGGTCAATATCCTTCCAGGATACCCGGGCCAGGTCGATTAGAAAGGCCTGCTCGCTGAAGTGTTTAAGGAAGCATTATGGAACAGCGGGGACTGTGAAGCAACACAAACATTGGCACAGACACATGCATACACACACACACACACACACACACACACACACACACACACACACACACACACACACACACACACACACACACACACACACACACACACACACACACACACACACTATACATCCACATGGATTTAGTACTGTAGATATGTGGTAGTGGTGGAGTAGGGGCCTGAAGGCACACAGTTTGTTGTGAAATCTGTGAATGTATTTGAACGTTTAAAAGATATAAATTGCCTTAGTTTGGCAGCAGCTAATGGGAATCCATAATCAATACAAATACAAATACAAATACGGCCCAGTACATCATTGGGGCCAAGCCTCCTGCCATCCAGGACCTCTTTATCAGGCGGTGTCAGAGGAAGGCCATAAAAATTGTCAATGACTCCAGCCATCCTAGTCCCTACTCATAGACTGTTCTCTCTGCTGACACATGGGAAGCGGTACCGGAGCGCCAAGTCAAAGTTCTACCCCCAAGACTCCTGAACAGCTAATCAAAGGGCTACCCATACCCCTCTTTTACGCTGCTGCTACTCTGTTTATATTCTATGCATTGTCACGTTCTCTACCTACAGTACATGTACATACTACCTCAATTACCTCGACTAACCGGTGCCCCCACACATTGACTCTGTACCGGTACCCCCTGTAGAGTTGCAAAGAAAAGGCCATATCTCAGACTGGCCAATAAACAGAAAAGATTAAGGTGGGCAAAAGAACACAGACACTGGACAGAGGAACTCTGCCTAGAAGGCCAGTATCCCCGAGTCGCCTCTTCACTGTTTACGTTGAGACTGGTGTTTTGCGGGTACTATTTAATGAAGCTGCCAGTTGAGGACTTGTGAGGCATCTGTGTCTCGCACTAGACACTAATGTACTTGTCCTCTTGTACACCGGGGCCTCCCACTCCTCTTTCTATTCTGGGTAGAGCCAGTTTGCGCTGTTCTGTGAAGGGAGTAGTACACAGCGTTGTAAGATATCTTCAGTTTCTTGGCAATTTCTTGCACGTGTCGTGGAAAATCATCTCAGAAATATAACGCTTTATAAGAACTTGTGAAATCAAAACATGCTTTTATTACAATTGTATAGCCAACTGGAATGTCCCGCGGAACACCCCCCTTCCCAGAGCACTGGTTCGTTCTTTATACACAAATAGCATATGGGTCCACCCCATATGCAAATAAGCATACTTCCCATAATTCTTCCTGCCATCATTATCTTTTTAGTTCAGGCTTCCTGCTTGTTCACGCCTACTAACGCCCATTATCTGCTTTCAGTTAAATTATAATAGTGGCCAGACCCGTGCTTGTCTTAAAAATAATACATGTCCATCTATCCTATAAGCCTATGACTCAACCCTGTATTTAACTCAGTGCCCTAAGCACATATTTCTCTGGCAGGTGTATCTTTAGTAGAATCAGCAGACTATGTGTCTAATGGGTCTAAGTGCCCTAAACACATATTTCTCTGACAGGTGTATCTTTAGTAGAATCAGCAGACTATGTGTCTAATGGGTCTAAGTGCCCTAAACACATATTTCTCTGACATGTATGTTTTTTTAGTGGAATGGTTAGACTATAAATCTAGTGTGTCAAAGCTTTTTCCATACATGCACTTTAAAGCACGTATGACTTTGGCCATCTGCTAATCTTTGGTTTCCTGTATTTACCAGAATGGCAAATGCACTCACATCTGCCTTCTTATACTATTTTCTAGTGTACTCCTGTCTATTGTTTAATAGTATGATATCTACCTACATATGTATCAATTACTCCTACATAATCCCTCCTCTTGAGGGTAATTAACCTCAAAAACTATACTAAAATGACATATAGAGAGTAGATATCAATACCAACAATTGACTAAAACATTATCAAAATAAAGCTTACAAATCACTTGTACCAGACATCTCCAATACATAAACACAAACAGGAAGAAAAGATCCAATTGAAACATAATACACTTACAAAACCCAACTAGACCAAACATCTCCAATGTGAAATAGGAGTAAAAGATCCAATCAGAAACAGTATAAAAAATAAAAATAATACAATGAATATAATAAGAAATTGAATATGAGAAAATCAAAGACCTACATGCAGTTACAAAAGAAAATTGACACAACATCATTCTAAATTTAAGCATTTCAACATGATCCTCCTTGCAGACATGAATTTGGGAATACAGCATATACAGGTAGACCATCCGTACGAAAATCATGGCAAGCATAACCACCTCCAGGAACTACTCTATATAGACAGTTTGGATTCCCAAAGGGGCAGTCCAAAGGTCCACCGACCGCATTACAAGGCTTTCCATACTTATTAGTATACTTGCCTGGGCTACCCGGTACAGGATCAATCACCACAGGAGGGTCATCTCTCCTTACAGACATCTATTTAACTGTTGTCTGAACCACAATTGACTTTACCAGGGGTATAACACAACAAATGCAATACCCAAAGCCAACAACCCTCCTCTCAACATGATGGTCATCCTAGCAAACATGGCTCCCCACTTTCCTAACGCTAGATCCAACCAAACTCATACATGAGAGTCTAAACATTTTCATTACATTTACATCAGCATTAGCCTTTACTTCTGCTCGTAATCCTTTGAGTTTGGCCATAGCAATATTGTGAATAAAGGTGCAACAGTCATCCCCAAACATGACACAAACTCCACCCTTCTCCACTAAGAGCCAATTAAGTATAGTTAATGAATCCCTGTTGGTTATAGCATATATAATTAATCCACTCTAAGTTCTTATTTGGTGTTATCCACAAAAATATAGATTCAAATCCTGATTTAACCTCATCTCTGGCTTTGAAATCCCTAGGTAGACCTCTAAGCAGTCCAATTGCATTAAGGTATACCTCAGGATCCTTCTCATAAGCCCTTTTAACTCTAGGTTTAACATAGTCATCATGGAGTGATTCAATAATAGTAACCTATTTAATTGCTCTAACTAAAGCACAAGGACCAATCCATCCATCAGGCCATACATTCAACAGTTAGTTTTTTCCACACATCCAGAAACTATCAGCAATACCTCTGTCTTGATTTTTCAACATAGTAAGAGATGGCGCAACCTGAGTTATGTGACCACACAACCCTTTTCTATTCATAATCAACCCTTTATCATTACTTTTACGAACTCCCACATTCTCCAACACCCAAATAGTATCACTTCTACAGTGGTGTTTCCTACATCAATTCCTTCGGTGTGGTGTCTGTAAAAACATTCATATTTTCCTTTAACCACGGTACCTCTGTCTAATTAAGGTACATTTAATTCAGTTCTAATGTTATAGGCAGCACAATCATTGTCTCCCAGCATAGTCTCATTCAACATAGTTTTACCCCTAGTCCTTACCCAGAGCAATCCTACATTTTATGTCACACAAGAGAATAGAATACTTTCTATTGGTACAATAGTCATTTTTCCAACTTACACAGTTTTTACATAATGCTGGTTCAGAGACTATTAAAAGATCAGACAAAGGTGATTTTCTTCACAAAATACAACTGTCCATTCTGTGTCTGTTTGCCATATACTTAGCCCATTCGTATCACTCCTTCTTCACTACTTCTTCTCGTGTGGTGTCCTTGAGTGCTTCTGATTCTGATATATCTAATTCTGTTGCTTTTTCAATGTTCTTATCTTGAGGTAGATCATTAGAGTTTATCAGAAAGTTTCAATTATCAGTAAAAACTCTCCTGACTGATGTCTCAGGTTGCTTTGTTGGCACGGTGGTCTGCTTGGTAAGGGCAGTCGATGTCATCTAGTGGTAGCTACTGCGGTCGTCACAGCAGCCGCCACCCTTGTTGTTGTCACAGGTTCTTCCTGTTCCTTCAACTGGTTCAATCTGATTCATGATGAGCACCCTCTCGTCTTTTTCTTTGATTAATGTCAGGTCACATCCTTTCGGATCCCAAACGACTTGTCCCTTTGTTTGGTGATATGTCCATCCACAGAGTGCCATCTCCGATAAGGGTTTGATCCTTATGATTGAGATAGACTTCAGTTCTCCTGCTTCTGTTATAAATTGAGGTGGAACATAGATTCTAACCTTGTCAGTCTTTTTGGATTGTTCGGCTGATTCCATTCGTCTCTTCCTGCTCCCACCATACATCTTGATTGTGCATTAGTTTGTTGTTTCTATACTAGCATTCACTGTTACTTCTGTTATGTCAATGTCATTATTCTTTTGTTGTTCTAACATCAATTGTCTGTAAAGGAGGCCATTCAAAAGTTTAAAAGTCAATTGTGGGGTAATCCCCATTTTCTTCAGCTTGCGGGACTTTTCCTCCTCTTTCTTCACCTGAGGCTCCCTCCTCAGGCCGGACTTAACTTCCATCTGGAAGGGTTTCAATTTTAGGGAAGAAATGTTCTCATTCTGTTCCTTGTGAGGCCTCTCCTCCTCTTCTGGGTGCATTAATCGGTGCACGTGTCATATTTTGGCTTTCACTTGATTTGCTGTTTTCTTGGCTCCTCCCTGGCGTCTCAATCGTTTCCGCTGCTCCTGCTCCCTCCAGGCTCCCTCCTGGTGAATCAGCATCCTCTGTGTCCTCATCTCTATGTGGTTGTATCCTTCTCTCTGTTAGGACTCAGCTGCAGTGGTTCAGATGGTACCACGTCTGGCTTCCTTTCACTTGGACTGCTGTTTTTGTGGCTGTTGCCACCTCGTAGGGTCCTTCTCTCCTCGGTGGATCCCACTTCCTCCGGAACCCTCGAACGTGGACTAGATCTCCTGGTGTCACTGGGAAAGGTCCTTCTGGTCCCCTTGGATCATCAAACACAGAACCTCTCATCCTGGTTCAGGTTTCTGCCTACTTTCTGTGAAGCATTCATACTTAGAGACTTATGGCCTCTGTTCTATGATTGCACCATACATCCTCTTACTTCCATCACTCATCACACAACAAACAGACATTCCAGCTGAAGCTGGCGAACCCCTCTCCTTCTGGTTTCCTAAACATAAGACTTGGAAAACAACAGACAAAACATAACAGCATTGACAATGTTATATGTTATGCATAAATATATTCATGCAAACTGAAATCTGAGACCATGACAATTCCCACTCTCTCTTTACCTGACTCTATGCCTCCAGGATACTTTTCTGCTGGACTCCACAAAAATAAAAGCCCTAAAAAGCTTCCTCATGCTTCCACCCAGTCTTCCCCTTTCGGCCCCAGGTTCTGAGAGGTGTTCCCAAATAATGTCATTTTTTACTTAGTTTCCCATCTGCTCCATTTCAACTGATAATCATGTGCATAACCTACAATTAACATTATCTCTTCTTGAATTAATTCAACACTGTATATGCTTTCATATCAATCCCTTTAACATGTTTGTTTAGAGTATACTATCCTATCATCCATTCTCTTTCACATGATGTATTAAAAATAAAACAAGTAGCCTCCAAACTCAACCCAGTATGTCTATAGTGGAATCTAATCTCTCTCTCTTTCTCTCTCTGATTCCACATCCTCTGTCATGGTGTTTTCAAGCTCACCCATTATTCAGCTGGACCTTACTTCTCGTGAGACTTATGCACCCACCAAAGAGAGACATGAAAAACTTTACCACTGCAGTGTTGTAAGAAGTATACCACCAGCCTGGTGTATCTTGATGTACACTCAGTCTCCAGAATGCAACCCAAGCCCTTCCATTTCTGGCTGTTTTTTCCTGAGGACATACACACTAACACATGGGTTATTTCCTGACAACATTAGCAAGATCACTAAATCTTAATTTTTAATAACAGCCCTATGTAACCATTCTGCCTCAAATACCTGGCCTCCTGCCACAGAAATATTCATAATGATAGTCAAATGATGTTCCCTACATAAACTGCTGTACAATAACATGTAATCAGTCAAATGTCTTCCAGTTGGATTAATATCCAATCCTATCAAAACTAAGTAATAAGTTTCTTAACCTGTCTAGGATCAGCGTGGCGCTAGCGGCACACCCCCCCCCCCCCCCACTGAAAAACCAGTGCCGCGAAATTCAAAAAAAATATTTTTTTAAAATATTTAACTTTCACACATTAAAGTCCAATACAGCTAATGAAAGACACAGATCTTGTGAATCCAGTCAACATTTCCGATTTTTAAAATGTTTTACAGGGAAGACACAATATGTAAAGATGTACATCTATTACCTAAAAACACATTAGCATAATCCACCATCTTTTATTTGTCCACCAACACCAGTAGCCATCACCAATTCGGCTAAACTAAGATATTTATAGCCCCTAACCAACAAAAAAACTCATTAGATGACAGTCTGATAACATATTTATGGTATGGGATAGGTTTTGTTAGAAAAAAGTGCATATTTCAGGTAGATGGCATAGTTTACAATTGCACCCACCATCACAAATGGACTAGAATAATTACAATGAGCAACGTGTTTACCTAACTACTAATCATCAAACATTTCGTAAAAATACACAGCATACACGAATCGAAAGACACAGATCCTGTGAATACAGACAATATTTCAGATTTTCTAAGTGTCTTACAGCGAAAACACAATAAATCGTTATATTAGCTTAGCACATAGCAATTAGCAGCCCAGCATTGATTCTAGCCAAAGTGAGCGATAAAAGTCAACATCGCCAAAAGATATTAATTTTTTCACTAACCTTCTCAGAATTCTTCCGATGACACTCCTCTAACATCACATTACAACATGCATATACAGTTTGATCGAAAATGTTTATATTTAGCCACCAAAATCATGGTTAGACAATGTGAAATGTAGACAAGCTGGTAAAGAAAAAGTCCTTGCGCCACTTAGACAGTGATCTACTCTTATACATAAATACTCATAAACGTGACTAAAAAATATAGGGTGGACAGGGATTGATAGACAATTTAATTCTTAATACAATTGCGTTATTACATTTTTTAATTTATCCTTACTTTTCAATACAGTTTGCGCCAAGCGAAGCTACGTCAAAAAACATGGCGTCCTAAGCCACTAAAATGTTTCGACAGAAACACGATTTATCATAATAAAAATGTCCTACCTTGAGCTGTTCTTCCATCAGTATCTTGGGCAAAGGATCCTTTCTTGGGAGAAATCGTCTTTTGGTGGAAAGCTGTCCTCTTGCCATGTGGAAATGTCAACTGCGTTCGGGATGAACTGAAAAGCGTGCCCAACTTTTCACATCGTTGCAAAAATAAATGTCCCAAAATCGCACTAAACGGATATAAATTGCTATAAAACGCTTTAAATTAACTACCTTATGATGTTTTTAACTCCTATAACGAGTGAAAAGATGACCGGAGAAATATAACAGGCTAAACTAACGCTTGGAACAGGTGCGCGCCGGTGTCCTCTAGGCTCATGACGCAGCTCCCAAAGAATGACTAGCTTCAGGGTTTTTTCATTTGTAGGGCCTGTGAACGCGCAATCGACCCCGTTGGAATCGTCATCACGTAAAGGCATCCAGGGGAAGACGTAAGAAGTGTCCGTATAGTCATAGCAACGACAGTGCCCTTTTAACTGACTTCAGAAGAGTGGCCAACATTTCTCAAATCTGACTCCATGTCAGGGAAATTGCTGTAGAATGGGCTCTGTTCCACTTAGAGACAAAATTTCAACTCCTATAGAAACTATAGACTGTTTTCTATCCAATAATAATAATAATATGCATATTGTACGATCAAGGATTTTGTGGGAAGCCGTTTAAAAAATTAGCCAAATTAGCATAAATAGTCTAAACAGCGCCCCCATCCCCAACAGGTTAAACTTTTGCTCTAGTGTTCAAAATGCCACCACTTATTCTTTTTACCATATCTTTAGATATGTGAATTGTTCTATTTACTTTAGAATTTTCCCTATTTTTTACACAGCCAGCTGTCTTTCCTTTCCTGTGAATTATCTCTATTATTATACATAGTTTCTAGAAATAACACCCCTTCACTACCATTACCTTCATTTATGAGTCCCCTAACCCATAACAGCCATTGTTTGATACATACTTAAAACATCCTTAAGTCAATTTATATATCATTTATATCAGCATCAGTCCCTCCTCAGGAACATATACACAACCTTATGTTCCTCAAAACAAAAATAAATTGACCAAACGAGAAAAAGAAAAAAAAATTATAATAATTACACATTTGCAATACATTTCCACTATTTGTAATGTAATTAAACCTGGAGAAAACGTCCATCTGTTTCATTCTATGCCCATGTTATTATTGGTCTCTTTCTTCTTCATTCTCTGGTATCATCGCACAACAGACTACCTTTTTATTCAATTAAACATTAGATTTTATCATTCCAATTCCAATGACATTATAAAAATAAAAAAATTATAAAAAAAAAACCTTATCTAAAATTCTGTAAGTTTTGTCAACCTCCTTGTCTCAGGATTAGTTTCCAGAGCTTCCCTAAGCCTATTAACGTTAAACAATTCTATATTCAAATAACTAAACAGTTCTTTTTTAAATACTTTTTCCAATCCAATATTCAGGATAACAGTCCTTAGTGTTTACTTTAACTCAAATTTGACCCTATCTATCCAATACACATCATCCCTTTAATAATTAACATTTATACTAAACACTTTTATTACCAGTACTATCTATTTTCCCAATAGCCCTTTTGTCTCAGTTTCTCTCATGAATGGCCTGATAATAAAAAGGTCAGTACCCCAATTCCTTTAAGTCATTATTCTCCCAACAAATATAATGTCATTTCATCATGTCTTTTTTTTTTTTAGATACAGTTCACAGGTCATCAGACACAGTTGTCCCTCACTATTCAGTCGGTTAGGGTGGGTTTGAGCTCCACACCCACTTGTAGTGATATTCTCTCCCATGCCTTAAAGCATTCTGACATCACCTTTTATGATAATTCCCTTATTCTACCGGTGATTTCTCAGACGAATTACAGATGATGTATTTATCAACATAACCCTCACAGAGACCCACACTCCAATAAACCCTTTGGAGTAACTTTCATCACTTTTTATATGCAGAATGAACAAAGCACATTTGTGTATTTACCCAAAGACCATAACCCCAGGGAACTGATAATTTTACCTATGAACTCATGTTATATCAAAAATATAAATTAAAATAAACCTATTTGAATAACTTATTCAATTTAAGGGTACAACTCTTCATAATTTTCCCAGGGACAGATTTTCAAAGTAATTATACAGTTTGAATAGAGTCTGGTGTCTTAAACATTTTATAAGTAAATCCCACCTGTTCCAACAATTTCTAGTAAAAGGTGATCAGTCTTTCACAGGAAATTCCTAGGATTCAGGGCATTTTGACACCATTAATATGTTTCCACTCCCCCTTTCTTTAGGAACAACTTAAATACATTTTTCAAAAACATGTCCATCCTTTGGCATACCCAATTTGAAACTGAATTGGAAAAAACCCTTCCAATAAATCTACTAATGCATATTCATTCCCAGTACATGGTGTACTTACTAGTGAACCATAAGCCAATAATCGCAAAGGGACTGGACTCACTCATCCAGAACTCCATGTTTTAGCCTTATCCAGATATTTTTATTTTTAAAGCGACTGACTTTAATTAACTGCTTTCCACAGTAATGCAGTCTCCAATGACATTGTTGACCAGAGAAGATTAAAAAACCCTTTTTTTTCTTATTCTTTCTGGAAAAGAAAGTGTACATATCGTTAATATTCACAATGTTACCTTTTAGTCAGCAAACCAATAATTTTACTTATCCATAGATTTTATTCTAAAGCGTCTTTAACAGTTCTAGAGAATTGTGGTATAGAATGTCTAACAATTAAAATTCCATCGTTACTCTACTAGATGTCAAGTCAAACGTGATTTAATACTTCTTCTTGACCACATATAAACTGTAATCTCTATGAAACACTCATTGTTCGCTCAGAGACTATACACCGCCAAGTAAAAAATTCCATTCTCACTAACCTCAAACCAATTAGTTGTTTGTTATTTTGACAAGGATATAAACTCTTGTATAGCGGCATTTCCTACTACCGCACTAAGTTCTAATGTCACATTACACTAATTTTCTCATACCCGATATACCTATATCCAGAACAGAGAGCTATTTTCTTATTGGTTCTTAGATCTTGTCAATAGTTCTGCTAATCACCCGCACGTCTGCGAGGACTAGAGGAACCACACACACAACCTCATCGCAATGTATTTTCTGATGATAGAATGTTGACATCAGAACGCCTGCAAATCGAGCTTCACATTTTGGTCCCATGTGACTGTGCCTCCCTTGTCCTATTCATCCTGTTTATCAGGTAATAGTGTCCTTCTCTCTCTATTCTATGGAAACAGTCATTTTGTTGTCATGCCACTAATTATTTATTTATTTTTCCTAAATACTCCCATGTATTATACACCTTTTATTTACTATTTTTCCAAGGTAGAGCTAATCCCCTTTCCAATTAAAAATTCATTTGTCACATCACTTAATTATTTTATCGAAGCCTACTCTATATAGTACAGACATTATTTCTGAATACTACAGATGAATTAATGTCTTATTCTAGGACAGTACTACAGATATCACTGTGTTTTTCCCTTTACATATATCACTATTTATTCATTTTATTCGTTTGGTTTGTTGTTACAGTTCTAATCAATTTTTAAGATTTACATTTACATTACATTTAAGTCATTTAGCAGACGCTCCCATCCAGAGCGACCCACAAACTGGAAAGGTCATACACATTCACCCCGGTCCCCCCGTGGGAACCGAACCCTCAACCCTGGCGTTGCAAGCACCATGCTCCACCAACTGAGCCACACAGGTCCACTGCCCGCTCTGTTAAGATCTCTGTCTTACTTTTACCTTTATTAATTTATTTTGTCTATACTTTCTTACCTCTTCTCTATATTCTTATTATTTCATTGTCTTTTATCCCATTTTACTGTTTAATTCCCGATTCACGGTTTTAGTGAAACAAACCTCTCATATTCTGGTCTCTGTCCTTCAGGCTATTTTTAGACCGCAGTCTCTGTGGGTACAGAGTGATCGACGGCCTGTTTTTTTCCTCTTCCTTTGTTACACCGTTCGTGAATCCTTAATCTGTCCTGAATTTCTCTATTTATCACTATTTATCTTAACTAACCTAGATTCGTTTTTAACCTGTCTAGGATGAGTGTGCCGCTAGCGGCACTCCCCCCCCACCCCCACTGAAAAACCAGTGCCGCGAAATTAAAAAAAAATATTTTTTTAAAATATTTAACTTTCACACATTAAAGTCCAATACAGCTAATGAAAGACACAGATCTTGTGAATCCAGTCAACATGTCCGATTTTTAAAATGTTTTACAGGGAAGACACAATATGTAAAGATGTACATCTATTACCTAAAAACACATTAGCATAATCCACCATCTTTTATTTGTCCACCAACACCAGTAGCTATCACCAATTCGGCTAAACTAGGATATTTATAGCCCCTAACCAAGAAAAAAACTCATTAGATGACAGTCTGATAACATATTTATGGTATGGGATAGGTTTTGTTAGAAAAAAGTGCATATTTCAGGTAGATGGCATAGGTTACAATTGCACCCACCGTCACAAATGGAATAGAAAAACTACTTAGAGCAACGTGTTTACCTACTTACTAATCATCAAACATTTCGTAAAAATGCACAGCATACACGAAGCGAAAGACACAGATCCTGTGAATACAGACAATATTTCAGATTTTCTAAGTGTCTTACAGCGAAAACACAATAAATCGTTATATTAGCATAGCACATAGCACATAGCAGCCCAGCATTGATTCTAGCCAAAGTGAGCGAAAAAAGTCAACATCGCCAAAATATATTAATTTTTTCACTAACCTTCTCAGAATTCTTCAGATGACACTCCTGTAACATCATATTACACAATCCATATAGAGTTTGATCGAAAATGTTTATATTTAGCCACCAAAATCATGGTTAGACAATGTGAAATGTAGCTCAGCTGGTCAGAAAATGTCCTTGCGCCACTTAGACAGTGATCTACTCTTATACATAAATACTCATAAACGTGACTAAAAAATATAGGGTGGACAGGGATTGATAGACAATTTAATTCTTAATACAATTGCGGAATTACATTTTTTAATTTATCCTTACTTTTCAATACAGTTTGCGCCAAGCGAAGCTACGTCAAAAAACATGGCGTCCTAAGCCACTAAAATGTTTCGACAGAAACACGATTTATCATAATAAAAATGTCCTACTTTGAGCTGTTCTTCCATCAGTATCTTGGGCAAAGGATCCTTTCTTGGGAGTAATCGTCTTTTGGTGGAAAGCTGTCCTCTTGCCATGTGGAAATGCCAACTGCGTTCGGGATGAACTGAAAGCGTGCCCAGCTATTCACAGCGTTAAAGAAATAAATGTCCCAAAATCGCACTAAACGGATATAAATTGCTATAAAACGCTTTAAATTAACTACCTTATGATGTTTTTAACTCCTATAACGAGTAAAAACATGACCGGAAAAATATAACAGGCTAAACTAACGCTTGGAAAAATAGCAGGTCGATGTCCTCCACGCGCATTACGCAGCTGCAAAGGAGCTCCTACCTACAGGGTTTTTTTATTTATAGGGCCTGTGAACGCGCAATCGACCCCATTCAAATCGTCATCACGTAAAGGCATCCAGGGGAAGACGTAAGCAGTGTCCGTATAGTCATAGCAATAACAGTGCCCTTTTAACTGACTCCAGAACAGTGGCCAAAATTTCTGAAATCTGACTCCATGTCAGGGAAATTGCTGTAGAATGGGCTCTGTTCCACTTAGAGACAAAATTTCAACTCCTATAGAAACTATAGACTGTTTTCTATCCAATAATAATAATAATATGCATATTGTACGATCAAGGATTTTGTGGGAAGCCGTTTCAAAAATTACACGATTAGCATAAATAGTCTCAACAGCGCCCCCATCCTCAACAGGTTAACTTTATAGTACAATTTCAATTTATCGACGATTCTACTTTCTGTTTTGTTACACACTTTTCTATTCGTTTTTATACTATTTGGTTTAAACCTCTTTTATTATCTTTATGGTTATTTATTTTAACACCTTTTTTAGTATTCTACTATGGTCGCTTATTACTTTATCACATCAGTGTTTTTATCCTTGATTATAACTTATTTTACTTCGATGTTCCTTAATTTAGTTCCCTCTATCTAAGTAGTTAGAGGCACCCTTCCTCAACCTTCTACTCTGTCACATGAGGGCTGCGCGCTCCCTCTTCTGGCCGTTCTGCCTACACACACACACAACCCATCCTTCCTTTCTTCCTAATGTTCTATCTCTACACAGATCTACTCATTTCTTACAACATTATCATTAATCCTTTTATGTTTCATCCGTTCATTCAATCCCTTTGTTTTTACCTCAAAACAACTCAGTCTTTCTTTATTGACTTAATTCACTTCCTCCTACATAAGCCTAGACTTCTAGGATTTCTACAATATGACGAGACTACTGTCTAATCGGATCAGCTTGTCTTCATATTCTATTCACCCCCCCAATACTGATCTTTACTTCTATTATTAGAGTAGTATTGTGGCGTGACCTACTGAATTACAAAACCCTGTTAGCTAGACAGAACGTTTTTTTATTAGCAGGATTTCTTTTGCATTTGAACGCCGCACAATCGGGCAAACGTTCTAAATATTCATCCGTACATTCCTCCTTTCAGAGCGTTAACCATGAAATATTTATTTAACTACTGATTTATGTTTTGACCGTATAAACTACTTTTGCAGTTGAACGCCGCACAATCGGGCAAACGTTTTTCCTACAACCTAATATTTATAAGCTACTTTTGCAGTTGAACGCCGCACAATCGGGCTAACGTTCTTTCTGCCTTCTAAATATTCACCAACAGACCCTTCTGCTGTGAATATCCCACCCAATCAGACCTCTTTAAAAATGTTCCTTTTTTAAAGAGCGGTATCGTGGCTTCCTAACTACTTATTTATGCAGTTCTCTGTTATCTTTAGAGCCGTTATTCATAAGTAACCTGTCCAAGCATTCCTTCTACTAATTTTATTGAAGAGGTATCACAGGATTTTCTACCTACATTATCTGTTTTTACCGTATGGGCTGTCCCACATTATAGCCAGCCATCTCAGCCAGATGGCGCAAACAAGCACATCATTTAAGCTACACATTCGAACGGTCTGATCAGAACGAGCGCATGCTCCGCTAAACACCTAACACAAGCAAAGTTCACATCGCCTATTCACTCATTCTCTATACATGCGCATGCATTCATATTTAATACAATTCCCCAAATTACACATACATGCAAATTTATTTGAATTCAAAAGTTCTTTCGTTTTTACTGGTTTCTTTTTAGGAAATTTGAAAGAGAGACTTACATGGCGCCCCTCTCGCTGAGACAGGATCTCTGAAGCAATCCATACAAACATTTCAACTATGTAAGAACAAGCTTACCTTTTTATAGTTGTGGCCATAGTGTTTTCAAGATTGTCCAAACAAACTATCTCCAGCCCTGGACGCCATTCCTCAGTCCCTGTCCCTCCTGGCAAGCTCGCCAAATCTGTCGTGGAAAATCATCTCAGAAATATAACGCTTTATCAGAACTTGTGAAATCAAAACATGCTTTTATTACAATTGTATAGCCAACTGGAATGTCCCGCGGAACACCCCCCTTCCCAGAGCACTGGTTCGTTCTTTATACACAAATAGCATATGGGTCCACCCCATATGCAAATAAGCATACTTCCCATAATTCTTCCTGCCATCATTATCTTTTTAGTTCAGGCTTCCTGCTTGTTCACGCCTACTAACGCCCATTATCTGCTTTCAGTTAAATTATAATAGTGGCCAGACCCGTGCTTGTCTTAAAAATAATACATGTCCATCTATCCTATAAGCCTATGACTCAACCCTGTATTTAACTCAGTGCCCTAAGCACATATTTCTCTGGCAGGTGTATCTTTAGTAGAATCAGCAGACTATGTGTCTAATGGGTCTAAGTGCCCTAAACACATATTTCTCTGACAGGTGTATCTTTAGTAGAATCAGCAGACTATGTGTCTAATGGGTCTAAGTGCCCTAAACACATATTTCTCTGACATGTATGTTTTTTTAGTGGAATGGTTAGACTATAAATCTAGTGTGTCAAAGCTTTTTCCATACATGCACTTTAAAGCACGTATGACTTTGGCCATCTGCTAATCTTTGGTTTCCTGTATTTACCAGAATGGCAAATGCACTCACATCTGCCTTCTTATACTATTTTCTAGTGTACTCCTGTCTATTGTTTAATAGTATGATATCTACCTACATATGTATCAATTACTCCTACACACGAATGGCCATTTCTCATCTTCCTTTATAAAAAAAAATCACAAAATGGAACGTGATCGACCACACACTCCCTCACAATAGGTGGAGGCATGCACAAACAAATGTGTGAACGCCACGATACCAAAAGAAGAAGATCTACAGCCATCATTATCATTATTTCCCAACATGCTCTATTGCAGGTTGATTTTTATAATTGTTTGTTTCAATATCTATGTTCGTGCATGTTGATTGATTAATCTTATGCTACACAAAGATAAATAACAGATTTTTTTTAACTTATCCAATCAGTTAGTTTGATTTTTTTGCACCAGTTACTGAAATGTTTGTTCTAGTTTAAATGTCTTATGTAGTCTCCTCATAGTGTTCTTAATTCTGGCAGTGAACTGTTGGATATCTTAACTCTGGCTGTATTCTAATTTGAATTACACATCACTTTGCAAGCTAGCATAATGTGACTTGCAAATATGTTTGGAAATTTTGGCAATATTCCCAGGTTTTCCAGAACTCCTGGTTGGAAGTTTCCTGGAAATGGAAGCAGGAAATCCAAAATCCTTCAACTAGGTTTTTTGTAAAGTCACTGGAATTTTGCAACTCACCCTGATGTGGCCCGGTATGAACTGGGGTGCAATTACACACCTACAACTAAAAGGTACAAAGGATGACCTTACAGGGTACCACTACAGTGACAACTGTTTATACCCCTTTAAGAACAATTCTAATCCTATTTTTCTAAGAGTGTAATAAAATGGCCTGAAATTCAGGTCTGCAGGCCACATAAGGCTGGCAAGTCACATTATGCTGGCTTGCAAGATGATGTGTAATTCCTATTGGAATCCAAGCCAGTGTGGGGATATCCATTTTTTGGCATTTGTAATAATTTGTATTCAAAATTACTGCCAGGGTTGGAAAAACCAAGCTATGCAACTACACAAAACATCTAAAATGGAACAACCATTTCAGAAACGGGTATCCAAGTAAAATTGGATTAGTTTAGAATTGTTTTTCATTTATTCTTGAGTTGCATACGATTAGTTCATGAATTAATGAATCAATGTACATGCACATACATAAACTGAACAAAAATATAAACGCAACATGCAACAATTCCAAAGATTTTACTGAGTTACAGTTTATAAGGAAATCCGTCAATTGAAATAAATTCCTCAGGCCCTTATCTATGGATTTCACATGACGGAATACAGATATGCATCTGTTGGTCACAGATATGTTTTTCTTTTTAAATAGGGCGTGGATCAGAATACCAGTCAGTATCTGGTGTGACTGCTATTTGCCTCATGCAGCGTGACACATCTCCTTCTCATAGAGTTGATCAGGCTGTTGATCGTGGCCTGTGCAATGTTGTCCCACTCTGCAATGGCTATGTGAAGTAGGCTTGATATTGGTGGGAACTGGAACACGCTGTCGTACAAGACTTGCTCAATGGGTGATGTCTGGTGAGTATGCAGGCCATGGAAGAACTGGGGCATTTTCACCTTCAGGAATTGCGTTCAGATCTTTGCGACATATGTTTCAGCATGATAATGCGCAGGCCTAAGGTGATGGCGGCGGAAGAATGGCATGACAATGGGCCTCAGAATCCCGTCACGGTATCTCTGTGTATTCAAATTGCCATTGCTAAAATGCAATTGTCTTCATTGTCCGTAGCTTATGCCTGCCCATACCATAACCCCACCGCCACCATGGGGCACTCTGTTCACAATGTTGAGATCAGCAAACTGCTCACCCATACGACGGCAGAAACATGGTTTGTGGTTGTGAGGCCGGTTAGACGTACTGTCAAATTCTCTAAAACAACGTTGGAGGTGGCTTATGGTAGAGAAATTAATATTCAATTATCTGGCAACAGCTATGGTGAACATTCCTGCAGTCAGCATGCCAATTACATTCTCCCTCAAAACTTGAAACATCTGTGGCATTGTGACAAAACTGCACATTTTGGAGTGGCTTTTTATTTATTTTATTGTCCCAACACAAGATGCGCCTGTGCAATGATCATGAATGAACCAGCTTCTTGATAAACCACATGTGCCAGGTGGATGGATTATCTTGGCAAAGGAGAAATGCTCACAGGGCTTTAAACAAATTTGAGACAAATAAGCTTTTTGTGCTTATGGACAATTTCTGGGAACTTTTATTTCAGCTCATGAAACATGGGACCAACACTTTACATGTTGCGTTTATATTTTGGTTCAGTGTAGATATTGAAACAAACAATTCTAAAAATGAACCTGCAATAGAGCATGCTGGGAAATATGATAATGATGGGTGTGGTTTGATTTAAAGTGCTGTGTATGAGTTTCTGGCCCCTGTGTTAGGGTAAACTAGGCCCTGAATATAAGGTCTTATGAAATACATATGGTATTGTGTTAAAATTGCAATATTCTTTTTGAAAATTTTTATGATGAAATATTAGTTTAGGATATCACTTGGTTGAGTCCACATGGCTGACAATAGTTAAATGCAACAACCATGTCTCTGTCACTAACAAATACAGTCATGGGTGGTAACTCTACAATTTACCATAAACGCAAGGCACTCTTGGAAATATTTGAATAAAGCTTTACAATAAGCAGTGTGTTAATTTAACACTGTTTTGTATATATGGGTCCATAGACACAACACTTGCCGTGTTGATTTAAAACTCTGTGTTAATTGAGTTTTTTTTATGATAGATAATTTGCTGTGTGTTACAGCTCAGTGTCAGGAAAGGGAAGACCAGGTCTGCGTCCCAAATGGCACCCTATTCCCGCTGGATGTTATTATCTCAAGCTGATTGTGCTCTGATAGGAAACAGCGTGTGTGAGAGAGAGACAGATAACGTGCGCATCTGCGTTTGAGTGAGCTAGTGCATGTGTGTGTAGCTCTATGACAGAGTCTGTAAGTTTGCAGTGTTCCCCTCTCTCCCGCCCTCTCTCTGAAATGACATCTACCTTGCCAGAGAAAAGATGAAATGACAATAAAGACTTATTTCTGCAATATCTCTTAATCTGCCAGGAACAGAATGTAGCACTAATATTGTCAGTTTGTCAAATACATACAGTACATACACACATACACACACACACACACACACACACACACACAGGGCTATAGGCACCCTCATTTTAAGGTCAACCCTGTTACATGAACTGATCTCATTTTAAAATAGTCAAATAGTCAAATCATATTATAAAAGTAGGTGAGCTGGTTCTACTTTTTTGGGCCATTTTTCTGGTGTTTTTTGGTGAAAAACTGATCGGGTCGAGCGTAACACGTCAATCCTGTTACCCATAGACAGGCTAGATTTTTTTGAGAATCTTGCATTCAACTGCCCCTCCCTGTTGTTTACAACAAGCTTCCATTCCGCGTCACAAGGAGATTCATGACTGATTTTACTGGTAATTATCAGTTGGAGGGCTGTTCAAGTGGATTTTTCCCTTATATGGTAAATTCCCACTTCCCACTTGCTTACCAATGCACCATAACACCGCTAACCATCCCTGGTAGAGACGTATAATAACACTCTTTGGAAGCACAAACTTAGACCAACACTTTGACATATTGTGGAGTGTTTTACAATGCACAAAACATTAGGAACACCTTCCTAATATTGAGTTGTACTCCCGTTTGCCCTCAGAACAGCTTCAATTTGTCAGGGCATGGACTCTACAAGGTGTCGAAAGCATTCAACGGGGATGCTGGCCAATGCTGACTCCAATGCTTCCTACAATTGTGTCCTTTGGGTGGTGGACCATTCTTGACACACACAGGAAACTGTTGAGCATGAAAAACCCAACTGCGTTTCAGTTCTTGAAGTTTATAGAAGTTTCATAATGCTTAAGTTATTATGAGTGTACTGATATACAGTTGAAGTCGGAAGTTTACATACACCTTAGCCAAATACATTTAAACTCAGTTTCACAATTCCTGACATTTAAACCTAATAAAAATTCCCAGTCTTAGGTCAGTTAGGATCACCACTTTATTTTAAGAATGTGAAATGTCAGAATAATAGTAGAGAGAATGACTTATTTCAGCTTCTATTTATTTCATCACATTCCCAGTGGGTCAGAAGTTAACATACACTCAATTAGTATTTGGTAGCATTGCCTTTAAATTGTTTAACTTGGGTCAAACGTTTCAGGAAACCTTCCACAACGTTTCCACAATAAGTTGGGTGAATTTTGGCCCATTCCTCTTGACAGAGCTGGTGTAATTGTGTCAGGTTTGTAGGCCTCCTTGCTCGCACACGCTTTTTCAGTTCTGCCCACAAATGCTCTGTAGGATTGAGGTCAGGGATTTGTGATGGCCACTCCAATACCTTGACTTTGTTGTCCTTAAGCCATTTTGCCACAACTTTGGAAGTATGCTTGGGGTCATTGTCCATTTGGAAGACCCATTTGTGACCAAGCTTTACTTCCTGACAGATGTCTTGAGATGTTGCTTCAATATATCCACATAATTTTCTTTCGTCATGATGCCATCTATTTTGTGAAGTGCACCAGTCCCTCCTGCAGCAAAGCACGCCCACAACATGATGCTGCCACCCCCATGCTTCACGGTTGGGATGGTGTTCTTCAGCTTGCAAGCATCACCCTTTTTCCTCCAAACATAACGATGGTCATTATGGCCAAACAGTTCTATTTTTGATTCACCAGACCAGAGAACATTTCTCCAAAAAGTACAATCTTTGTCCCTATGTGCAGTTGCAAACCGTAGTCTGGCTTTTTTATGGTGGTTTTGGAGCAGGGGCTTCTTCCTTGCTGAGCGGCCTTTCAGATTATGTCGATATAGAACTCGTTTTACTGTGGATATAGATACTTTTGTACCGGTTTTCTCCAGCATCTTCACAGGGTCCTTGTTCTAGGATTAATTTGCACTTTTCGCACCAAAGTACATTAATCTCTAGGAGACAGAACGCGTCTCCTTCCTGAGCGGTATGACATCTGCGTGGTCCCATGGTGTTTATACTTGCGTACTATTGTTTGTACAGATGAACGTGGTACCTTCAGGCGTTTGGACATTGCTCCCAAGGATGAACCAGACTTGTGGAGGTCTACAATTTTTTTTCCTGAGGTCTTGGCTGATTTCTTTTGATTTTCCCATGATGTCAAGCAAAGAGGCACTGAGTTTGAAGGTAGGCCTTGAAATACATCCATAGCTTCACCTCCAATTGACTCAAATTATGTAAATCAGAAGCTTCTAAAGCCATGACATAATTTTGTAGAATTTTCCAAGCTGTTCAAAGGCACAGTCGACTTAGTGTATGTACACTTCTGACCCACTGGAATTGTGGTACAGTGAATTATAAGTGAAATAATCTGTCAACAATTGTTGGGAAAATTACTTGTGTCGTGCACAAAGTAGATGTCCTAACCGACCTGCCAAAACTATGGTTTGTTAACAAGAAATTTGTGGAGTGGTTGAAAAATGAGTTTTAATGACTCCAACTTAAGTGTAAAGGTTTTCTTCCAGGGGTGAAGGACAGGACCAAAGTGCAGCGTGGCTAGTGTTAAACATGTTTAATTAAGAACACGTGAAACACTACAAACAACATACAAAATAACAAATGTGCAAAACCGATACAGACCTATCTGGTGCAGAACACAAACACAGAGACAGGTAACAAACACCCACAAAATCCCAACACAAAACAAGCCTCCTATATATGAGTCTCAATCAGAGACAACGACTACCATCTGTCTCTGATTGAGAACCCACACTAGGCTGACATAGAAACAGACAAACTAGACACACAACATAGAATTCCCACCCAGCTCACGTCCTGACCAACTAAACACATACAAAACAACAGAAAACAGGTCAGGAACGTGACACTTAAGTATATTTAAACTTCCGACTTCAATTGTAAGTAAAAAAAACTTGACATCCCAGCGACTTTGAGAAAAAAAACGTTATATTGGAGTTGTCTTCGAAATGACTATGCATATTCATGGAATGAGGCTAGTAGCATAGCATCTCTCGCCATTGAATATAGGCAGTTGACGTCAACAACCCTCATCGAATATTCAAAAAAGGATTACAATAATGAGATGAATCCACCAATCCAAAGAAAGGATAGGCGGGAGCTAGACAGCCTGTCGTTCTGCTTTGTGGACAACGACTCCCTGTGTTAGGGCGGAGCAGTAGCGATTTTAGCATGTAAATCTTGGTGGGGTAAACTAGATTTTTATTTTTATTTATTTTTATTTGTTTAACCTTTATTTAACTATGCAAGACAGCCTACATGCCATTAAAGCCACTACACCAACAACACTAAACAATACATTAATTGGACTATAATGGTGACAAACAGTGCCCACAAACTGTTATGGCCGACATAAAGCTGTCCCAACAGCAGAGTCTCAACCGCAGCCCCAACACTTTTTCGCTATCAGCGAAGCCTTGTCTTGCAGCAAAACAGTTAATTCAGCCTCATTTACTACTGTTTAAATAAACATAGCTGATATGGCTCACTTGCTTAAACAAATGTGGTTTCTACTGACAATTGAGATGCACAAACTATGGCATAAGGGGACGACGAGCGGATAAGAGGCACTCCGTAATTTCGATTAAGACATTGAGCAAGCTAGGAGGGACGTAGTCAATATAACTATTTGTTTAGAACTTTGAAATGTACAGCGACAGAATTCAGAACATGGGCTGTTCTTACAGTATTCTCCCTGTACCCCAGGTCAGAACCGTAGGATAAATAAACGGGCCATATACAGGCCATATAAAGGGGCCATATACAGGAAAGTATTCAGACCCCTAGACTTTTTCAACATTTTGTTAGATTACAGCCTCAAAAATGTATTACATAGGTTTATTTTCTCTTCAATCTACACACAATACCCCATAATGACAAAGCAAAAACAGGTATTAGGAATGTTTGCTAATACTTATTTTCCACCATAATTTGCAAATAAATTCATTAAAAATCCTACAATGGAATTTTCTGGATTTTTTCCCTCATTTTGTCTGTCATAGTTGAAGTGAACCTATGATGAAAATTACAGTCCTCTCTCATCTTTTTAAGTGGGAGAACTTGCACAATTGGTGGCTGACTAAATACTTTTTTGCCCCACTGTATCTCCCTGACATATTACATAATTTATACAACAGCATACAATACATTTTTGGACTCACGTTGTTGTGCTGTGCTCACTTGAACAGGAAGGTGGTGCGGCGGTGTCACGGGTGTCGTCGTCTGATGAGGAAGAATCTGACCAAAGCGCAGCGTAGTAAGTGTTCATGCTTTTTATTTAAACTGAACACTAAAACAAAAATAAGAAAGAGAATGAACGAAACCGAAAAAGTCCTGTCAGGTGCAGAAACACAAAACAGAAAATAACTACCCGCAAAAACCATGTGGGAAAACGCTACCTAAGTATGGTTCCAAATCAGAGACAACGATAGACAGCTGTCTCTGATTGAGAACCATACCCAGCCAGAACAAAGAAATACAAAAACATTAAAAAAAGAACATAGAATATCCACCCAAATCACACCCTGACCAAACCAAAATAGAGACATAAAAAGCTCTCTACGGTCAGGGCGTGACAGGCGGTCCTTTGTGGGCAAATTTTGTCATCAAAGTCCGGCATTCTCTGGATTTATTGTGCTTTCAAGATAACTGGGAGCACGTAAAAAAAACAAGATCAAATCATGGCGTTAGTGATCTTCAGGTTGGAGCGCTAGAAAGAGGCACGAGTTCCGGACTTGGAATTCCGAGTTGGATGATCGTTCAAAACTTTTTTCCCCAGTCGGAGCTCGTTTTTTCCCCCGAGTTCCCAGTTGTCTTGAACTCGCAGAAGTCATGCTGGATTGACAGCATAGACAATGTTGAATATTTATTCTTTTAGGCTTGGAAAAGAGACTCTTAAACCCAAACTTGGACCACACATCCACTATACTGAATAGCAGGCTAGTGATTGCTTTGCAATGCTTGCAGTTCGCCACTGATTCCTTCCAAACCCCTCATTGTTGAATTTGCAATTTCCTACTTGTGGTGTAATGTTTATGTCCAATGGCCAATGAGCACCAATACATTTAATTTATAATATCTCTTCATAATTTCTCTTCATATGACAAGGATTGAAAATGATTTTCCAGTAGATTGTCAACTTGATTCCTTGATGACTACTAGCTTGCTAGCTATGATTTTGAAAGTATGATGTTGACATATCCAGTCAAATCAAAGCTACTGACCGGCCGCGACCGGGAGGTCCGTGGGGCGACGCACAATTGGCCTAGCGTCGTCCGGGTTAGGGAGGGTTTGGCCGGTAGGGATATCCTAGTCTCTTCGCGCTCCAGCGACTCCTGTGGCGGGCCAGGCGCTAACCAAGGGGGCCAGGTGCACGGTGTTTCCTCCGACACATTGGTGTGGCTGGCTTCCGGGTTGAAGGCACGCTGTGTTAAGAAGCAGTGCGGCTTGGTTGGGTTGTGCTTCGGAGGACGCATGGCTTTCGACCTTCGTCTCTCCCGAGCCCGTACGGGAGTTGTAGCGATGAGACAAGATAGTAATTACTAGCAATTGGATACCATGAAAATTGGGGAGAAAAGGGGGTAAAATGTATTTATTGAAAAAAAAAAATCAGAGCTACTGTAAATATAACGTCATTTGACGTCATTTTATCTGTGGCCAATGACCTTGAGTCTTCTTGGATGGGCACTTCAAACTCTATGGCAGTACCCAAGGGGCTCGAATCTCTGAGCTCTCCCTGTAGAATTTGCGGTGACATAGTGTCCCCATGAGTGACAGAACATTGAGCCAATCACAGCGTAACTAGAAAACATTACCAACCTCTATGCTCCGTATTTTCCGTTGGCTGCCCCACCACCACATAAAGCACTGAGCTAGAATGAAACACCTGCATTTTGGAGCTGCCTTACTCAAGAAAGCAAAAAAGAGACCATGTTTGTATGCGGCTTTATTAACTCAAAGATTTTTTTACATTGTTTTCAAACTGATATGTGACACGTATTAATGCCAAAATAACAAGCAAAACAGGCAACAACAAAAAATGAACACAATTATTTATTTATTTTGTTTGCTAAACAGGTGGGGCTCAAAACAGGGCTCTGCCCCACCTGCCCTGAATGACAGGTCACCACTTGGGCAGAGAGACATGTATCTTGTCAGTATATCCATCATCTTTGTGTATGCTCAACGATTATTCAGATTGCTACCATTCAATCACATATGTTACAGTGCCAGCCAGTGGCCTGGAGAAAAAGCAAATGAGTGAGATCTCTAACCAGTTGTAATGTGGAGATTAGCGCCATCTAACGGTAGTAGTTAGTCAACACCAGAAAATGACGATGAATCTATGTAAGATCCTCATCAGAAGGGTAACCTGGAGATCAATTCCAGTTCAAATGTATTGCTATTCAGATGGATTTTTTTGCCCCAACCCCTCTCGTTAGACACCTTCAGTGCAGTGTGCTGTTGTTTTGTGATAAGAAGTCCATTTGTTGTTGTAAATTGGAAACTAAAAGGGATATAATGACTTTGTGGAAATTACTTTCCAGGCTGAAATCAGTTATGTTTGAAATCCTTGGTATCCTTTCAAATAGACTGGAATCAAGTTGATAATGCATTCAGATCCCTTTTCAAATCTCCAGTCAAGCCAGCTAATGCATTAGAATGACAAAGCGGTGAGCGCAGATTGGGAATATTACTCCCTAATCTAAGAGAGACTGAAGATAAACAGATCACAGATGGAGAGAGAGTGAGAGTGAATGCATGTGAGGAGGCCAGGAAGGAGAAGGGAGAGAGAGAGAGAAAGAAAGAGAGAGACTGTGAGAAGGCCGGGAGGGAGGAAGAGAGCGATGAGTCATCCCTCATGAAAAGCATCCCTCTCAGATGGCAGGGTCTCCCTGATGGTTTCCATGCCACCTGCATCCTGATTATGCCTGCAGCTCTCGGTCCCTCTTCTCTCTTTCTCTCATTATTGCTCTGTATGAAAGCAAAAAAATAATAATGAGATGGTAGTGCCACTCACTAAAGGTAAAAAAGCAAACACTTTTGAGGCTCAGAAGTAAGAACGAGTGCAGTTTACCTATAAAGTTATAATGAGGAATGGGTGGATTGTTGACATACAATCATCCATAGGTTGATGAGCAAATGATAGCTAATCAACAGGTTCCCAAACACAGAATACAAACACTCCAAACAGGAGTTTAATTCAACCATCGAGGGGCATTTGGTTCTGAGGTCCATAATAACAAACTCTAATACAACATGAAGAACAATGAATGAACAGTGTACCTCTAACCCCTGTCTGTAACTAGTGTCTTTCTCCAGACACTTCTTGAACAGGACATGTCTTGCTTGCTCGTGTGTGTCCCTCCTCATCAATTGCTTCCCAGAAATAGACCACTCAGAAAGACAGAGTTCTGCTTTGAATTGCAAATGCTTAAACCTTAAACCTTTCTGATTCTCCTGAGAAACACCATTCACATCACAAGCCACCAATCACCTTTGTCTATTTCCAAAGCTCTCTCTGATCTCTTCCAATCGTACAAAGAATGTTTTTGATATTGTTAACTTAATGCAGTAATTATATTCATGATGCACAATTCTAAAAAGCTTCATGTCTGTGCAGTGCAACAGCAATGAGTAATTGGTTGTTAACTGAGATGTAAGGGAGGGAGGGGTCATCTACATTTATGGTCCTTCATGAAAAATACAGTTTCATCCCTCAGCACATAGAAGCATTATGTATCCTTGGTCATTATCTCTAATAACAAGGATATGTTTCCTAAGGAGAAAGCAGTTACGTCAATCTCTTATAAATGTTCCACAGATTGCTTCTAGCAATATCCTAGGAGGGAAAATAGGCGCATTATTGCAATATGCTATTATTGCTCCTCCTAAGACATTTTAACAGGTGTATTAAGAATTGGATCCGACAGGGAATTGAAATAGGAAAGTAAAGATGGACTCCAAAGCCCGAGGGATGTATAGTCTACGTTCAAGAAAAGCTTTCTGCCCAGTCCTCCTCCATACTGGGGATTTTCATTTTCTGAAACAGTTTTATTATGAGAAATAGTTGTATGTTCTCTACCCCTGGTGTTGACATAAAGATTCTCTACAGGTGTCAATTATAGACATATTTTGTCCTCATCCCCCTGACACGAGTGAATCTAAGCTTACTCCTCCTTCACAAATAAATGTAACTTGAATCTAGTGCTACTTTCGAGGGGAGCTCCTCAGGGAAACAGTTATTATATACAGTTATTATTATAGCTGTCATTATGTAACGGTTGTCTAATTCCTCCTGCTCAGATGAGGAGGAGGAGTAAGGGTCGGTCCAAAATGCAGCGTATGTTGAATCCATAATGATTTATTAAATGAAGACGAAACACGAAGAACACTTGAATAAACTATAAAACAAATAAACGACGTAGACTGACCTAAAACATGAGAACTTACCTATACACGAAGAACGCACGAACAGGTACAGACTACACAAACGAACACAGACACAGACACGGAAGACAATCACCCACAAACAAACAGTGAGAACAGCCTACCTTAATATGGTTCTCAATCAGAGGAAACGTCAAACACCTGCCTCTAATTGAGAACCATATCAGGCAACACAATAAACCCAACATAGAAACACAATACATAGAATGCCCACCCCAACTCCCGCCCTGACCAACCAAACACATACAAAAACAAGAGAAAACCGGTCAGGAACGTGACACATTAACCCCCATAACTCTAGATCTCTACCCATAGTGATGCTCCAACCAGCGACACACTCACAGAATCCAACCCATTTTCTGTGTTCCAAATGGCATCCATTCCCTATATAGTGCACTACATTTGACCAGGGCCCATAGGTCACATTTGAAGCACACACATTATCATCAGGCATTGGTGTGTTGTTGTGTATTGGTAAGACATTGGTGTGTCATGATTGTAACCCTGTAAGTGTCTCCAATTTTATCTCATAGCCACCAACTGCAGGCCTTTATTCTGCAGAGTAGCCTCAAGGATACACTTGTTCCATTAATCCCTTAATACATGTGCATTATGGGGCATGGTCAAAAGTAGTGCACTATCTAGGGTGCCATTTGGGATGCACAATCCTTTCTCCCTCTTCACACTCTCTCCCTCCTTCTCCCTTCTTCTGACATCTTCTCTCCCTCTCTCCAAGCTGATTTGAAATGTTTGAGAAAACACAAGGTGGAGGGAGAGAGACGTAGAGCGTGACATACAGTACCAGTCAAAGTTCGGACACACCTACTCATTCAAAGGTTTTTAAATATTTTTTACTATTTTCTACATTGTAGAATAATAGTGAAGAAATCAAAACTATGAAATAACACATATGGAATTACATAGTAACCTAATTGTTTTTGAACAAATCTAAATATATTTTATATTTTACATTCTTCAAAGTAGCCAACCTTTGCCTTGATGACAGCTTTAAACACTCTTGGCATTCTCTCACCTGCAAAGGGAAATGTATCCTGCATTTCAATGAGAGCCCTTAAAATTACCCCTGAATGTTTACTTTGACATGTTGATACAAGATCATCTCTTGGAAAAGTTACATAATAAGTCATCCAGGGGCCATACTCGTGAACTTTTACTAAGACCATTGGTTTAAACCATTGGGCTTAACAGATTAGCTGCTAGCTTTTCCCAAAGGCCATCCTGGTAAAATTAACCATGAAGCTGAGTACGGCCAGCTGAGACCTTAAACAGTAGAGCCACCATCCAATCACATTTTTGGCCATTTAGTTTGTTACTAATGGTCTTGGTAAGTGGAGTGGTCTTGGTAAGTGGAGTGATATATTTAGCATGATGTTTCCTTGACTAGTCTACTGATGTTACACAAAGTTCAAAAGTCAGTAAGGCACATATGGGGCAAGGTCTTTTTAAGGAAACATTGCTCTACTGATGGTGCTCAAGTCAAATAACACATTCACTACTGTTCAAAAGTTTGGGGTCGATCCTCTTTCTATTCTGGTTAGAGCCAGTTTGCGCTGTTCTGTGAAGGGAGTAGCACACAGCGTTGTACAAGATCTTCAGTTTCTTGGCAATTTGTCACATGGAATAGCCTTCATTTCTCAGAACAAGAATAGACTGACGAGTTTTAGAAGAAAGTTCTTTGTTTCTGGCCATTTTGAGCCTGTAATCGAACCCACAAATGCCGGCACTCCAGATACTCAACTAGTCTAAAGAAAGCCCGTTTTATTGCTTGTTTAATCAGAACAACAGTTTTCAGCTGTGCTAACATAATTGCAAAAGGGTTTTCTAATGATCAATTAGCCTTTTAAAATGATAAACTTGGATTAGCTGACACAACGCGCCATTGGAACACAGGAGTGATGGTTGCTGATAATGGGCCTCTGTATACCTATGTAGATATTGCATAAACAAATCTGCAGTTTCCAGCTACAGTAGTCATTTACAACAATGATAACAATATCTACACTGTATTTCTGATCAATTTCATGTTATTTTAATGGACAAAAAAAGTGTTTTTCTTTGAAAAACAAGGACATTTCTAAGTGACCCCAAACTTTTGAATGGGAGTGTATGTGATGAAGTAGATAATTATAACAATGCATATACAATGATGTAGGCCTGCATTTAGGTAAACACATCCATATAATATATGTAGTATACCATAATAAACTCAGCAAAAAAAGAAACATTAGTTTTTCAGCGAGACAGGACGGACAGATGATCGTCCTCACAGTGACAGACCACGTGTAACAACACCTGCACAGGATCGGTACATCCGAACATTACACCTGCGTGACAGGTACAGGATGGCAACAACCACTACCCGAGTTACACCAGAAACGCACAATCCCTCCATCAGTGCTCAGACTGTCCGAGAGAGGCTGGACTGAGGGCTTGTCGGCCTGCTGTAAGGCAGGTCCTCACCAGACATCACAGGCAACAACGTCGCCTATGGGCACAAACCAGACAGGACTGGACCAGACAGGACTGGCAAAAGGTGCCAGACTGACGATTCACGTTTATCGTCGAAAGAATGAACGTTACACCGAGGACTGTACTCTGGAGCTAGATCGATTTGGAGGTGGAGGGTCCGTAATGGTCTGGGGCAGTGTGTCACAGCATCATTGGACTGAGCTTGTTGTCATTGCAGGCAATCTCAATGCTGTGTGTTACAGGAAAGACATCCTCCTCCCTCATGTGGTACCCTTCCTGCAGGCTCATGCTGACATGACCCTCCAGCATGACAATGCCACCAGCCATACTGCTCGTTCTGTTCATGATTTCCTGCAAGACAGGAATGTCAGTGTTCTGCCATGGCCAGCGAAGAGCCCGGATCTCAATCCCATTGAGCACGTCTGGGACCTGTTGGATCGGAGGGTGAGGGCTAGGGCCATTCCCCCGAGAAATGTCCGGGAACTTGCAGGTGCCTTGGTAGAAGAGTGGGGTAACATTTCATAGCAAGAACTGGCGAATCTGGTGCAGTCCATGAGGAGAAGATGTACTGCAGTACTTCTTTGGGATAGGTGGGACGGTAGTGTCCCACCTGGCCAACATCCGGTGAAAAGGCAGAGCGCCAAATTAAAATTAAATTACTATAAATATTAAACTTTCATGAAATCACAAGTGCAACACATCAAAATAAAGCTTAACTTGTTGTTAATCCAGCCAAGGTGTCAGATTTCAAAAAGGCTTTATGGCGAAAGCAAACCATGTGATTATCTGAGGACAGCGCCTAACACACAAATGCATAACAAATCATTTTCAACCAGGGAGTTGCGACACGAAAGTCAGAAATAGCGATACAATATATTCCTTACCTTTGAAGATCTTCTTCTGTTGGCACTCCAAAAGGTCCCTGGTTCTATTACAAGTGGTCATTTTGTTTGATAATGTTCTTCTTTATATCCATAAAAACGCAGTTTAGCTGGCGCGCTTCAGTCAATAATCCACTCGTTTTCCCTCCTTCAAAATGCATACAAAATTAATCCCAAACGTTACCAATAAACTTATCCAAACAAGTCAATCAACGTTTATAATCAAACATTAGGTACCCCAATACGCAAATAAATAATCAAATTTAAGAAGGAGAATCGTAATTGTCTTTAACGGAGATAAACAAAAAGAACGCGCTGTCTCGGCCATGCGCTTGGAAACACTACAGCCAAAATGGGAGCCACTTAGAAAAACTACAACTTCTCCCTCATTTTTCAAAAAACAAGCCTGAAACTCTTTCTAAAGACTGTTGACATCTAGTGGAAGCCCCAGGAACTGCAATCGGGGACGATTTCGCCCTATTATAAAAGTGCAGGCCATTGAAATCAGTGGTATGCTGAATTCTTTTGTTGTTGTTGATGGTTTGTCCTCAGGGTTTCGCCTGCCATTTCAGTTCTGTTATACTCACAGACATTATTTTAACTTCTCTAGGGTATGTGGGACGGTAGCGTCCCACCTCATCAACAGCCAGTGAAACTGCAGGACGCCAAATTCAAAACAACAGAAATCCCATAATTAAAATTCCTCAAACATACAAGTATTTTACACAATTTTAAAGATACACTTCTTGTAAATCCAGCCACAGTGTCCGATTTCAAAAAGGTTTTATGACGAAAGCACACCAAACGATTATATTAGGTCAGAGCCAAATCACAGAAAAAGACAGCCATTTTTCCAGCCAAAGAGAGGAGTAACAAAAAGCAGAAATAGAGATAAAATTAATCACTAACCTTTGATGGTCTTCATCAGATGACACTCATAGAACTTCATGTTACACATTACATGTATGTTTTGTTCGGTAAAGTTCATATTTATATCCAAAAATCTGAGTTTAGGCGGGACGCTACTGTCTCACTTGGCCAAAAGCCAGAGAAAATCCAGAGCGCCAAATTCAAATAAATTACTATAAAAATCTAACTTTCATTAAATCACACATGAAAGATACCAAATTAAAGCCACACTGGTTGTGAATCCAGCCAACATGTCAGAATTCAAATAGGCATTTCGGCGAAAGCAAACAATGCTATTATCTGAGGATAGCACCATAGTTATCTGAGGATAGCACCATAGTAAACAAAGAGAGAGAAGCATATTTCAACCCTGCAGGCGCGACACAAAACGCAGAAATACAAATATAATTCATGCCTTACCTTTGACGAGCTTCTGTTGTTGGCACTCCAATATGTCCCATAAACATCACAAATGGTCCTTTTGTTCGATTAATTCCGTCGATATATATATCCAAAATGTCAATTTATTTGGCACGTTTGATCCAGACAAACACTGGTTCCAACTTGTGAAACGTGACTACAAAATATCTCAAAGGTTACCTGTAAACTTTGCCAAAACATTTCAAACTACTTTTGTAATACAACTTTAGGCATTTTGTTACGTAAATAATCGATACAATTGAAGACGGGATGATCTGTGTTCAATACAGGATTAAAACAAACTGTAGCTAGCTTTCTGGTCACGCGCCTCTAACAAACAGGACGAGTGACCCTCGTTCAAGATGGCCGTACTTCTTCATTACACAAAGGAATAACCTCAACCAATTTCTAAAGACTGTTGACATCCAGTGGAAGCGGTAGGAACTGCAAGAAGGTCCCTTAGAAATCTCTATTCCCAATGAAAATCCATTGAAAAGAGAGTGACCTCAAAAAAAACAAATTCTGAATGGTTTGTCCTCGGGGTTTCGCCTGCTAAATAAGTTCTGTTATACTCACAGACATGATTCAAACAGTTTTAGAAACTTCAGAGTATTTTCTATCCAAATCTACTAATAATATGCATATCTTATCTTCTGGGGATGAGTAGCTGGCAGTTTAATTTGGGCATGCTTTTCATCCAAAATTCCGAATGCTGCCCCCTACCCTAGAGAAGTTAACAGTTTTAGAAACTTTAGAGTGTTTCTTATCCAGATCTACCAATTATATGCATATCCTAGCTTCTGGGCCTGAGTAGCAGGCAGTTTACTTTGGGCACGCTTTTCATCCGGACGTCAAAATACCACCCACTATCCCAAAGAAGTTTTATTGCAGCAGGTGGCCACACCAGATACTGACTGTTACTTTTGATTTTGACCCCCCCTTTGTTCATGGACACATTATTCCATTTCTGTTAGTCACATGTCTGTGGAACTTGTTCAGTTTGTCTCAGTTGTTGTATCTGGTTATGTTCATACAAATATTTACACATGTTAAGTTTGCTGAAAATAAAGCTGACAGTTGACAGTGAGAGGACGTTTCTTTTTTTGCTGAGTTTACATCTGCAGTGCCCTACTGCACATGAACGTGTGTGTGTGTGTGTTCTCTTCCTGCTCTGCATGCTTTTGGTGCTAATTTTAGTGTACAGGTGTTTCAGGACAATATTAGGGACAATTTCAGAGACCAGTTACATTACACTCAATGGCTTAGATTGTCTGTCACTGTCTATTTGAGGTGACGGTCACAACGGCATGAGATAAGACACACACACACTTCTGACTGACAGTACATTATCTGAAAACTCTGTCTAATTTCTAAAGACTCAGTCTAATTTCTAAAGACTCAGTCTAATATCTAAAGACAGTTTAACTTCTTGCGAATATAGGGGGTGCTGTTTCGCATTAGCATAATTTGCTCTACAGATTAAACTGCCTAGTACTCAATTCTTGCTCGTACAATATGCATATTATTATTATTGGATAGAAAACACTCTCTAGTTTCTATAGCCATTGGAATTTTGTCTCTGAGTGAAACAGAACTCCTTCTACAGCACTTTTCATGATAGGGAGTCAGATTTCAGACATCTTGGCCCCTGATCTGGAGTCAGTTTAAAGGTCCCTGTAAATGCTATGGAGAAACAGACACTTCTTACGTCTTCCCCTGGATGTCAGTACGTGATGACGCTTTGAATGGAGTCGATTGCGCAATCAGTGCCTCTATAAATCACCAAATACCGGAAGTAACTTCCTTTGGCTGCCTGCGCCTGACGCACGAAGGACGTCGGACTCGCCTCCTTCCAACCTTTTGTTTAGCCAGTAATATTTCTCCGGTCATGTTTTTACTCGTTATAGGTGTTAACAACATCATAAGGTAGTTAATTTGAACCGTATAAATTTATAGCAATTTATATCCGTTTAGTGCGATTTTGAGGCATTTCTTTCTGAGACACTTTGAACCGCTGGGCACGTTTCCAGTTCATGCCGAACGTTAGTGGGCATTTCCACATGGCAAGAGGACAGCTTTCGACCAAAAGACGATTAGACCCAAGAAAGGATTCATTGCCCAAGATTCTGATGGAAGAACAGCTCAAAGTAAGAACAATTTATTATGATAAATCGTGTTTCTGTCGAAAAATGTGAAACGCTTATGCCGCCATTTTGTTAGGTGTAGCTTCGCTTGGCGCAACCTGTATTGAAAAGTAAGGATAATTTAAAAAATGTAATTCAGCGATTGTATTAAGAATTAAATTGTCTATCAATCGCTGTCCACCCTGTATTTTTTAGTCAAGTTTATGAGTATTTATGTATAAGACTAGATCACTGTCTAATATGGCGCACGACATTTTCTGACCAGCTGGGCTACTTTTGTCATTGTCTAACCATGATTTTGGTAGCTAAATGTGCACATTTTCGAACAAACTCTATATGTATGTTGTAATATGATGTTACAGGAGTGTCATCTGAAGAATTCTGAGAAGGTTAGTGAAAAAATTCATACATTTTGGCGATGATTACGTTATCGCTCTCTTTGGCTAGAATCAATGCTCTGGTAACGTTTGCACATGTGGTATGCTAATATAACGATTTATTGTGTTTTCGCTGTAAGACACTTAGAAAATCTGAAATATTGGCTGAATTCACAAGATCTGTGTCTTTCCATTGCTGTGAGTTGTGTATTTTTAAGAAATGTTTTATGATTAGTAATTAGGTAATACACGTTGCTCTGTATTTTTTCTAGTCGAGTTGTGATGGTGGGTGCAATTGTAAACTATGATTTATACCTGAAATATGCACATTTTTCTAACAAAACCTATCCTATACCATAAATATGTTATCAGACTGTCATCTGATGAGTTTTTTTCTTGGTTAGTGGCTATCAATATCTTTATTTGGCCGAATTGGTGATAGCTACTGGTGTTGAGAGAAAATGGTGGACAAAGAAAAATGGTGTCTTTTGCTAACGTGGTTAGCTAATAGATTTACATATTTTGTCTTCCCTGTAAAACATTTTAAAAATCTGAAATGGTGGCTTTATTCACAAGATCTGTATCTTTCATTAGGTGTCTTGGACTTGTGATTTAATGATATTTAGATGCTACTAATTAATTGTGACGCTATGCTAGCGATGCTACTCAGTGTGGGGGGGGGGGTGGGGGGTGCTCCCGGACCCGGGGTAGAGACCCGTGAAAGGTTAATATCTAAAGACTCAGTTTAATATCTAAAAACTCAGTCTAATATCTAAAAACAGTCTAATATCTAAAAAAGTCTAATATTTCTTAAGAGTTGCAGTCAGTGTGTACGGTTCTCTGGCTTTGTAGCCTAAGTGAAAGTCAATGTAAACCTGGAGTGCGGTTGTACAATACAGAGTTGGTCATAAGTGTAATGCACAAACAACGCATAACATACACACACCCACACGTGCATACACACCCACACATGCACCCAGACTATAAACGTTTTCTTTTTCACTCACAATCAAACATGTGTACACACACTGTGACACACACTTGCTTGTTTGATGAGCAATGACTCATTAGACTGTGTTATTAGCGCTATGTGGTAATGCCAATGTGAGTTCATGAACAATGTGATGGGTGAGCGCATCTGTGCGTGCCTTCATGCATGTTTATTCTCCCTTATTCAGTACATTCCAGCATTGCTGCATCTGTCAAAGAGCAGTGTTATGGGAGTGTGTTTTACTTTGTGAGTGTGGAAGAGGTGAAACAAATGTTGTTGTCTATCACCTGGGTCTGACAACATGGATGTAAAATGAGGGCGATAGCCGACTATATTGCCACTCCAATTTGCCATCTCTTCGATCTAAGTCTACAGGAAAGTGTTTGCCCTTTAGGCCTGGAGGGAAGCAATAGTCAGTCCGCTACCCAAGAATACCAAAGCACCCTTTACAGGCTCAAGCAGCCGACCAATAAGCCTGCTACCAACCCTAAGTAAACTTTTGGAAAAAATTGTGTTTCACCAGAGTATTTCACAGAAAACAAATTAACAACTGACTTTCAGTATGCTTACAGGGAAGGGCATTCAACATGTATGGCACGTACACAATTACTGATGATTGGCTGAAAGAAATGGATAAAATCAAGCTTGTGGGAGCTGTTTTGTTAGACTTCAGCACAGCTTTTGACGTTATCAACCATAAGCTGCTGCTGGAAAAAATGTATGTGTTATGGCTTTACATCCCCTGCTGTAACGTGGATCGAGATATACCTGTCTAACAGAACACAGAGGGTGTTTCTTTAATTTAAGCCTCTCCAACATAATCCAGGTAGAATATTCAGGGCAGTTGTCTAGGCCCCTTACTTTTTGAAATCTTTACTAATGACCTGCCACTGAAATGTCAGAATAATAGTAAAGAGAATGATTTATTTCAGCTTATATTTCTTTCATCACATTCCCAGTGGGTCAGAAGTTTACATACACTCAATTAGTATTTGGTAGCATTGCCTTTAAATTGTTTAACTTGGGTCAAACGTTTCATGTAGCCTTCCACAAGCTTCCCACAATAAGTTGGGTGAATTTTGGCCCATTCCTCCTGACAGAGATGTTGTAACTGAGTCGGGTTTGTAGGCCTCCTTGCTCGCACACGCTTTTTAAGTTCTGCCCACAAATGTTCTTTAGGATTGAGGTCAGGGTTTTGTGATGGCCACTCCAATACCTTGACTTTGTTGCCCTTAAGTCATTTTTCCACAACTTTGGAAGCATGCATGGGGTCATTGTCCATTTGGAAGACTCATTTGCGACCAAGCTTTTACATCCTGACTGATGTCTTGAAATGTTGCTTCAATATATCCACATAATTTTCTTTCCTCATGATGCCATCTATTTTGTGAAGTGCACCATTCCCTCCTGCAGCAAAGCACCCCGACAACATGATGCTGCCACCCCCGTGCATCATGGGTGGGATGATGTTCTTCGGCTTGCAAGCCTCGCCCTTTTTCCTCCAAACATAACAATGGTCATTATGGCCAAACAGTTTAATCAGAACAGAGGACATTTCTGCAAAAAGTACGATCTTTGTCCCCATGTACAGTTGCAAACCGTAGTCTGGCTTTTTTTATGGCGGTTTTGGGGCAGTGTCTTCTTTCTTGCTGAGCGGCCTTTCAGATTATGTTTATATATTGGACTTGTTTTACTGTGGATATAGATACTTTTGTACCTGTTTCCTCCAGCATCTTCAAAAGGTCCTTTGCTGTTGTTCTGGGATTGATTTGCACTTTTCGCACCAAAGTACGTTCATTTCTAGGAGACAGAACGCGTCTTCTTCCTGAGCGGTATGATGGCTGCGTGGTCCCATGGTGTTTATACTTGCGTACTATTGTTTGTACAGATAAACATGGTACCTTCATGCGTTTGGAAATTGCTCCCAAGGATGAACCAGACTTGTGGAGGTCTCCAACTTTTTTTCTGAGGTCTTGATTTCCCATGATGTCAAGCAGAGATGCACTGAGTTTGAAGGTAGGCCTTGAAATACATCCACAGGTACACCTCCAATTGACTCAAATTATGTCCATTAGCCTATCAGAAGCTTCTAAAGCCATGACATAATTTTCTGGAATTTTCCAAGCTGTTCAAAGGCACAGTCAACTAAGTGTATGTAAACTTCTGACCCACTGAAATTGTGATACAGTGAATTATAAGTGAAATAATCTGTCTGTAAACAATTGTTGGAAAAATTACTTGTGTCATGCACAAAGTAGATGTCCTAACCGACTTGCCAAACTATAGTTTGTTAACAAGAAATTTGTGGAGTGGTTGAAAAACGAGTTTTAATGACTCCAACCTAAGTGTATGTAAACGTCCGACAGTATGCTGTTGACTGAACATTATACATGACAGCTACCACAGCAAGTGAAGTCACTGCAACACTTATTAAAGAGCTGCAGTCAGTTTTAGAATGGGTGGCTAGTAATAAGCTAGAACTAAATATTTCAAAAACTAAAAGCTGTCATGGAAATTACCGCAGGAACACCTGAAGTCAATCTGAAATGAATCATTCTTTGTGAACAGCAAGCTGGAGAGGTCACAGTCAAACTTAGATAAATAAAGTTCCGGTCTGAAGTGAGCTCTACCGGTGCAGTCTTGTTAGTTCTCTTATATACTGCTTACACAGACAAGCTACGTAAGGTTGATTCCTGCATGTGACTGGCACGTCTCCTATCTTAACTTATTCTGGGCATTCTGCCAAAATATCTCCCCCTCATATCTCTACCCAGCATCTACAGGAACCAATGATTGTGTGAGACAAGATGTACAATTTAAGCCTGTCCCTCCAGACCATACATTTTTCCTCCACATTCTCAACTTTGATCACTTCTATGATAATAATCGTTGAAAATGTAATGAGATAGACACTTTCAAACCTTTCATTCTGTGTTATACAATCAAATTAGTATAGTAATACTATAATCATAATAAAGGTTATACCTTTATACACACACATACACTACACAGCATGTTAATAACACAATTAGGCCAACTAAGCAAAAGACACACGTTGCAGCCCATTTGGCAATTTGGGATCCCCAGCTTCCAAACAGGGATTCCAACCAAGTTGCAAGCGTCCCCTCTGGTTGTGGAGAATTATTCTTAGCAACAGTGGCAATGTATTCGGCGAGATAAGTCATTAGAAGAGTGATCTGGGACAAAAGTACAACATTCGTCGCCAATGATTGCACGAGTGCACATATATGATTGCAATAATTTGCACATAAATCATTCCATCTAACCCATAACACATTAACTGCCCCACTTATACAGTTATAAACATATTAAAAACTTGCTCAAGTCAGTTACAAAACACGTGTCCGTTTCCACATTCCCTCATCTGGAACAATAATCATTCACATGTTCCACCCCACCTAGAAACCATATTGACTTTCACAGGAAGATAGAGAACACATTTTATAACAGTTTCACACCAACCTTGATAAGAATGAGATTGGGGCAAGGTTAGCCCAAGCTGCAATCTAGTGGCTCTCCTCACATTTTAGGGGCATCACTCTGTCTCTAGAAGCCTCGCCTTTCCAAATTATAATTAGAACTATTGATAATTTATCCAACCCAAATTTAGAATGACATTCCTTAGTGCTTCACGTTGGTTCTATCACTCAAATTGAAGACCCTCAACTTAGCACACACCGACACTGGCAGAATGTACATTTATATAGACATACAGTATATATGGTCAGATGACGTGGATGCTACGCTTCAGGACTGTTTTGCTTGCATAGACTGGAATATGTTCCGGGATTCATCCAATGGCATTGCGAGGTATACCACCTCAGTCACCGGCTTCATCAATAAGTGCATCGATGGCGTCGTCCCCACAGTGACCGTACGTACAAATCTCAACCAGAAGCCATGGATTACAGGCAACATCCGCACTGATGCTAGTCGGATGTGGCAGGGCTCGCAAACTATTACGGACTACTAAGGGAAACCCAGCCTCTGCCCAGTAATGCAAGCCTATCAGATGAGCTAAATGCCTTTTATGCTTGCTTCGAGGCAAGCAACACTGAAGCATGCATGAGAGCACCATCTGTTCCGGATGAATGTGTGATCAAGCTCTCCGTAGCCGATGTGAGCAAGACCTTCAAACAGGTCAACACTAACAAGGCCGCAGGGCCAGATGGATTACCAGAGCATGCATGGACCAAATTGTAAGTGTCCTCACTGACATTTTCAACCTTTCCCTGACCGAGTCTTTCCCTAACTTACATGTTTCAAGCAGACCACCATAGTCTCTGTGCCAAAGAAAGTGAAGGTAACTTGCCTAAATGACTACCGCCCCGTAGCTTTGAAAAGCTGGTCATGGCTCACATCAACACCATCATCCCGTAAAACCTAGACCCACTCCAATTCACATACCGTCACAACAGATCCCCAGATTATGCCATCTCAATCGCACTCCACACTGCCCTTTCCCACCTGGACAAAAGGAACACCTATGTGAGAATGCTGTTCATTGACTACAGCTCAGCGTTCAACACCATAGTGCCCTCAAAGCTCATCACTAAGCTAAGGATCCTGGGACTACACCTCCCTCTGCAACTGGATTCTGGACTTCCTGATGGGCCGCCCCCAGTTGGTAAGGGTAGGCGCCCTCAATGTGAGCAATACAAAGGAGCTGATCGTGGACTACAGGAAAAGGAGGGCCGAACAGGCCCCCATTTAAAAGTTCCTTGGTATCCACATCACCTACAAACTATCATGATCCAAACACACCAAGACAGTCGTGAAGAGGGCACGACAACACCTTTCCCCCCTCAGGAGACTATTTACATTGACACACCCCCTATTTGTTTTTACACTGCTACAACTCGCTGTTTATTATCTATGTATAGTCACTTTACCCCTACCTACATGTACAAATTACCTCAACTAACCTGTATATAGCCTCGTTATTGTTATTTTATTGTGTGGCTTGTTATTTTATTTTTTACTTTGGTTTATTCAGTAAATATTTTCTTAACTCTATTTCTTGAACTGCATTTTTGGTAAAGCGCTTGTAAGTAAGCCTTTGAGAGTAAGGTGTTGTATTCGGCGCATGTGACAAATAAAATGGGATTTGATTTGATCCTTACCTCCAATGAACTCTCACATCCCAGCCAGCTTAGACAGTTACATGCCAACTGCCCCTGCTGTGGTTTGGCCCCTGGTCTTACCAGCTGAGACCCTCTCCTAGATCAGTGAACCAACTGCCTCTGTTCAAGTCTTTAACTGCCGGCCACAGCTCAGCCTCGCCCAAGGCCGCCCCACCCCCCTCGTCGCTATCCCATCACCATTGACATCATGTCTGCCTGCATCCAGATGCTGAGACTAGGTTACGTCTCCATCGCAGTCTCTCCGCTGGCGTTCTTTCGCTCCCCACGATGTTACGAGTATACGTTTTCATCTTCTAACTACATCGTTTCTGATCATCTCAGCATGTCAGACACATCACCATCCTAGACAAAGATACCTTCACCTTCAAACACCGTAAACTGATCAGTTTGGAAGAACCACACCCGTCTACCTGTTCCCGCTACCATCTACCCTCAGCCCTTAAGAACCACTCACCTACTTCCTACAGCTCAGATAATCTCTACATGCTTTTCCATCCAATTCACTATTCATCACCGAATATTGTTCCATCGCCAAGCCAAGGGTTCCCATCTGAGACAAATACTATCCCTGTACGCCTATCCGGCTAGCCAATTCTCCGGACACTCTTTCCACATCGGAGCTGCATCCATGGCATCTCGACAGGGCATCCCAGCCCACACCATACAACCAGTGGCGGTTCTAGACCATTTCAAATGGGGGGGCCAAGCTAAGGCTAGTTGTACTGTTAGAGGGGTCAGTTACATTAGACGTTATTGTTGTCATATTGTTTTCTTCACTGCATTGCAGGCATTAGCAGGCAAAAGACCATGTTCATAATCATCATCGTTGCCACTGTCTAATAACGGATGTAAAAAAAGAACGATAGCAAAAATTAATTATGTCAAAATTACTTCATTCTCCACATTTAGGGGGGCCCAAAATTGTTGTCAGGGGCACAGCCCCCCCCCCCCCCCAGAACCGCTAGTGCATACAACTCTTCAGATGCTTGTACTCTGAAGCCTATCATTCCTGCATCCACTTTGACATCAACAGCCCACAACATTCTCATCTCTCAGAAACAGCATTTACTCATGCACAGTCTTCCAGTCACTGCCTCATGTCACGGACACCATCTACCACACACACCGAATCCTACCCCCCCATCCAAAAGAGGATTAACTCCCCAGCTGAGCCTGGTTCCACAAGGTTTTCTTCCTTGCCACCGTCACTTATGCTTGCTCTCCTGGGGTCTAAGGTTGGGTCACTCCTTTGGCATCTCGTCCGTAAGCCTGTACTACCTCAACTATATCGGCAACCATTCAGCACCTGCAGTCCAGAACAGCTCACTTCCTCTCCAGGGTCCGGCTAACTTGGAGTGCCCTTTTTGAGGATTGCCATCACCACAACAGTCTAACTATGACGGCCTGACGATGATGTGTACCTGAGATTCCAAGCCACAGAGTCCACCCATCCGGATCCTTCATCTGCAGCCCTCTGCTTCATCTGGTCCATTCTCATTCCCCTCCGGAATCCTAATTTGTCATACCCATTCCATTTCCTCAATAAATATTCTACAATATTGCACACTCTTGGCATTCTCTCAACTTGCTTCACCTGTAATGCTTTTCAAACTGTCTTGAAGGAGTTCCACATATTATACTGAGCACTTGTTGGCTGCTTTTCCTTCACTCTGCGGTCCAACTCATCCCAAACCATCTCAATTGGGGTGAGGTCAGGTGATTGTGGAGGCCAGGTTACCTGATGCAGCACTCCATCACTCTCCTTCTTAGTCAAATAGCCCTTACACAGCCTGGAGGTGTGTTGTGCCATTGTCCTGTTGAAAAACAAATGATAGTCCCACTAAGCGCAAACCAGATGGGATGGCGTATCGCTGCAGAACGCTGTGGTAGCCATGCTGGTTAAGTGTGCCTTGAATTCTAAATAAATCACAGACAATGTAACCAGCAAAGCACCCCCACACCATCACACCTCCTCCTCCATGCTTCACGATGTTGTTATTGTCGGTCAATCAAAGCAGCACTACAGTCAGAGGCTCTATGTGTAGCCAGTGAAGAGGGAGCTAATCAATGCAAAATGAATTAACTTGGCTAAATGAGAAGGAGTAGGCTACAATGATCAATCAAACAGTAGGCTGTTGTTTCATATGAATGGTGTTGCTGTAGACAATGGACAGGGATTGCAGCATAATAGTCTCAATTAGCTAGCTTCTTTACAACAATTTGATGCAGTCAAGACAGGCACTGCTAGATGTAAGTATCCTTGCACGAGCCAGAATGGCTCATAGGCTCCTGCCCTATCTCCTGTTTCTGTAGTATGAGGCAGCTTGATGTACAAGTACACCCCCTGGACAGGGGGGTGTACAAGCCTATCACAGGACCTTTACCCCAAATCTATCTCCTTATTGCTGAGTGCCAAGCAGAGACTCATCAGGTCCCGTTTTTACAGTCTTTGGTACGACTCGGCCAGGGATCGAACTCACTACCTTCCAATCTCAGGGCAGACACTCTAGCCAGAAGGCCACTGAGCTGGCACTACTAGGTGGTATGATAGACAAACTTGTTGCTGCCATAGATTGTCTAACTAGCATGAGTCGGTTTGGCTACTTTCTCTTCCTCGATGCCACATATAGCCTGTCAGAGCGCAGCGCACCGATTCTCTTTCTCGAGTCTCAATTGAAGTTAAAAATATATATATCTTTAAAACACATGTATTTCAACTATCCAGATATCCGAAGAAATATCATGATATTATTTGAATACTGAAGTCATTTCAAATACCCATTTCTACGTACCAGCATCTACCCCCTGTTTCTCCCCCTTTCCCTCTTTCCTCCCCCTCTTTCTCTCTTCTCCCCTTGTCCCCTTTTCCCCCATTTAACCCATTTTCAACCCTCCTCTCTCTACAGCTAGCGCCCTCTCTCTCCCCCCTTTCTCTCGCTCTCTCAATTCAATTCAATTCTCTCTCTCTCTCTTTCTCTGGTAAGTCATGTGACTTCTCTGAAGTGGAGACCTATAAACCAGCTGTACTGGGGGCTCAGTCTCCATACTGCTCCCTGATTGGCTCTCAGAGGGTCAGGTGATGTTCTCTTCTCTGCTGGAAACAGACCCTGTGTTTCTCCTCCTGGGAGCAAATGACATCCCACAGTAATATGTGTGTGTGTGTGTGTGTGTGTGTGTGAGTGTGTGAGTGTGTGTGTGTGTGTGTGTGTGTGTGTGTGTGTGTGTGTGTGTGTGTGTGTGTGTGTGTGTGTGTGTGTGTGTGTGTGTGTGTGTGTGTGTGTGTGTGTGTGTGTGTGTGTGTGTGTGTGTGTGTGTGTGTGTGTGTGCGTGCGTGCGTGAGTGCATGTGTGTGTTAGGGGGAGAGGGAAATGAATGACATCCCTCACAGTAAAGAGAAGGGTGTGGAGGAACAGGCCATTTACCCTTATAGGAAGGTTAATGCACACACACACACACACATTCCACAGACGTACCATAAGTGATAAGCCAACAAACAAACTGGTATGTAAACTGGGGGAGAAAGAGATTACTAATTTCAGTACCAGTAGTAAGATTGTCTCATTTGATAATGACACTAAACTGAACAAACATATAAACACAACATATAAAGTATTGGTTCCATGTTTCATGAGCTGAAATAAAAGATCCCAGTAATTTTCCATAAGCACAAAAAACGTATTTCTCACAAATTTGGTGCACATATTTGTTTACATCCCTGTTAGTGAGCATTTCTTCTTTGCCAAGATAATCCATCCACCTGACAGGTCTGGCATATCAAGAAGCAGATTAAACAGCATGATCATTACACAGGTGCACCTTGTGCTGGGGACAATTAAAGGCCACTCTAAAATGTGCAGTTTTGTCACAAAACACAATGCCACAGATGTCTCAAGTTTTGAGGAAGCGTGCAATTGGCATGTTGACTGCAGGAATGTCCACCAAAGCTGCTGCCAGATAATTGAATGTTCAATTCTCTACCATAAGCAGCCTCCAACGTCCTTTTAGAGAATTTGGCAGTATGTCCAACCAGCCTCACAACCACAGACCTCATGTAACCACACCAGCCCAGGACCTCCACATCCGGCTTCTTCACCTGCGGGATCCAGCCACCCAGTCCAGCCACCCAGAGTCCAGCCACCCAGACAGCTGATGAAATTGAGGAGTATTTCTGTCTGTATTTAAGCCTTTTTGTGAGGGAAAACTCATTCTGATTGGCTGGGCCTGGCTCCCCAGTGGGTGGGCCTATGCCCTCCCAGGTCCACCCATGGCTGCGCCCCTGCCAAGTCAATTGAAATCCATAGATTAGGGCCTAATGAATTTTTGTCAATTGACTCATTTCCTTATATGAACTGTAACTGGAAATTGTTGCATGTTGCGTTTATATTTTTGTTCACTATATATGGAAATGCTGTACAGTCCTGTACATGTCTGTTGGAGCATACAAAAGCATGCATATGACCAACTGAATATGCTTCCCATTTGGTCTACATTCATCTGTCTCTTTGTACGCCCCTCTCTCTCTCCTCACTCTCTCTATCCCCTCTCTCTCTCCATCCCCCTTCTACTCCTCTCCCCTCTCCCTCCCTCTCTCTGCTGATGTTGTGCTGTGAGTGATGGAATGTTGCGGACGGTAAATCCAGATTCCTGGAATCCCTCTCCAACTTTCTCAGAACCTGGCTGTAACTGAGGGACTGATGATTGGCCAATCAAACGTCTTTCCTGTAACGGCTTTCCCGTCAGAACTGATCGGCTAACTAAGACCCTTTACTGGAACCCTATAGTGAAGTCCAGATTCATAGTTAAATGGGGGATTCATCCTACCGGCCCCCATATTCCTGGGCATGCCAGCATAGAAACACGGTTGACGTGTTTTGAATTTGGGTTTGAGTCCCTGGTCAGCTGAATAAGGACTCTGTTACATACTACAGTATAGGCATGTAAAGGATTCAGCCAAGTATTGATACTGTAGGAAGGACATAAGATGTTAGCAGTAGTTGACTTGGGTACCGGCACCTCAAATTTTCTACTGCTTGAGCTCCTGTTCCTCTTATAGAATATTGCTTCAAAAGTATTGAGGAGCTCTTGCACCTAAATATAAACAGTACAGGCATCCAAATTAAGTACCAGCACCTATTTCAGTCCAAGTCAAGCACCGGATGTTAGGGATACATTAATGTATATATCCATGCAGCTACATGGTGGAATGTGTAAAATGGTAGGGTGTCCAACCCTCCTCCTGGAGAGCTAACCTCCTGCAGGGTTTTGTTCCAGTCCAGTAGTTGTGAGGGGAAGAGAGAAGTAGAAATTCTCTCAGCTATAGACTATAACCTAGATTCCATCACCATTATCCAGATACTTTAGGGAAATATAAAGTTAGTCACTATTAACCGGCCTGTGTAGAGTGCGTGAGATTGTTTGTGCGTCCCTGTGTGTGTGTATTCTCGCTTCAGGGTTATTTTGGTGTGTTTTAGGAAGGAAGGCTGATTGTTCCTGTTTGGTAGTCTGTGTGCGTCAGTCGTGCCTGTGTTGCTCATCTGACACACACACACACATTCCTCATCATCGGTTACCGGGAAGAAGACAGGAAACGGAGGAACCAAAACTAGAAAAAAGAGAAGACAGAATGACACAAATAAATGACATGGGCACAGTGTGTTGATGTTGTTGTTTCTGCTCTCTCATCTTTCCTCTCTCTCTCTCACAAACACAGGCACACATACACACACACAGTCACGTCATAAAAATTCTACAAAAATAAAGCACCTCTTTCCTGGAAACGAACCCCAGACTAAACATAAGGCGCATAGAGAATGGGAACCTTGTGTGTGTTTGGTTTTACTATCCTTGTGGGGACCATAAGTCCTCACAAGGATAGTAAAACGAGGAGAATTCTAACAAGTTGGGACATTTAGCTGGTCACCACAAGGAAAAAATATATTTTAGGGGTTAGGTTAATGGTTACAATTAGGGTTAGGGGTGAGGTATAGGAGGTTTAGTGTTAAGGTTAGGGTTAGCGTTAGGGGTTAGGTAAAGGATTTTGAATGGGAATAAATTGTTTGGTCCACATAAGGATAGTAAAACAAACATAGGCCAGACAGACTGTGTGTACGTGCTTGTGCGCATGTCCATGCGTGTGAAAGAGAGAGAGGGGGATGGGGGGAGGGTGAAGAAATTCTCCCCCAGGTTGATACCAATGCCAGCAATCCACCCAGATCCTCACGCACACACACACTCTATACACTGTTAATCACAGCCCATCATGAATCTCTCTCACATGGAACCTTTCACCTCTCTGACCTCACACACACAAATTCTCTCTGACCCCCCCCCCCCTCTTTCTCTCTCCCAGACCTTCACACACACACACACACACACAACGGTACAGTTCAGCTCAGTACAGTACACATTACCATCCCCTCAGGCCGGATGTGTAAAAGCTCACTGCATTCCATTGCTGTTAGGTACACCCCAGAACGAGACTATAGCATACTGATGTGTGTGCGATTTGTGGGAGGGGTTGCCTGAAACAACTGAATGCATCTGGGAACCCGTCTTTGTTTCTTTGTATCGTGACACTAGGCGAAACCCAAATGCAGACACAGGAGACAGATGGTTAGAGTTTAAGATGTTTAATAAATCCAAAGGGACTAGGCAAGAGAATGGTCGTGGACAGGCAAAAGGTCATAACCAGATCAGAGTCCAGGGGGTACAGAGTGGCAGGCGGGCTTGGGGTCAGGGTAGGCAGAATGGACAAGCAGGTGGGTAATGAGTCCAGAACAGGCAAGGGTCAAAACCAGGAGGACTAGAAAAAGGAGAAAAGGCAAAGCAGGAAAACGGGAAAAAACGCTGGTGGGCTTGGACATACAAGATGAGCTGGCACAGAGAGAAAGGAAACACAGGGATAAATACACTGAGGAAAACAAGTGACACCTGGAGGGGGTGGAGACAATAACGAGGACAGGTGAAACAGATCAGGGTGTGACACTTTGACCTTCCTGTTTTAGTGCTAGTGTATGTGTGTGTGCATTATAACCAATTATAACTCTCTCTCCCTCTGAATGTCCCTAATGAGTATTGAATGCAATGCAAGAAAATGAAAACAGAGTGCATTTACTGTCAGACTGGACCCCACTTACATGCGGCTGTGTGCTTGTTATACATATGAGTTGTGTTATTCTAAATATCCCCTGAGCAACAATACATTTCATTATATCTCATCTTTGAAGTTAGGGTCCAGAGATTTGACTAGTCATGTGGTCATTAAAAACTTTTGGTCTCAGGCATAATGCGTCAGCTACAAGGCTGTTGTGCTCTGGATATTGTTATCATGCAGGGCTCTGGGAATTGCCTAAAACAGTGAGGTCTTTGTATTTGTTGGAACCAGGAAGTGGAGTCCTCCTGATGGGTGCCAGATACTAAACATTACTGTAATAGTATATTACCCTATTCCCATCAATGTTGCTGAATCTGTCAATCTATTATGTAATCAGGATTCCAAGTATGGTGACTGGGAGGTAGTCAGGTGAAGGTGATCCGTTTGGCCTTCCCTTTCTTTATGAAAACATGCCTCTTAAATAGAAAATAACTTGACTGAACAAACACACAGTACCAGTCAAAAGTTTGGGCACATCTAGTCATTCAACGGTTTTTCTTTATTTTTACTATTTTCTACATTGTAGAATAATAGTGAAGACATCAAAACTATGTAATAACACATATGAAATCATGTAGTAACAAAAAAGTGTTAAACAAATCAAAATATATTTTAGATTTTAGATTCTTCAAAGTAGCCATCATTCGCCTTGATGACAGCTTAGCACACTTTTGCCACTGGTAAGCTGGAGAAGTGTACTCTTCATTGATGAATTCCGGTTTCAACCGTATCGGGCAGATGACAGGCAGCGTGTATGGCGTTGAGTGGTTTGCTGATGTCAACATTGTGAACAGAGTGCCCCATGGTGGCGTTATAGTGTGGGCAGGAGTAAGCTACGGACAACTAACACAATTACGTTTTATCGATGGCAATTTGAATCCACAGAGATACAATGGTGAGATCCTAAGGCCCATTGCCGTGCCATACATCCGCCGCCATCACACCTCATGTTTCAGCATGATGCCCAATGTCGCAAGGATCTGTACACATTTCCTGGACCCTGAAAATTTCCCAGTTCTTCCATGGCCTGCATACTCACCAGACATGTCACACATTGAGCATATTAGGGATGCTCTGGATCGATGTGTACGACAGTGTGTTCCAGTTCCCGCCAATATCCAGCAACTTCGGGCTAGCCATTGAAGAGGAATGAGACAACATTCCACAGGCCACAATCAACAGCCTGATCCAATCTATGTGAAGGAGATATGTCGTGCTGTATGAGGCAAATGGTGGTCACATCAGATACTGACTGTTTTTCTGATTCACACCGCTACTTTTTTTTTTAGGTACTGTGCCTATGACCAACAGACGCATATTAGTATTCCCAGTCGTGAAATCCATAGATTTAGGGCCTAATGGATTGATTTCATTTGACTGATTTCCGTATACGAATTGTTACTCAGTCAAATCTTTCAAATGGTTACATGTTGCGTTTATATTTTTGTTCAGTGTACATACTATGGCAAATACTAGATCTAGAAATAGGGACAAACAAACACAGCGAAACAATGTGACCATGGACCAAGTAATTGACAAATCGACTAAAGTGAGTTTAGAGACACCACTAACAGAAATTTGCACTGATAATGAGAAACTGTCTAAGCAGATGAAGAAAATATCCGAAAGTATAAAAGCTAATATGTAACGGTCGTCCGATGAAGAAGGAGTGGACCAAAGCGCAGCGTGGTAAGTGTTCATGATTTATTTTCAAAAAACACTTGAACAAAATAACAAAGAGCAAAACGACAACGAAGAGTTCTGTCAGGTGCAGAAACACAAAACAGAAAATAACTACCCACAAAAACCATGTGGGAAAAAGCTACCTAAGTATGGTTCCCAATCAGAGACAACGATAGACAGCTGTCCCTGATTGAGAACCATACCCGACCAAAACAAAGAAATACAAACATAGAAAAAAGAACATAGAACGCTCTAATATGACTGAACTCGCCAAACAAACGTTTGGAGAAGGCTTAAAATGGGTTAACTCTGGAGGAAATCACACAAGAAAAGCCTCAGAAAATATATCATTACAGGGCTTATTGAAACATGTTATGGGATGGAGGACTTCAGTTGCCTGTCAAATCTTCTTTTCGTAGTTTTCCCCAACATTTCCCCGAAAGAAGAATTTCTAGAAAGGGTAATGCCACAACTACTGGGTCAGGATGACTTCACATAGGCTCCTGGTTCACCAACTACTTCTCAGATAGAGTTCAGTGTGTCAAATCGGAGGGCCTGTTGTCCGGACCTCTGGCAGTCTCTATGGGGGTGCCAGAGGGTTCAATTCTCAGGCCGACTCTCTTCTCTGTATACATCAATGATGTCGCTCTTGTTGCTGGTGATTCTCTGATCCACCTCTTCCACAGACGACACCATTCTGTATCCTTCTGGCCCTTCTTTGGACACTGTGTTAACTAACCTCCAGACGAGCTTCAATGTCATACAACTCTCCTTCCGTGTCCTCCAACTGCTCTTAAACGCTAGTAAATCTAAATGCATGCTCTTCAACCGATCGCTGCCCACACCTGCCCACCCGTCCAGCATCACTACTCTGGATGGTTCTGACTTAGAATATGTGGACAACTACAAATACCTAGGTGTCTGGTTAGACTGTAAACGCTCCTTCCAGACTCACATTAAGCATCTCCAATCCAAAATTAAATCTAGAAATCGGCGTGCTATTTTGCAACAAAGCCTCCTTCACTCATGCTGTCAAACATACCCTCGTAAATCTGAATATCCTGCGATCCTTGACTTCGGCGATGTCATTTACAAAATAGCCTCCAACACCCTACTCAGCAAATTGGATGCAGTCTATCACAGTGCCACCCGCTTTGTCACCAAATCCCCATATACTACCCACCACTGTGACCTTTATGCTCTCATTGGCTGGCCCTCGCTTTATATTCGTTGCCAAACACACTGGCTCCAGGTCATCTATAAGTCTTTGCTAGGTAAAACCCTGCCTTATCTCAGCTCACTGGTCACCATAGCAACACCCACCCGTAGCACGCGCTCCAGCAGTTATATTTCACTGGTCCCCCCCAACGCCAATTCCTCCTTTGGCCGCCTTTCCTTCCAGTTCTCTGCTGCCAATAATTGAAAACAAATTGCAAAAATCACTGAAGCTGGAGACTCATATCTCCCTCACTAACTTTAAGCACCAGATGTCAGAGCAGCTCACAGATCACTGCACCTGTTGCCTTACAACAGGCCTACAAGCTATCAGATCAGCCTCTCTCAGTCTATTGTGGACAGTCTGAGCACTGATGGAGGGATTGTGTGTTCCTGGTGTAACTCGGGCAGTTGTTGTTGCCATCCTGTGCCTGTCCCCCAGGTGTGATGTCCGGATGTACCGATCCTGTGAAGGTGTTATTACATGTGGTCTGCCACTGCGAGGACGATCAGCTTTCCGTCCTGTCTCCCTGTCTTAGGTGTCTCACTGTACGGACATTGCAATTCCTTGCCCTGGCCACATCTGCAGTCCTCATGCCTCCTTGCAGCATACCTAAGGCACGTTCACACAGATGAGCAGGGACCCTGGGCAGCGTGCACTGCGTCCGGCCAGCCACAGGAGTCGCTAGTGCGCGATGAGACAAGGATATCCCTACCAGCCAAACCCTCCCTAACCCAGACGGCGCTAGGCCAATTGTGCGTCGCCCTATGGACCTTCCAGTCGCGGCCGGCTGCGTCAGAGCCTGGGCTCGAACCCAGAGTCTCTGGTGGCACAGCTAGCACTGCGATCGATAAAATGCAATTGTATTCAATGTCTGTAACTTATGCCTGCCCATACCATAACCCCACCACCACCATGGGGCACTCTGTTCACAATATTGACATCAGCAAACCGCTCGCCCACACAACACCATACACGCTGTCTGCCATCTGCCTGGTATAGTGTCCATCGAAGGTGAATATTTGCCCACTGAAGTCGGTTACAACACCAAACTGCGGTCAGGTCAAGACCCTGGTAAGGACAACAAGCACGCGATGAGCTTCCCTGAGACGGTTTCTGACAGTTTGTTCAGAATTTCTTTGGTTGTACACACCCACAGTTTAATCAGCTGTTCGGTTGACTGGTCTCAGACAATCCCGCAGGTGAAGAAGCTGGATGTGGAGGTCCTGGGCTGGCATGGTTACACATGGTGTAAGGTTGGTTGGACATAGTGCCACATTTTAAAAGTTTGGGTTTTATTCTGTTAATTTTGTAGTAGCATTATGGCATCGATTGAGGATTTTATCCATACTCCTTCTGAAGAGTTGCTTATGCAGTTTACGAAGGAACTGCTTTTGAAGTTGAGTGAGTATTATCATGTTGAGATTAGTGACACTGTATCTCAAAGATATAGTGAGGTCTATTCTGTCAGCTAATTTGCTTTCAGCTGTTATTTTGAAGGCAGAATTGAGTGAACCTAGTCCAGCTGTACTGGATGTAGCAATTGTGTCTAGAGCTAGTTTGACATTCAAGCAAAAAAATGAGTTACTTTTATTGCAGCTAAATCATGACAAAGATCTGGAAAGGTTGAAACCGCAAAAATTACTTGATTTGGAACGGTTGAATGAGAATTCGGAACAAGCTAAACTATGGTTGCAACATCAGGGGTTAGAACTTGTCAGAGAAGGCAAGTTTTCATGTGAATTCTTTTTGAGAATGACTACTCAAGCTCCCCAATGGGACGCTCTTCCCTTGGTCGTTCTCCGTCTTTGATGTTGCTGGTAATCTCTGGTTGTTGCCTAAATTTACTGAAAAGGATCCTGATCTATTTTTTATGTTATTTGAACGTGTAGCAGACTCTTAGGCTTGGCCTGATGCAGACCGTACTTTGACACTACAGTGTCTTTGACCGGTAAGGCTTAGGAGGCTTACTCATGTCTTAGCGCTATAGATGCCGACGATTACGTAAAGGTTAAAACTGCTCTTCTGCATGTTTACGAGTTGGTCCCTGAAGCGTATCGACAACGTTTCAGAATGTTGAAGAAAGGTGAAAAACAGTCCCATGTTGAGTTTTCACAGGATTTGGTAACTCAATTCAATCGTTGGTGTACTGCGTCAGCAGTCACTAGTTTTGAAGATTTGTGTAACCTGTTTGTCCTCGAACAATTTAAAGAATCTGTCCCCGATCGTCTTGCTACCTATATAAATGAACATAAAGTACGGACTGCATCTGAAGCTGCTGTTTTGGCAGATGAGTACGTATTGACCCACAAAAGCAGTTTTGGGGGTCCCGTATGCGCGATTGGGGACAGAGGAACATTTCAAGTGGATTTCGCTGTTACGGCTGTCGTCTTCCTCCTCCTCGGACGAGGCGAGGAGAGAAGGATCGGTGGACCAATACGCAGCGAGGTATGTTGACATAATGAATTTATTGAAAAGACGAAGACTGACACGAACTATACTTGACTTATACAAAATAACAAACAAACAACGTAGACAGACCTGATCGTGGAACTTACATAAAACACGCAGAACTCACGAACAGGCACGGACTACAATAAACGAACCGAACAACCAAAACAGTCCCGTGTGGTGCACAGACATGGAAAACACAGGAGACAATCACCCCCAAACAAACAGTGAGAACAACCTACCTTAATATGACTCTCAATCAGAGGAAATGCCAAAAACCTGCCTCTAATTGAGAGCCATACCAGGCAACCCTTTAACCCAACATAGAAACACAACACGTAGAAATGCCCACCCAGCTCACGCCCTGACCAATAAACACATACAAAACAAGAGAAAACAGGTCAGGAACGTGACATTCGCTCAGCAAATTCCTTTGTTTCTGGTAATGACGCATTTCCATCTAGATCCGAACATGGTTCATGTGGACAGAATGATGTAAGTAAAATCTGTAATTATTGTCAAGGTAAAGACCACTGGAAGAATGAATGTCCTGTCTTTGGTAAAAAGGTAAGCAGATTGGCCAGCAGAAATTTAACCTGTTGCGTTAGCTGGGCCTGTTCCTCATGTTAATCCTGTTGTGCAAGCTCAAGAATTGTCCACACCTTTTAGTACTTATTATTTGCCATTTGTCAGAGGGTTATGTTTCACTATTGGGAAGTGATGTGCAAGTGCCAGTAAAGATTCTGCGAGACACTGGTGCCTCTGAATCGTTTATTTTGGAGTCTGTTCTGCCCTTTTCTCTGGAGACAGATACAGAAACCAGTGTCCTGATTCAAGGGATAGGTTTGAATACATTGTCTGTACCCTTGCACAAAGTCAAACTTATATCTGACCTAGTCCAAGGTGAGCTTTCCATTAGGATGTGTCCCTTTTCTGCCCGTTGACAGTGTTCATGTGATTTTGGTTAACAACTTAGCCAGCAGTTGTGTCTGGCGTGATGCATCTCCTCTGGTGGTTTCTCATACCCCATCCCATGTAGGGATTATCGATGAAAACGTACAGAGATCAAATCAAATCAAATGTTATTTGTCACATACACATGGTTAGCAGATGTTAATGCGAGTGTAGCGAAATGCTTGTGCTTCTAGTTCCGACAATGCAGTAAAACCAACAAGTAATCTAACCTAACAATTCCACAACTACTACCTTATACACACAAGTGTAAAGGGATAAAGAATATGTACATAAAGATATATGAATGAGTGATGGTACAGAACGGCATAGGCAAGATGAAGTAGATGGTATAGAGTACAGTATATACATATGAGATGAGTAATGTAGGGTATGTAAACATAAAGTGGCATAGTTTAAAGTGGCTAGTGATACATGTATTACATAAAGATGGCAAGATGCAGTAGATTATATAGAGTACAGTATATACATATACATATGAGATGAGTAATGTAGGGTATGTAAACATTATATTAAGTGGCATTGTTTAAAGTGGCTAGTGGTACATTTTTACATAATTTCCATCAATTCCCATTATTAAAGTGGCTGGAGTTGAGTTAGTATGTTGGCAGCGGCCGCTAAATGTTAGTGGTGGCTGTTTAACAGTCTGATGGCCTTGAGATAGAAGCTGTTTTTCAGTCTCTCGGTCCCTGCTTTGATGCACCTGTACTGACCTCGCCTTCTGGATGATAGCGGGGGTGAACAGGCAGTGGCTCGGGTGGTTGTTGTCCTTGATGATCTTTATGGCCTTCCTGTGACATCGGGTGGTGTAGGTGTCCTGGATGGCAGGTAGTTTGCCCCCGGTGATGCGTTGTGCAGACCTCACTACCCTCTGGAGAGCCTTACGGTTGTGGGCGGAGCAGTTGCCGTACCAGGCGGTGATACAGCCCGACAGGATGCTCTCGATTGTGCATCTGTAGAAGTTTGTGAGTGCTTTCGGTGACAAGCCGAATTTCTTCAGCCTCCTGAGGTTGAAGAGGCGCTGCTGCGCCTTCTTCACAACGCTGTCTGTGTGGGTGGACCAATTCAGTTTGTCCGTGATGTGTACACCGAGGAACTTAAAACTTTCCACCTTCTCCACTACTGTCCCGTCGATGTGGATAGGGGGGTGCTCCCTCTGCTGTTTCCTGAAGTCCACAATCATCTCCTTTGTTTTGTTGACGTTGAGTGTGAGGTTATTTTCCTGACACCACACTCCGAGTGCCCTCACCTCCTCCCTGTAGGCCGTCTCGTCGTTGTTGGTAATCAAGCCTACCACTGTAGTGTCGTCCGCAAACTTGATGATTGAGTTGGAGGCGTGCATGGCCACGCAGTCGTGGGTGAACAGGGAGTACAGGAGAGGGCTCAGAATGCACCCTTGTGGGGCCCCAGTGTTGAGGATCAGCGGGGTGGAGATGTTGTTACCTACCCTCACCACCTGGGGGCAGCCCATCAGGAAGTACAGGACCCAGTTGCACAGGGCGGGGTCGAGACCCAGGGTCTCGAGCTTGATGACGAGTTTGGAGGGTACTATGGTGTTAAATGCTGAGCTGTAGTCGATGAACAGCATTCTCACATAGGTATTCCTCTTGTCCAGATGGGTTAGGGCAGTGTGCAGTGTGGTTGCGATTGTGTCGTCTGTGGACCTATTGGGTCGGTAAGCAAATTGGAGTGGGTCTAGGGTGTCCGGTAGGGTGGAGGTGATATGGTCCTTGACTAGTCTCTCAAAGCACTTCATGGTGACGGAAGTGAGTGCTACGGGCGGTAGTCGTTTAGCTCAGTTACCTTAGCTTTCTTGGGAACAGGAACAATGGTGGCCCTCTTGAAGCATGTGGGAACAGCAGACTGGGATAAGGATTGATTGAATATGTCCGTAAACTCACCAGCCATGTTTTACTCACCTCGGCTGCAGTGAAGGAGAGCCCGCAGGTTTGGATAGCGGGCCGTGTCAGTGGCACTGTATTGTCCTCAAAGCGAGCAAAAAAGTTATTTAGCCTGTCTGGGAGCAAGACATCCTGGTCCGCGACGGGGCTGGTTTTCTTTTTGTAATCCGTGATTGACTGTAGACCCTGCCACATACCTCTTGTGTCTGAGCTGTTGAATTGCAACTCTATTTTGTCTCTATACTGGGACTTAGCTTGTTTGATTGCCTTGCGGAGAGAATAGCTACACTGTTTGTATTCGGTCATGTTTCCGGTCACCTTGCCCTGGTTAAAAGCAGTGGTTCGCGCTTTCAGTTTCACGCGAATGCTGCCGTCAATCCACGGTTTCTGGTTTGGGAATGTTTTAATCGTTGCTGTGGGTACGACATCGTCAATGCACTTTCTAATGAACTCGCTTACCGAATCAGCGTATTCGTCAATATTGTTGTTGGACGCAATGCGGAACATATTCCAATCAGCGTGATCGAAGCAGTCTTGAAGCGTGGAATCAGATTGGTCGGACCAGCGTTGAACAGACGTGAGCGAGGGAGCTTCTTGTTTGAGTTTCTGTTTGTAGGCTGGAAGCAACAAAATGGAGTCGTGGTCAGCTTTTCCGAAAGGAGGGCGGGGGAGGGCCTTATATGCGATTCCTGGAGGTATTCTCTGCATGTGCTGTGACTCGTGCTATGACCTGTGCTGACACTACGGTCAAAACGGAACTTACACAACACATAGCCGAACAGTTTGATAATACATTAAATTATTTACCTTTGCCTATGTCCTGTATTGATCTTGTGATGGAGCAGTCTGCTGATCCTACCTTAAAAGGTTAATTTGATCAAGTACTTCTGGGTGAGGAGGTAAGGAGTGCTGCCCAGGGTTACTACATTCAAGATCAGTTGTTGGTGAGGAAATGGATGCCTCACAGCAAAAGTTGTGGGTGACGCTATTGTTCAGATCGTTTCCTTCTTAGCTTCGAGATCTAGATTTGAAAACATCTCATGACCTTTCTGTTCACTTTGGGGTTAGTAAAACCTATGATTGAATTTTGCGTCATTTTTGTTGGCCTCGTTTAAAGACATTTCCTCTTACATCAAAACATGCCATGTTTGTCAGCTGTCTGGGAAGCCTAATGAGATGTTAAATCCAGTCCCAATACAACCGATTTCTGTTACAGGCTAGCCATTTTAGCATTTGATTATTGATTGTTTTGGACCCTTACCCCGTTCTAAAGCTGGTCGCACCTACATGTTAACTGTGTTGTCAGGCTATGAGATATCCCGCAGCCTATCCACTTTGCAACATTACCATTAAGTCTGTTGTGAAGGCTTTGTCACAGTTCATCTCAATTTTCGGAATACGTACATTAAGGCGATTCAGATTGATCAGGGTTCCAACTTCACTTCGCACATATTTGCACAAGTCTTGCGATACGTGCGTATATAACATAATCAGGCCAGTGCTTATCCTGCACAGTGTCAAGGGCCCTTGACCGTTTTCATTAGACTTTGAAGTCACTGTTATATGCGTACTGCACTGAATTAGAATGTGACTGGGAAGAGGGGTTACCCTGGTTGCTACTCGCTGTTAAAGTATCACAAGAGAGCACAACTCAGTCCTAATGACCTTGTTTTTGGTCATACTGTGCGTGGTCCCCTTGCTGTATTAAAGGATGATTGGAAGGTGGTTGAGCCTTTCCCAAATTTGTTGTCATATGTTAGTGGTTTTTGACGCAGGTTGTATGTAGCTTGTGAAATGGCTAAAGAAAAACTAGCATCCTCTCAGGTGAGGATGAAAAGGTTGTTTGACCGGCAAACTGAGCCGTGGCAATTTAGTCCAGGGGACCAGGTTCTGGCCCTGCTGCCCGTTGTCGGTTCTCCTTTTTCAGTACAAATTCAGCAGCCCATACAGTGGTTCTTCCTCTAAAAGTTTTGAGCTTATGCCACAACCGTTTGTGATAGATTGTGGTAAATTGCGACATTCTGGCAACAATGGCTGACACTTAAATAACATGCCATAGAATTCTGAGGCACCCCGCAAGCTATGCTGCAGTACACTGCAACTTTTAAAGGAAGAACCACTGTACACTGTGGTTTGCCAATTGACCAATCCATCAAGCTAACAAAGTTATTCCCGGATGAGTTTTGCAATGGAGCCCTCTTTGTCTGGAGAAATAGGAGCTATCGGAGTTGTATGTACTACACTTTGTTTCGGGACAAACTGGAGTTCCAATATGGAAATTGTTTGCTTGCTGAGGATTATAGGCTTGAGGTGGCTTCCTTTTATTTATTTTTTATTTATTTTTAAATTTCACATACAGTAGCTGAAGCTACACATCCAAGGATATCTGACCAAATTATGAAAAACAAGCATTTTCATTTTGAAAAGTGAGTGTGGAAGAGGTGAAAAAAAACATTGTCTATCAACAATGACAAGCCACTGGGGTCTGACAACTTGGATGGAAAATTACTTATAGCGGATGATATTGCCACTCCTATTTGACATATTTTCAAATTAGCCTACTAGAACGTGTGTGCCCCCAGGCCTGGAGGGAAGCAAAAGTAATTCCGCTACCTAGGAATAGTAAAGCCCCCTTAACTGACTCAAATAACTGAGTCTTGTTACCAACCATTAGTAAACCTTTGGAAAACATTGTGTGTTGACTGTAACGCTCGTCTTCCTCCTCGTCTGAAGAGGAGCAAGGATCGGACCAAAACGCAGCGTGGGTTGAATACATAATAATTTTAATAATAATAACGAAGATGAAAAAAACACTTGAACAAACTACAAAATAATAAACGACGTTAACAGACCTGAACTTGAGAACACATAAAACATGAACGCACGAACAGGTAGGAACAAACGAACGAACGAAACGAAACAGTACCGTGTGGTGAAACAAACACAGACACAGCAACAGTCACCCACAAACAAACAGTGAGAACAGCCTACCTTAATATGGTTCTTAATCAGAGGAAACGTAAAACACCTGCCCCTGATTGAGAACCATATCAGGCTAGTTGACAGTGAACCCAACATAGAAACACATAACATAGAATGCCCACCCAGCTCACGTCCTGACCAACTAAACAATACAGAACAAAGGAAATAAGGTCAGGAACGTGACATTGACCAGATACAATGCTATTTTACAATTTTACAACGGCTGTTCAGCACACTTATAGGGTAGGACATTCAACAAGCACAGCACTTACACAAATGCCTGATGATTGGCTGGGAGAAATTGATGATCAAAAGATTGTGGGGTCTGTTTTGTTAGACTTCAGTGCAGCTTTTGACATTATCAATCATAGTCTGCTGCTGGAAAAACATATGTGTTATGATTTTACACCCCTACTATATTGTGTATAAAGAGTTACCTGTCTAACAGAACACAGAGGGTGTTCTTCAATGGAAGCCATCCAACATAATCCAAGTAAAATCAGGAATTCCCCAGGGCAACTGTCTAGGCTCCTTACTTTTTCAATCTTTGAGTAAAGCCAGTGTGTATATGTATGCGGATGATTCAACACTATACACGTCAGCTACTACAGTGACTGAATGTCCAGTCTGACACCTTCAAGTTCAGAGTTGTCATCCAAGACCCTCACCAGAAGAGGGATCCATTGTGAGCTTGATCTACAATCCATTGGTGACCATGGTTCCAGTGGTTCTGCCAGTGAAGAAGATCCTGCAAGAGCTGTGCAGACTGAACCTAGGCTGGGATGACTTCGTGCCAGATCAGCTTGCTCAGGAATGGTCGACCGGATGAAGGTGCTCCATCAGTAGAAAGACTTGAGTTGGTCAGTGCTTTAAACCCTCAGGCTTTGTAGAGTCACCGTTCGCTCAGCTGTATCACTTCTCAGATGCGAGTGAAGAAGGCTATGGTACAGTGTGCTACCTGCTGCAACGGAACAGCCACGATGAAGTACATTGTGCCTTCATCATTGTGAAGGCTAGAGTTTCTCTGCTCAAACATACCATTATTCCCCTTATGGAGCTCACAGCAGCCACCATGGCAGGACGCATGGACAACATTCTGAAAAGAGAGCTGTAGCTTGAAGATTCCGTTTTGTGGACGGATAGTACAGCTGTACTGAAGAACATCATAAACATGGCTCTTTATGTAGTTTTGAGTAATTGTTTCATGTTTAAGATAACAATTAGGGGCCGGTAATGTGGGAGCCAATTTAGGATTGTCAACATTAGTATAAAATACATTTCTTGGTTTACTTATTGTTAAATAGTTTAAGTCGTCTCGTTATTTTTTGTTGTGGGATACTGTCTTAAGAGACCATGCAGTGGCTCATGTCCACTCTATTTTGGCTTTTGGGTTTGTTTACATTTTAGAGCTCTAGTTGTAACTGACACTTTCAGCTGTTGTCATACAGTTTTCTTACCACATCCTAATTGTTATCCCTGTGGAAATAATTGTGCGTACCTGAAGATACTTACCTTGGTATTGTTACTTACTTGAAGATCTGTGGATACCTGTACACACTGGAAACCTGTGGAATAAAGTAATTTGGCTTTGGAGTCTGTGTTTGTTAGAGTGATGAGTGCGTCTGACGCGCATCGCTGCCCCTACATGGCATTTTGTTTTGTGTTATGTTTGTGAAGTAGAAAAACATAAACAAATGGTCAATTATGTAATCTAATAGGTTCATGGAGAAGGGGAGGCAGTATTGGTAAAGGTGTGTGTGAGGGTTTGTTTGTATGTGTGTGCATGCATGCGTGTGGTTGTGTGATTTTGGCAAGTTGCATGAGAGCTCTAAAGCAGCTGTACCTTCGAGTTAAAAAACTTGAGGTAGAAACCACAATGTAGAAATGAAACTGTGTAGGTGTGTTTTTTCCTTTATGGTGTGAGAAAGCTGCGAGATGTTCTGTGTAAGTGTGATTGTGTTTATTCATCTGTGTGCATTCTCAGTACAGGAAACCTCATTGGATTTGTGTTTAAACCATAGCACTTGTTTTCTGATTACACCGTGTAAGTGTGATATTCAAAAAGCAGAGACAGAAATGTGTGTATCCAACAGACAAATGAAGGCACAAGGAGAATCAGTTCAATTTTGTAAAAATAGTGCTCTTTAATATACATTGTTGAAATATCTTAGAAATATAAATATGTGCAAAGTTCAATCTTTAATTTCTCTTCTGAAATGCTTTTAGTTTTTTGTTGTTCCAGATAGTTGGGCTTGCACTGTCTGCCAGTCTAGTGGCGAGGTCATGAGCAGTCTTTATAAAAGACAAGTACTTCTGACACACACATGTAGCTGAGCTGGTGCGACACATTAGGTTGATATGACGATAATAGATGTTAAAAATTACAAACGTTGCTCTTCTACTAGCTAGGCTCCTATCAGGAAGACATGGATTTAGCTAAACACGACATCATCCTCTTCAAATGAAGGATTTGTTGTCTCTGTGGCCCAGTTTGAAAACAATCTTGCCTACTCATCCCTCACCACTCACTCACTATTACCGCTTCTCCCCCAATCATCCTTGCCTGTCCCCCCCCCTCATCCAGCCTCAGCCATACTCATCTTCAGCACTCTTCCCTCACCCTTCAATCCCTCACCATTCAATCCCCCCCCCGCACTACTGACTATGTTCGGCTTCGGTTTTTGTTTCTGACTGTGTCCCAAATGGCACCCAATTTTATATACAGTGCACTACTTTTGACCAGGGCTAGTGTACTTTAAAGGGAATAAGGTAGCATTTAGGACACATGTTGTTTCTGCCTGCCAGGAACTAAAATAAGATCCACTGTTAGCTTTGGGGTTGAGTGAGAGAGAGATCTATTTATTTATATAAATAAGCGAGTGAGCGGTGTTAGTGTTATCATAAATCTTCTATAGTGAGTAGATGGATGGAGAGATGGGAAGAAAGACAAAGACACAGAGGCATCTCCATCACATTCTAACAGAAGAGCTACCAAAGCTGCAGTTACAGTGCCGTGAAAATGAATTTGCCCCCTTTTTGATTCTCTATTTTTGCATATTTTTTCCAACATCGCTGTGGAGGAATTTAGGCCCACTCTTGCATGGAGAACTGATTTAACTCAATGACATTTGTGGGTTTTCATGCATAAACTGCTTGTTTCAAGTCCTGCAACAACATCACAATTTGGATTAGGTCTGGACTTTAACTAGGCCATTCCAAAACTTAAAATGTGTTGCTTTTTAACAATTTTCATGTAGACCTGATTGTGTGTTTTGGATCATTGTCTTGCTGCATGACCCAGCTGCCTCAGGTCCTGGACCACTTGCCTTAATAGACAGAACCATGAATTCTACTCTGTATCAGAGAATTCTACAGGAGAATGTCAGGCCATCCGTCTGTGAGCTGAAGCGCAGCTGGGTCACGCAGCTAGACAATGATCCAAAACAAACAATAAAGTCTACATGAAAATGGCTAAAAAGAAACAAATTTGAAGCCTTGTCAAAGTACAGACCTAATCCCAATTGAGATGTTGTGGCAGGACTTCAAACAAACAGTTCATGCTTGAAAACCCACAAATGTCAATGACTTAAAGCACTTCTGCATGCATAAGTGGGCCAAAATTCCTACACAGCGACGTGAGAGACGGATCAACAACTACAGGAAGCATTTGGTTGCAGTCATTGCAGCTAAAGATTGCACAATCAGTTATTGAGTGTAAGGGGGCAATTACTTTCACACACAGGGGCATTGGGTGTTGCCTAACTGTGTTTATGAAATAAGTATATAATTGTGTTATTTGTTCACTCGGGTTCCCTGTATTTAATATTAGGTTTTGGTTGAAGATCTAATAACATTCAGTATCAAAAATATGCAAAAGTAGAGACAATTTGAAAGTGGGCAAATACTTTCACAGCACTGTAAGCTGTATGTACATACGTACGTGGTGTCTTGTGTATGTTTGTGAGGCTAGTGGCTGTCTTCAGCCATGATCCCCCACACCCTCCTATGAGGCAATGCTAGTTGGCATACAGCAGTGGAAATGTGTACGACACCACACACACAAACACTTTCACTCTGCTTTTGGCCCCTTCGTTTGACATACTGCTGTTCTCCAGACACTCTCATTACGCTGCTCTCCTTGTCTCTCGCTTCCTTTCCCTCCCTCTCGCAGTCCATTGAGCCCATTCTACATGTCAAACAGGAGAAAAAGGGAGGAGATGAAAGCCTCTGTTGATCAATAGAAGGAGCTATACCTCAGCCACAGCAGCACAACAAACCCAAAACAACCTTCTGGCTACATTCCTAAAGCCACACACAGCAGTGTGTATGTGTTTGCATGCATGTGTGGCGGGTCCACGTTCTGCATTATCGACCTATCAATCTTTTTGACTACCCAATCACAGCACCCGCTGGGAGATTGGGTCACTGGCTGAGAGGGCAACGACTTTTAACCCTACCAGTCTCGTCTTGACTCCCATCAACGGTCTGTCCAGGAGCGGAGGCGTATCAATGGTTACCTATATTAGGCTCCCCTTGGTAAGAAAGCGGTGGCATCGATCTGGAACAGCTTACCCTTTCCAAATCCTATCCTCAACCGTTAGAGGGGAAACCCCAAACCTGAACTGTGTGAGTATGTGTGTTTTTGTTTGTATGTGTGTGTTAGATGGGGGCATCGTACTCCTCCAAGAAGTTCCTGAGTGTGTGAGGGAGCTGGTGTGTGTCGGGGCTGACCGAGCCCCCGAGGTGTCCGTTCAGGGTCCTCCTACACAGGTGTTGGAGGGAGGACAGGGAGGAGGGGAGGGGTCTACGCAGCTCCAACGGAACCTTCTCTCCCCCTGAGTGGATCAGATACACACTCCCAGTCCCCGACCCCACAGTCTCTCCTTCCGGCGCAGCCGTGCCTCCCCCCGCCCTTACCCCAGCCTCCCCCTCTCCTCCTCCTGCTGCTTCTCCACCTCTTCCTTCCTTCCCCATGTAGTGTCCAATCAGTTTGAGCACACAGTCGAAGCGCGGGGGCATGTGTGTGCAGCACGAGTCGGGTTGCAGGTAAAAGCTTCCCCCCTGGCTGTGGATACGGAGGTTCTTGGTCCCGCGGGCCGTCTGGACCGACAGTGTGAAGAAGTAGTGGTGGTCGGATGAGTCTCGAACCAGGAAGGTCCCGGGGGGCTGGGAGCGGAGCAGAGAGCTAGCCTCACGACCCCCCACTGCACCCCAGTAAAACCCACTCTCTTGTAGCTTACGCACTGCACACAGCACCTGAAGCAAGGAGAAGAATAGGTTACTTACTGTATATTATAAACTGGGTGGTTCGAGCTATGAATGCTGATTGGCTGAAAGCCATGGTATATCAGACTGTATACCACAGGTATGACAAAACCTTTCTTTTTATTGCTCTAATTACATTGGTTAGCAATTTATAATAGCAATAAGGCACCTCGGGGGGGTGGGGTATATGGCCAATATACCATGGCTAAGGGCTGTATCCAGGCACTCCACATTGCCTCGTGCTTAAGAACAGCCCGTAGCCACGGTATATTGGTCATATCCCACACCCACTCGTGCCTTATTGCTTAAAAATAGTTGATGACAATAACTACGATACATACACTGTCGTTTGACATATTCAATCTCTCCCTATCTGCTGTCCCCACTTGCTTCAAGATGTCCACCATTGTTCCTGTACCCAAGAAACTAAATTACTGTCCTGGGCTTCATGGCGGGCTGCCTCCAGGAGGTGAAGGTAGGCAACACCACCACTACGCTGATCCTCAACACGGGGGCTCCACAAGGGTGTGTGCGCAACCCCCCCCCCCCCCCCCCCCCTGCACTCCCGGTTCACCCATGACAGAGTGGCCACGGACTTCTCCAACTCAATCATCAAGTTTGAACACAACAACAGTCGTGGTTCTGATTACCAACAATGTCGAGACAGCCGGCAGAGAGGTGGTGAGGCATCTGGCTGAGTGGTTACAGAAAATAACCTCTTCCTCAACATTAAAAAGACAAAGGAGCTGATCGTGGACTTCAGGAGACACCAGAGGGAGCATGCTCCCATCCACATTGACAGGTCCACTGTGGAGAAGGTGAAAAGCTTCAAGTTTCCTCAGAGTACACATCACTGACAAACTGAAATGGTCCACCCACGCAGACAGTGTGGTGAAGAAGATGCAACAGCGCCTCTTCAACCTCAGGAGGCTGAAGAAATTCAGCTTGGCCCATAAGACCCTCACAAACTTTAACAGATGCACCATTCAGAGCATCCTGTCGAGCTGTATCACAGCCTGGTATGGCAACTGCACAGTCCAGAGGTTGGTGAGGTCTGCCCAACGTTGGCATCACCAGGGGCACACTGCCTGCCCTCTAGGACATCTACAGCACCCGGTGTCACAGGAAGGCCACGAAGATCGTCAAGAACCTCAGCCACCTGAGCCACAGCTTGTTCACCCCGCTACCATCCAGAAGGTGAGGTCAGTATAGGTGCATCAAAGCTGGTACAGAGACTGAAAAATAGCTTCTCTCTCAAGGCCATCAGACTGTTAAATAGTCACCACTAGCCGGCCTCTGCCCAGTACCCTGCCCTGAACTTTAGTTACTGTCACTAGCCTGCTACTCTCCGGTTACTCAAACCTGCACCTTAGAGACTGCTGCCCTATAGACATAGAACACTGGTCACTTTAATAATGTTTACATACAATTTTTTACCCAATTCATATGTCTATAATGTATTCTAGTCAAGGCCTATCCTATTTAACTATTGCTGTACATATACTATTCTTCAGATATACTACATATTCTAACCATACTCTCTCCATAATGTCTATACATCCCATCATACACACACACAGTACATTCGAAAAGTATTCAGACCCCTTAACTTTTTCCACATTTTGTTACGTTACAGCAAGAATAGGTTCAGACATTTTTGCAAATTTAAAAAAAACTGAAATAACATTTACATAAGTATTCCCGACCCTTTACCCTTTACTCAGTACTTTGTTGAGGCACATTTGGCACCAATTACAGCTTCGATTCTTTTTGGGTATGACCCTACAAGCTTGGCACACCTGTATGTGGGGAGTTTCTCCCATTCTTCTCTGCAGATTCATCTCTGGAGACCTGAACAGCTATTTTCAGGTCTCTCCAGAGATGTTGATTGGGTTCAAGTCCAGGCTCTGGCTGGGCCACTCAAGGACATTGAGACTTGTCTGAAGCCACTCCTGTGTTGTCTTGGCTTTGTGCTTAGGGTCATTGTCCTATTGGAAGGTGAACCTTAGCCACCCAGTCTGAGTGCTCTGGAGCAGGTTTTCATCAAGGATCTCTCTGTACTTTGCTCCGCTCATCTTTCCCTCCATCCTGACCAGTCTCCCAGTTCCTGCCGCTGAAAAACGTAGCCACACCATGCTTCACCGTAGGGATGGTGCCAGGTTTCCTCCAGACATTATGCTTGGCATTCAGGCCAAAGAGTTCAATCTTGGTTTCATCAAATCAGGGAATCTTGTTTCTTAGAAGCCTTTTGGCAAACTCCAAGCATGCTGCCATGTGCCTTTTACTATGCTGTGCCTTGATTGTATTACTGTTGATGATATCTGGAAATGTGCATGTACATCCTGGCCCATCTACTGTTGCTAGCCCCAATTCTGACTTGTGCTCTGATATCTGCTTCACTGATTTCTGCTCTCGTAAAAGCCTGGGTTTTCTGCCGTTAACACTAGAAGCTTATTACCTCAAATGTAATACAGCTCCAATCCAGATGTGTTGGTCATTACTGAGACGTGGTTAATTAAGGAAGTGTGTTTTGAATACTGATGTTAACCTTTCTGGTTATAACCTTTTTCGGCAAGACAGATCTTCCAAAGGTGGAGAAGTGGCAATCTTTACCAAGGATCACCTTCAGTGCTCGGTTGTCTCCACCAAGTCTGTCCCCAAACAATTTGATTTGCTGGTTTTAAGCATTCAACTTTCAAATAGCTCTTTGTTGACTGTTGCTGGGTGCTATCGTCCTCCATCAGCACCAGCCTGTTCCCTACCTGCCCTAAGCTCTCTCCTGGCCCCTTACTCTAAGTTTGAATTTGTCCTGCTTGGTGACCTAAACATGCTTAAACCACCTGACCAAGTCCTAAAGCAATGGGACTCCCTAAATCTTTCTCAGATTATTACCAATTCCACAAGGTATGACTACCATTCGGCCATCAGATTTGTCACCACTGCTCGTTATAGAACACATCACTGCACTCGACACTGCTCTATAAACTGGTCATCTCTGTATACCCATCGCAAGACCCACTGGTTGATGCTTATTTATAAGACCCTCTTAGGCCTCACTCCCCCTTATCTGAGATATCTACTGCAACCCTCATCCTCCACATATAACACCCGTTCTGCCAGTCACATTCTGTTAAAGGTCCCGAAAGCACACACATCCCTGGGTCGCTCCTCTTTTCAGTTCGCTGCAGCTAGAGACTGGAACGAGCTGCAACAAACACTCAAACTGGGCCGTTGTCTCCATCTCTTCATTCAAAGACTCAATCATGGACACTCTTACTGACAGTTGTGGCTGCTTTGCGTGATGTATTGTTGTCTCTACCTTCTTATCCTTTGTGCTGTTGTCTGTGCCCAATAATGTTTGTACCATGTTTTGTGCTGGTACCATGTTGTTATGTTGTGTTGCTACAATGCTGGGTTGTCATGTGTTGCTGCCTTGCTATGTTGTCGTCTTATGTCTCTCTTTATGTAGTGTTGTCTCTCTTGTTGTGATAAGTGTTTTGTTCTATATATATATAAAAATATCCCAGGCCCCCGTCCCCGCAGGAGGCCTTTTGTCTTTTGGTAGGCCGTCATTGTAAATAAGAATTTGTTCTTAACTGACTAGCCTGGTTTAATAAAGGTTAAATAAAATAAATAATAAAATACTGAGGAGTGGCTTCCGTCTGGCCACTCTACCATAAACGTCTAATTGGTGGAGTGCTGCAGAGATGGTTGTCCTTCTGGAAGGTTCTCCCATCTCCCCAGAGGAACTCTAGAGCTCTGTCAGAGTGACCATTGGGTTGGTGGTCACCTCCCTGACCAAGGCCCTTTTCCCCCAATTGCTCAGTTTGGCTGGGCGGCAAGCTCTAGGAAGTGTCTTGGTGGTTCCAAACTTCTTCCATTTAAGAATGATTAAGGTCACTGCTCTTAGAGACCTTTAATGCTGCAGAAATGTTTTGGTACCCTTCCCCAGATCTGTGCCTCAACACAATCCTGTCTCGGAGCTCTATAGACAATTCCTTCGACCTCATGGCTTGGTTTTTGCTCTGACATGCAACTGTGGGACCTTATATGTACAGGTGTGCGCCTTTCCAAATCATGTCCAATCAATTGAATTTACCACAGGTGGACTCCAATGAAGTTGTAGAAGCATCTCAAGGATGATCAATAGAAACAGTATGCACCTGAGCTCAATTTCGAGTCTCATAGCAAAGGAATTTCTGTTTTTTTAAAGATTCTAAAAACCTGTTTTTGCTTTGTCATTATGGGGTATTATTGTGTGTAGATTGCTGAGGATATGGTTTTATTTAATCAATTTTAGAATAAGTCTGTAACATAACAAAATGTGGAATAAGTCAAGGGGTCTGAATACTTTCCGAAGACACTGTATATGTATCCTAATGTTTCTATATTTATACATTTTATTTTTAACTTTTTAGATGTGTGTATTGTTAGATATTACTTCACTGCTGGAGCTAGGAACACACGCATTTCGCTACACCCGCAATAACATCTGCTAAATATGTGTATGCGACCAATAAAAGTGGATTGATTTATCAACAAGAGGAACCATATTATACTATGTTGTAAAGATAACAATTGGACAAACCAAGAGACTGGGGGAGGAATAATGATGATGAGGCTAGCTAGTTTACCTCGAGTACATGTGGAGCTGACTGACACAGTCATGACAGTATTTAACTGACCTGTTGGTAGTGTGCATGTGAGCTGAAGGGTTTATAGCGCAGGGGGTGCACACGAGACCCATGACCTCTGGGCTCTGGGGGGGTCATGCTGCTCATGGTGGGGGGGTCGCGCCTGCTGTGGGTTACCATGGCGCCCTGACCCCCACGCTCGGCTCGTTGACCGAGGGGTGGGGGGTCCAGAGCAGGGAGGGGCGAGGGAGAGTAGGGGGCAGGAGGGAGAGAGAGAAGAAGGGATGAAGAGGGTTTGCGATGTGGGGAAAGGGTGAGGGCGTGAGGAAGGAGGGGAGGAAAGGGAGCGATGACGTGAGGGAGGAGGGGGGAGAGGGCGTGAGGAAAGTGGGGAGGAGGGGGGTGCACACACGTTTCCCAGAGCGACGACACTGAGGAGCAGTCCAAAGAGGACCTCAGAGAGACCACCTACTGCAGACAGCTGCAGAGAGAAAGGAGAGAGAGAGAGAGCAGGGGGCAGAAATGTGTTATAATAGTGTTATCATACATTTTCTCTTGTGAACACTTCAAAGGTGTGAAGTAGTCTTTTTCCACTGATTCTATATGGAGGCCAACACATGGTGGAGTACATCTTCTGTATATAAAACACTTTCACAAAAACACAAATAGCTACACACCCACAAACATTCAGCTAGAGGTTTGAACCTCGATCCCTGTTGTCAGTCAGGTCATTATCATCTTTGACATTAAGGTCCAAATAACTGTGTTCACACACACACACACACACACACACACACACACACACACACACACACACACACACACACACACACACACACACACACACACACACACACACACACACACACACACACTATACGTGTACAGTGTTAAACAGCTCAGCTCAAACTCTCTTTTACCACTGGGGGGGGGGGGGGGGGGGGGGGGGGGGGGGGGTCAGAAACCGGGTTATTATGAATGAGTCCAGGTTCATTCTGAATAAATAACCTGATTCCCATGCAGCCTGCTGCTTTCACCAGCAGAGCTCTATGGTTCTCCGGTTTCATGGTAAATAGGCTACCCCCAGGTGGGTGGGTCTGGCCGTCTCACTGTGCTGCTGATCAGTGCATTTGAAGCAAGATGGAATGGGCCCAGCTCCATATTGAATAGATCTCCATTCACCAAGGACCGGTGCTAGTTGTTACTTGAAGCGGCAAGAGATGCCATAACTGCCCGCTCTGCAGCTGCTAAACATGGCTGAGCTGAGGCCCCTTCCAGCCACAAAATAGAAATGTGACTTACCCCCTAATTCTAAGAGAGTAGGCTGACTCGAGGAAACCTGGAGTTCCTCAAGGAGCCATTGCAGTCAATGGGTTCATATTTTCACCGTCGGTTAGTTGAGGGGTTCTTGGAACAACCTTTAATGTTTCAATATAGCAAAGGGTTAACATGAATAACATTTACTCTTACAGTGGGGACAAAAATAACTAAAAGTCATGCCTCCAATCTTCTGATAGGCTGTTGCCACTACAATATATTATTGAATAGGTTCAAAATGTAACCCCTTGCATCACAAAAAGGTTACTGTTATAAGCTTTACACAGGGGTTCCTTGAAGAACCTTTTCAGAGAGGTTCCTCAAGGAACAGTTTTGACCTGAAAAAAAGGTATGTGGCAATCTGTTGAACACCAAAAGGCTATTTGAGGCTTATTTCCTTCCAAGAGTGTACAACATAGCACTGTCTATCTCTGTGTGTCTATCTGGAATAAGGAGAATGAGTATAATACATCTCAAAAGCAAAGTCCTGTTCTGCATTACGCCATTAAACTGCCTGTAGTAGAGCTGGTTCCCTGTGATGTTTTGGAGGCACAAATGGCTTCCCATATCGCCGTTATGATAATCATGTTTTTGCGCAATTACAACGTCTTGCTTAACATGTGGACTGTTACACACATATGCAGTGTGCTATTTTATGCACCATTTACAGCACCAGCAGCACTCTATGCCCCGGTATGGAGCCTGTTTATTTACCTTGGAGATTGTTCCTGTTTCGGGGTCCAGCGTTCCTCTCCAGGGAGAAAATATCCAAAGTCCCCGAATGTCTATGTGTTAAATCATTTATTAACTTGGTCATTAACTCTGAATAGACTGCCTCTTCTAACCGACGGAGGAGTGTATCGGTAAAGACGTCGGCGTCCCCTCTCTCTCTCTCTCTCTCTCTCTCTCTCTCTCTCTCTCTCACTCTCACTCTTTCTCTCTCCAGCAAACGGAGGTAGCTGTGTTACCGCGGTCAACGAGTAGAGCGAAGGCTCCACCTCCTCAGCTCTGAGGTTCTTCCAGTAAATACACACACACGCGCGCGCGCGTTGGCAGATTTCCAATAAATAATCAGTGCGTGGCCTTTTACGGGAAGATTCCCGTAGTTATTGGCTGGTGAGTCCTCCCTTCCCATCCACTCCTCTGACAAGGTGAAACAGTTAAAGCCGTTTGCTTAGACTACCCTTGATAAAAACCACAATTCAAGCCTGACGACTAGCCTACTGCACCTATAAACAAAGTGTTACACAATACACAATTTAAACTCAAGCTTCCACAGTATACTATAGGCCCCTCAAACTCAACTCTGGAATCGACGCCAGTCACACTGCGTTTTTTCATTGTTACCGTCTAATGTACTGATTTATATCTGGGACACCAGGTGGGTGCAACTAATTATCATGTAGAACAGAAAAACAGCAGGCTCCGGACCTCGTATGGTAAGTTGTATAGCCTGTCCCTTCTGTTGGGTATAATGTACTCCAAAAATCATATCCAAATCAATACAACCGGTGTATACCTTTTATTTCATTTATTTATTTTACCTTTATTTAACTAGGCAAGTCAGTTAATAACAAATTCTTATTTACAATGACGGTGTCACGTTCCTGACCTGTTTTCCTTGTTTTTGTATGTGTTTAGTTGGTCAGGGCGTGAGTTGGGGTGGGCATTCTATGTTCTGTGTTTCTATGTTGGGTTAAATGTATTGCCTGATATGGTACTCAATTAGGGGCAGGTGTTTGACGTTTCCTCTGATTGAGAACCATATTAAGGTAGGCTGTTCTCACTTTTTTTTTTGTGGGTGATTGTTCCTGTTGCTGTGTCAGTGTTTGTGCCACACGGGACTGTACGGTATGTTATTTTGTTATTTTGTATAGTGTATTGTTTTCATGTTCATTAAATCATGGAAAATTACCACGCTGCACATTGGTCCTCTGATCCTTCTCGCCTCTCCTCGTCTGAGGAGGAGGACGACTTAGACTGCCGTTACAGAACAACCAACCAATCTTGGACCAAGCAGTGTAGCAACGGGCAGCAGCGGCAGCAGCAGCAGCAGCAGCGGGACCAGGAGAAATAGACTTGGGAGGGCGTATTGGACGGAAAGGGTTGCTACACATGGGAGGAGATCCTGGCTGGTAAGGATCGCCTTCCATGGGAACAGGTGGAGGCAGCTAGGAGAGCGAAAGCAGCTGAGAAGGGGAACCGGTGTTATGAGGGAACACGGCTGGCCAGGAAGCCCAAGAAGAAATCCCCAAAAAGAGAGCGGGAGTACGGGCAGACACCGTGTTATGCGGAAGAGCGCACGGTGTCTCCTGTACGCGTGCATAGCCCGGTGCAGGTTATTCCACCTCCCCGCACTGGCCGGGCTAGATTGAGCATTGAGTCAAGTGCCATGAAGCCGGCTCTACATATCTGGCCTCCAGTACGTCTCCTCGGGCCGGTGTACATGGCACCAGCCTTACGCATGGTGTCCCCAGTTCGCCAACACAGCCCAGTGCGGGTTATTCCACCTCCCCGCATTGGTCGGGCTACGGGGAGCATTCAACCAGGTAAGGTTGGGCAGGCTCAGTGCTCAAGGGAGCCAGTACGCCTGCACGGTCCGGTATATCCGGCGCCACCTTCCCGCCCCAGCCCAGTACCACCAGGGCCAATACCACGCACCAGGCTTCCTGTGCGTCTCCAGAGCCCTGTTCCTCCTCCACGCACTAGCCCTATGGTGCGTGTCTCCAGCCCGGTACCACCAGTTCCGGCACCACGCACCAAGCCTCCTGTGCGTCTCCAGAGCCCTGTTCCTCCTCCACGCACTAGCCCTATGGTGCGTGTCTCCAGCCCGGTACCACCAGTTCCGGCACCACGCACCAAGCCTCCTGTGCGTCTCCAGAGCCCTGTACGCACTGTTCCTTCTCCCCGCACTCGCCCTGAGGTGCGTGCCCTCAGCCCGGTACCACCAGTGCCGGTACCACGCACCAGTTTGAGAATTCAGTGTGCCCTGTTCCTGCTCCCCGCACTAGCCTTGAGGTGCGTGTCTCCAGTCCGGTACCACCAGTTCCGGCACCACGCACCAGGCCTACTGTGCGCCTCAGCAGGTCAGAGTCGGCCGCCTGCCCAACGCCGCCTGCACTGCTCGTCTGCTCAACGCCGCCTGCACTGCTCGTCTGCTCAACGCCGCCTGCACTGCTTGCCTGCCCAGCGCCGTCTGAGCTGACTGCCTGCCCAGCGCCGTCTGAGCCATCCGTGTGCCCAGCGCCATCTGAGCCATCCGTCTGCCCAGCGCCGTCTGAGCCATCCGTCTGCCCAGCGTCATCTGAGCCATCCGTCTGCCCAGCGTCATCTGAGCCGCCCGTCTGTCCCGAGCCATCAGAGCCGTCAGTCAGTCAGAAGCCGCTAGAGCCGTCAGTCAGTCAGGAGCTGCTAGAGCCGTCCATCAGTCAGGAGCCGCTAGAACCGTCCGTCAGTCAGGAGCCACTAGAGCCGCCAGCCAGTCAGGAGCTGCCAGGCCCGCCAGCCAGTCAGGAGCTGCCAGGGCCGCCAGCCAGTCAGGAGCTGCCAGGGCCGCCAGCCAGTCAGGAGCTGCCAGGCCCGCCAGCCAGTCAGGAGCTGCCAGGGCCGCCAGCCAGTCAGGACCTGCCAGGGCCGCCAGCCAGTCAGGAGCTGCCAGGGCCGCCAGCCAGTCAGGAGCCGCCCTTCAGTCATGAGCCGCCCTTCAGTCATGAGCCGCCCTTCAGTCATGAGCCGCCCTTCAGTCATGAGCCGCCCTTCAGTCATGAGCTGCCTTCCAGTCATGAGCTGCCTTCCAGTCATGAGCTGCCTTCCAGTCATGAGCTGCCCGCCAGTCATGAGCTGCCCGCCAGTCATGAGCTGCCCCTCAGCCCGGAGCTGCCCCTCAGTCCGGAGCTGCCCCTCTGTCCTGAGTTGCCCCTCTGTCCGGAGTTGTCCCTCTGTCCGGAGTTGCCCCTCTTTCCGGAGTTGCCCCTCTGTCCGGAGTTGCCCCTCTGTCCTGAGCTACCTCTCTGTCCTGAGCTACCTCTCTGTCCTGAGCTGTCTCCTCTATCTAGGGGGGACCTTTGTGAAGGTTCCTAGAACAGGGTCTGGGGCGAGGGTCGCCACTCAAAGGACGCTAAGGAGGGGGACAAAGACAGTGGTGGAGTGGTGTCCTCGTCCTGCGCCGGAGCCGCCACCGCGGACAGATGCCCACCCAGACCCTCCTCTTGAGTTTTAGGGGTGCGTTCGGAGTCCGCACCTCAGGAGGGGGGTACTGTAACGTCCTGACCAGAGTTCTCATGTGTTTTGCTTGTTTAGTGTTGGTCAGGACGTGAGCTGGGTGGGAATTCTATGTTGTGTGTCTAGTTCGTCTGTTTCTGTGTCCAGCCTAATATGGTTTTCAATCAGAGGCAGCTGTCAATTGTTGTCCCTGATTGAGAATCATATATAGGTGGCTTGTTTTGTGTTGGGATTTTGTGGGTGGTTGTTTACTGTCTTTGTGTTTTGTCTGCACCAGAAAGGACTGTATCGGTTTGCCACATTTTGTTATTTTGTTATTTGTTAAGTGTTCACTGTTTATTAGTTTTATTAAACATGTTGAGCACTGGCTACGCTGCGTATTGGTCCGATCCCTGCTACACTCTCTCTTCTCGTGAAGAGAGGGAAGGCTGCCGTTACAGACGGACTACACCGGTCAAACCCCGGACGACGCTGGGCTAATTGTGCACCGCTCTATGGGACTCCCAATCATGGCCGGTTGTGATACAGCCTGGACCTTACCGTGAAATGCTTACTTATAATGCAGTTAAAAAAATGTTGTTAAGAAATTATTTACTAAATACACTAAAGTATAAAAATGTTTTTTTTTTTTTTAAGTAACACAAAATAATTACAAGGCTATATACAGGGGGGTACCGGTACTCAATGCGTGAGGGTACAGGTTAGAAAGTAGGGTTTCCCAAACTCGGTCATGGGCACCCCTGGGTTCACGTTTTGTTTTTTGCCCTAGAACATCACAGCTAATTCAATAACCAAAGCATGATGATGAGTTGGTTATTTGAATCAGCTGTGTAGTGCTTGACCAAGCCCATGACCGAGTTTGGGAAACACTGCTATAAGGAACCCTAGTTAGATTAGTTTATCTTTGCAATTTCCAAAGCCTTCTGCCCGTAAGGCCACTTGAATTAGGTAGGCTATCATCCAAGTAAATATTTTTTGCCTTAGAATATTGATCTACCCCTGATAGCTAAATGTGTAGCCTATAATAGAGGTGCGATTTCAAGGTGCCCATAAAGTACCCTCAAAGTCAGGTCCCGGACAGAACCACCTGGCTCTGTAGTTCAGAACTCGACCGCTAGAGGTCCCGCTAGAACTGGAAATGTATTATTAATACAGACAAATAAGTAATGTACTGTGTGTGGCGCATTCAGTTACGCTGAAATAATGTGGATACATAGATTTCTTTAATCCAGATTCTGCCCTCAACTAAATTTCAGAAAGTTTATTTATAATCCAGCTGTACCCCGATGCACATACGTTGAATATTGTGTGCAGAACATTTTGTGCATGTGCAGTGCGGATTTCCTTGTTTCGTCTCAATTTGCTGATAAAGTTGGGTGGATTGAAACGGCTGTCATGATGGCGGCTCCCATGTCGTGGAGGAGGCTTGTGTACTCTGTGTACACACCGGTCCTCACCGGGATTTTCACCCGAATATCAGACCGATTGTTCCGCACAAGGGATCGGAGGAGAGGGTAATATACGACTGTTGTAGACATGGATAAAAAAAAGACAGACACTTTTTCTTCGTCAGACGTAATGACAGAGCTCTCATGTCTTGCCAGCGACGTGTGCTTACTGCCTGTCTTTACGTGCACAGTGTTTCCTGTTTTGTTTTTTTTCGCAATATCAATTTGATAGCTTGCGTCGAATATTATTGAAACATTTTAATGTTGCATTCGTTGATCTGATTGTCATTACTGTTGTGTGCAAGTAGTTTAAATCTTACAACATAGCTACATGCTCAAGTCAAGGTTACATAATAAACACACGTGCAAGTCAAGTTCAGCCAGTAGATATAAACTTTGCAAAACATTCTCTGTAGGCTAGATATGGCGCGATATGAGACTTCCTTTCCAGTTTCTTTAGCCCTTATCTATGAATTCGCCTCTTCCTCCTTGTGTTGTCAAGTCTCTGCGTGTAGAGTAAGAGTGACTCAGAAATTCTCAGAATGAGGACATATCTAAGGTCTTTTTGTGGTTTCCTGAAAACCTAAAGTAACAACGACTGTCAGATGTCTGTCCACAACTGCCTATAGTATGCGTCAGTTTTACATCATTTTAAGTAGCTAATACCATAGTGCCTCACAGACAGTCTGTCTGGCCTAGGCATAGCTGTGAGTACCAAGGTCAGGGTTGTAGACTGTCATGCAGGAGTGAGATCAACCCTGGGCGGTCAAAACGACTCCTCATCCAGACTAGGGTTGCGTCCCAAATGGCACCAAATTCCCTATTTAGTGTACTACTTTTGACCAGGGCACGTAGTGAATAGAGTGCGATTTGGGACATAGCTGAGCTTTATCTTCATTCCTATAACCTGAGGTGGCTATCATGGCACCTTGACTAGCTAGGCTACATGGGACTCTTAATAATAATATGTGGTGTTTGTATAGTTTAAGGACCAGTATAGCATGCCTATGGCCATAGACAGAACAGTTTTATCTCAATATTCATGGCACCCTAGAGGCTTGATTTGGCTACACACCATATCACATCTCTATTCACTGCAGCTGAGCGACAGATGATGGAGGCACTTGCATGTACAGTTGAAGTTGGAAGTTTACATACACTTAGGTTGGAGTCATTAAAACTCGTTTTTCAACCACTCCACAAGTTTCTTGTTAACAAACCAGAGTTTTGGCAAGTCCGTTAGGACATCTACTTTGCATGACGCAAGTATTTTTTCCAAAAACTGTTTATAGACAGATTATTTCACTTATAATTCACTGTATCACAATTCCAGTGGGTCAGAAGTTTACATACACTAAGTTGACTGTGCCTTTAAACAGCTTGGAAAATTCCAGAAAATTATGTAAATTGGAGGTGTACCTGTGGATGTATTTCAAGGCCTACCTTCAAACTCAGTGCCTCTTTGCTTGACATCATGGGAAAATCAAAAGAAATCAGCCAAGTCTGGTTCATCCTTGGGCGCAATTTCCAAATGCCTGAAGGTACCACGTTCATCTGTACAAACAATAGTATGCAAGTATAAACATCATGGGACCACGCAGCCGTCATACCGCTCAGGAAGGAGACCTGTTCTGTCTCCTTGAGATTAATGTACTTTGGTGCAGAAAGTGCTAATCAATCCTAGAACAACAGCAAAGGACCTTGTGAAGATGCTGGAGGGAACTGGTACAAAAGTATCTACACTGCTCAAAAAAATAAAGGGAACACTTAAACAACACAATGTAACTCGTTGCCTGCTGGAGGTTATTTTGCAGGGCTCTGGCAGTGCTCCTCCTTGCACAAAGGCGGAGGTAGCGGTCCTGCTGCTGGGTTGTTGCCCTCCTATAGCCTCCTCCACGTCTCCTGATGTACTGGCCTGTCTCCTGGTTGCACCTCCATGCTCTGGACACTATGCTGACAGATACAGCAAACCTTCTTGCCACAGCTCGCATTGATGTGCCATCCTGGATGAGCTGCACTACCTGAGCCACTTGTGTGGGTTGTAGACTCCGTCTCATGCTACCACTAGAGTGAAAGCACCGCCAGCATTCAAAAGTGACCAAAACATCAGCCGGGAAGCATAGGAACTGAGAAGTGGTCTGTGGTCACCACCTGCAGAACCACTCCTTTATTGGGGGTGTCTTGCTAATTGCCTATAATTTCAACCTTTTGTCTATTCCATTTCCTCAACAGCATGTGAAATTTATTGTCAATTAGTGTTGCTTCCTAAGTGGACAGTTTGATTTCACAGAAGTGTGATTAACTTGGAGTTACATTGTGTTGTTTAAGTGTTCCCTTTATTTTTTTGAGCAATGTATATCCACCGTAAAAACCTGAATGGCCGCTCAGCAAGGGAGAAGCCACTGCTCCAAAACCGCCATTAAAAAAAGCCAGACTACGGTTTTCAACTGCACATGGGGACAAAGATTGTACTTTTTGGCGAAAAGACCATCGTTATGTTTGGAGGAAAAAGGGGGAGGCTTGCAAGCCGAAGAACACTATCCCAACCGTGAAGCACGGAGGTGGCAGCATCATGTTGTGGGGGGGTGTGTTGCTGCAGGAGGGACTGGTGCACTACACAAAATAGATGGCTCATGAGGAAGAAAAAATATTGAAGCAACATCAAGACATCAGTCAGGAAGTTAAAGCTTGGTCGCAAATGGGTCTTCCAAATTAACAATGACCCCAAGCATACTTCCGAAGTTGTGGCAAAATGGCTTAAGGACAACAAAGTCAAGGTATTGGAGTGGCCGTCACAAAGCCCTGACCTCAATCTTTTAGAAATTTTGTTGTCAGAACTGAAAAAGTTTGTGCGAGCAAACCTGACTCAGTTACACCAGCTCTGCTCTGTCAAGAGGAATGGGCCAAAATTCACCCAACTTATTGTGGGAAGCTTGTGGAAGGCTACCTGACACGTTTGACCCAAGTTAAACATTTTAAAGGAAATGCTACCAACTACTAATTGAGTGTATGTAAACTTCTGACCCACTGATAATGTGATGAAAGAAATAAAAGCTGAAAACATTCTCTCTACTAAACTCAGCAAAAAAAGAAACGCCCCTTTTTCAGGACCCTGTCATTCAACGATAATTTGTAAAAATCCAAATAACTTCACAGATCTTCATTGTAAAGGGTTTAAACACGGTTTCCTATGCTTGTTCAATGAACCATAAACAATTAATTAACATGCACCTGTGGAACTGTCGTTAAGACACTAACCGCTTACAGACGGTAGGCAATTATGTTAGGAATACTTAGGACACTAAAGAGGCCTTTCTACTGACTCTGAAAAACACCAAAAGGAAGATGCCCAGGGTCCCTGCTCATGTGCGTGAACGTGCCTTAGGCATGCTGCAAGGAGGCATGAGGATTGCACATGTGGCCAGGGCAATAAATTGCAATGTCCGTATTGCGAGATGCCTAAGACAGCGCTACAGGGAGACAGGACGGACAGCTGATCGTCCTCGCAGTGCCAGACCACGTGTAACAACACCTTCACAGGATCGGTACATCCGAACATCACAACTGGGGGACAGGTACAGGATGGCAACAACAATTGCCCGAGTTACACCAGGAGCGCACAATCCCTCCATCAGTGCTCAGACTGTCCACAATAGGCTGCGAGAGGCTGGACTGAGGGCTTGTAGGCCTGTTGTAAGGGAGATCCTCACCAGACATCACCAGCAACAACGTTGCCTATGGACACAAACCCACCGTCGCTGACCAGACAGGACTGGCAAAAAGTGCTCTTGACTGACGAGTCGCGGTTTTGTCTCACCAGGGGTGATGGTCGGATTCGCGTTCATTGACGAAGGAATGAGCGTTACACCGAGGCCTGTACTCTGGAGTGGGATGGAGGTGGAGGGTCCATCATGGTCTGGGGCGGTGTGTCACAGCATCATCGGACTGAGCTTGTTGTCATTGCAGGCAATCTCAATGCTGTGCGTTACAGGGAAGACACCCTCCTCCCTCATATGGTACCCTTCCTGTAGGCTCATCCTGACATGACCCTCCAGCATGACAATGCCACCAGCCATACTGCTTGTTCTGTGCGTGATTTCCTGCAAGACAGGAATGTCAGTCTTCTGCCATGGCCAGTGACGAGCGCGGATCTCAATCCCATTGAGCACGTCTGGGACCTGTTGGATTGAAGGGTTAGGGCTAGGGCCAGAAATGCCCCCCCCAGAAATGTCCAGGAACTTGCAGGTGCCTTGGTGGAAGAGTGGGGTAACATCTCACAGCAAGAACTGGCAAATCTGGTGCAGTCCATGAGGAGGTACACTGCAGTATAAATGCAGCTGGTGGCCACACCAGATACTGGCTGTTATTTTTGATTTTGACCCCCCCCCCCCCCCCCCTGTTCAGGGACACATTATTCCATATACATTCGGGAGAACAAGTATTTGATTCACTGCCGATTTTGCAGGTTTTCATACTTACAAAGCGTGTAGAGGTCTGCAACTTTTATCATAGGTACACTTCAACTGTGAGACAAGGAATCTAAAACAAAAATCCAGAAAATCACATTGTATGATTTTTAAGTAAATCATTTGCATTTTATTGCATGACATAAGTATTTGATTTACCTAGCAACCAGTAAGAATTCCGGCTCTCACAGACCTGTTAGTTTTTCTTTAAGAAGCCCTCCTGTTCTCCACACATTACCTGTATTAACTGCACCTGTTTGAACTCGTTACCTGTATAAAAGACACCTGTCCACACACTTAATCAAACAGACTCCAACCTCTCCACAATGGCCAAGACCAGAGAGCTGTGTAAGGACATCAGGGATAAAATTGTAGACCTGCACAAGGCTGGGATGGGCTACAGGACAATAGGCAAGCAGCTTGGTGAGAAGGCAACAACTGTTGGCGCAATTATTAGAAAATGGAAGAAGTTCAAGATGACGGTCAATCACCCTCGGTCTGGGGCTCCATGCAAGATCTCACCTCGTAGGGCATCAATGATCATGAGGAAGGTGAGGGATCAGCTCAGAACTACACGGCAGGACCTGGTCAATGACCTGAAGAGAGCTGGGACCACAGTCTCAAAGAAAACCATTAGTAACACACTACGCCGCCATGGATTAAAATCCTGCAACGCACGCAAGGTCCCCCTGCTCAAGCCAGCGCATGTCCAGGCCCGCCTGAAGTTTGCCAATGACCATCTGGATGATCCAGAGGAGGATTGGGAGAAGGTCATGTGGTCTGATTAGACCAAAAAGCTCTATTTTTGTCTCAACTCCACTCGCCGTGTTTGGAGGAAGAAGAAGGATGAGTACATCCCCAAGAACACCATCCCAACCGTGAAGCATGGAGGTGGAAACATCATTGTTTGGGGATGCTTTTCTGCAAAGGGGACAGGACGACTGCACCGTATTGAGGGGAGGATGGATGGGGCCATGTATCGCGAGATCTTGGCCAACAACCTCCTTCCGTCAGTAAGAGCATTGAAGATGGGTCGTGGCTGGGTCTTCCAGCATGACAACGACCCGAAACACACACAGCCAGGGCAACTAAGGAGTGAGAAGCATCTCAAGGTCCTGGAGTGGCCTAGCCAGTCTCCAGACCTGAACCCAATAGAAAATCTTTGGAGGGAGCTGAAAGTCCGTATTGCCCAGCGACAACCCCGAAACCTGAAGGATCTGGAGAAGGTCTGTATGGAGGAGTGGGCCAAAATCCCTGCTGCAGTGTGTGCAAACATGGTCAAGAACTACAGGAAACGTATGATCTCTGTAATTGCGAACAAAGGTTTCTGTACAAAATATTACGTTCTGCTTTTCTGATGTATCAAATACTTATGTCATGCAATAAAATGCAAATTAATTACTTAAAAATCATACGTGATTTTCTGGATTTTTGTTTTAGATTCCGTCTCTCACAGTTGAAGTGTACCTATGATAAAAATGACAGACCTCTACATGCTTTATAAGTAGGAAAACCTGCAAAATTGGCAGTGAATCAAATACTTGTTCTCCCCACTGTATGTTAGTCACATGTCTGTGGAACTTGTTCAGTTTTTCTCAGTTGTTGAATCTTCTTATGTTCATACAAATATTTACACGTTAAGTTTGCTGAAAATAAACACAGCTGACAGTGAGAGGACTTTTTTTTTTTTGCTGAGTTTATTATTCTTACATTTCACATTCTTAAAATAAAGTGGCGACCCTAACTGACCTAAGACAGGGAATTTTTACTAGGATTAAGTGTCAGGAATTGTGAAACTGAGTTTAAATGTATTTGGCAAAGGTGTATGTGAACTTCCGACTTGAACTGTATTCATGGTCATATTAATTTGGGCACACCGTAGCAAAACGTTTAGAAGTGAAAAATGAAAATGAGCCTTATTGTTCAAGTGGTCACTCCATGTTTTAGTTTGTTTTCTTCCGTTTGATGGGAATGAATGACACATTTGTCTGTCAATGCCCTCCTGACTGTGGGGTAAAGGAGGGAGGGAAGAGAGGAGGATTGTGTTGCCTGTTAGCAGTAATAAGAAACTGTTTGGATGGAAGACACATGATCTAAATTAACCCCCGGGACAAACACGTACAATGGCAGCCACACGTACTCACAACTAAAATTGCTTTCTTCTAGCTGTCACCGATATGCCCCTATTGCACTAACTTTTTTTCATAAATTCCCCCAGCACATATCTCAGCTCTCTAAGATCTATCCTCATGATATTACCACTGTTCTACGAAGAGTGAAACTAGTGTGTTCTCTCTATAGACACTGTATTCCATTGTACTTACACCCATCCAACCTTAGTCCAGTGGTAAAACAGGGGTAGTATTGTATACTTAACCTATATGGATAGGACACGGAGATGTTGGATCACCATAATAAAGATTATACTTCATAGCTTGTCTACCTGTTTAAAAAAAAAAATAATAATAATAATAATTAAGAAGCCTATATTCCCTTGTCTCTCCATTTGATAGGCTATGAATATGACGGAAGGCTATGATTCATCGTTTTTATGCATGGCTTTTTCCAGATCAAACAATTAATGTTTTATCTCAGTTATTTGAATAGCCTAAAACCTTAATGTAGCCAGAGGACTAATTATAAGCGAACAATATCAATAGCCGGGAAAATCCCTCAATGCGAGTTTGAAAACCAAATTGTCAATCTATCCTCCTCCTAGGCCTATCATGAAAGACATGTTAAAGTTATGAACAGTAGCTTGTTTCCCAAATATTCTAGCCTATGAAGTTCTAGCCTAGTTGTTGTGGCTTTCAAAAATAACAGATGAAAGTCTATAGCCTAGACTATTCTCATTCACAGCTTTGAGGGATAGTACGAACAATATTATAAATGTTTCTATTTTATTAGGCAAAAAAAGCTATTATTATCCAGTTGTGAAGACGGTAGACTGCTTCTATCCAGCCCATGATGAAGGCCTATAACCTAGCTCACTTCAGTAAGATGGCCCATTCCTCTTCACTGCTCCATCATGTGCCTGCGCACACACACCTGCTCTGCTTCTCCACCAGAAAGTAGTATTAGAGAAGATTTGCCATCGCCTGCACTTAGCCTCTGCCCAGGCTTTCAACATTCTCTTTCGTCATGATTTGTCCAGTTGCATTTGAATTCGCACTATAGCCCAACGGTCATTAGCTGATTTAAAAAAATATATATATTTGGGGGAGTAGCCTCAAAGGGGCGACATCATTGTATTGTTAGGTTTTAAATAAACAGAGTAAAAACTCAGTATGACTAGTAAAGCTCAAACCAGTTTATTCACCAACAGGGTCACACAGCTGCATAAGACAAAGACATACAGTTGAAGTCGGAAGTTTACATACACCTTAGCCAAATGCATTTAAACTCAGTTTTTCACAATTCCTGACATTTAATCCAAGTAAAAATTCCAAGTCTTATGTTAGTTAATGTTAGTTAGTCAGAATAATAGTAGAGAGAATGATTTATTTCAGCTTTCATCACATTCCCAGTGGGTCAGAAGTTTACATACACTCAATTAGTATTTGGTAGCATTGCCTTTAAATTGTTTAACTTGGGTCAAACGTTTCGGGTAGCCTTCCACAAGCTTCCCACAATAAGTTGGGTGCATTTTGGCCCATTCCTCCTGACTGAGCTGGTGTAACTGTAGGCCTCCTTCCTCACACACGCTTATTCAGTTCTGCCAACATATTTTCTATGGGATTGAGGTCAGGGCTTTGATGGCCACTGCAATACTTTGACTTTGTTGTCCTTAAGCCATTTTGCCACAACTTTGGAAGTATGCTTGGGGTCATTGTTCATTTGGAAGACCCATTTGCGACCAAGCTTTAACTTCCTGACTGATGTCTTGAGATGCTGCTTCAATATATCCACATAATTTTCTTTCCTCGTGATGCCATCTATTTTGTGTAGTCCCTCCTGCAGCAAAGCACCCCCACAACATGATGTGCCACCCCCTGTGCTTCATGGTTGGGATGGTGTTCTTCGGCTTGCAAGCCTCGCCCTTTTTCCTCCAAACATAACGATGGTCATTATGGCCAAACAGTTCTATTTTTGTTTCATCAGACCTGGGGACATTTCTCCAAAAAGTACAATCTTTGTCCCCATGTGCAGTTGCAAATCGTAGTCTGGCTTTTTTATGGCAGTTTTGGAGCAGTGGCTTCTTCCTTGCTGAGCGGCCTTTCAGGTTATGTCGATATAGGACTCGTTTTACTGTGGATAAAGATACTTTTGTACCTGTTTCCTCCAGTATCTTCACAAGGTCCTTTGCTGCTGTTCTGGGATTGATTTGCACTTTTCGCACAAAGCTACGTTCATCTCTAGGAGACAGAAGACGTCTTCTTCCTGAGTGGTATGATGGCTGCGTATTCCCATTGTGTTTATACTTGCGTACTATTGTTTGTACAGATGAACGTGGTACCTTCAGGCATTTGGAAATTGCTCCCAAGGATGAACCAGACTTGTGGAGGTCTATAATTCTTTTTTTTCTGAGGTCTTGGCTGATTTCTTTTGATTTCCCCATGATGTCAAGCAAAGATGCACTGAGTTTGAAGGTAGGCCTTGAAATACATCCATAGGTACACCTCCAATTGACTCAAATGATGTCAATTAGCCTATCAGAAGCTTCTAAAGCCATGACATAATTTTCTGGAATTTTCCAAGCTGTTTAAATGCACAGTCAACTTAGTGTTTGAACTTCTGACTGGAATTGTGATACAGTGAAATAATCTGTCTAAACAACAAAAACATGTTCTGCATTCTCTCTTAGTGTAGTGAGTTGATTTTAAGGATATTTCAAGTTTATAAGTCAGAACCCATCAGTCTATCACAATGTTTTCCAGCTATAGACAAATTTCTCTATCTCTTTCTCTTTCCCTCCACGTCTCCCCACCCCCTACCTCTCTCTCTTCCAGGTCATCCGTGTTGCTCTTAGCCCCTCTCCTAGCGGAGGCAGACCCCTCTCCCCTTCCTGTCTTCAGGTCCCCTGGCTCGACTGGAGTTCAGGGCACCGATGGCCTCCGTGCCCGCTTCCGCTGGATGGCAGAACACGTGCCTGCCTTCAGGGTGCCCGGCGCACACATCCACATCCTCACATCCCCTGACCAGTTCTACCACACCATGAAGGTAAGGTGTGTGTGTGTGGTGGAAGCTTTCTCTAAATCATGTGATGTACTAATAAACAGGGTGTAATAAACCAAAAATTAGGAAAGGAAATAATTGATTGTTTCCTCCAACACAGTGTGCTCTTTATACCACAGTGGCGCTCAACTGTGTGTGTTTGTTTCTTTCCGTGGTTGACTATTTGTTTGAATTGCGTACAGGATGTGTGAGTTTGTGATAATGCTTGAGTCACCGGCATCAACCCTTTCGGGCACAGCAACAACAACAAAAAGCTGTTTATTTGGCTGTGTGGGAACATTAGGAAACAGTGCATGTGACTCACCTGATTGAGAAATAATGACTAGGCTGGAAGAATATCAGGCTCTGTGTGTTTGACGTCTTTGAATTTTATTTGGAGGGAGTTCAAGCCCCCTGATGAAGCCCTCTAGTTTGTGTCCTGTAATGCCTGAATCTACTGTAATTTATTGTTTTTTCCGTTCAGGCTCGTATAAAGACGGCTAAGCGGCGGGTGGTGATGGCCTCCCTGTATCTGGGTACAGGGCCGCTGGAACAGGAGTTGGTGGACTGTATGCAGGAAGCTCTGAAGCGTTCACAGGAGGGTGACAACCCCGACCTGCAGGTTTCCATTCTACTTGACTACACTCGTGGCTCACGAGGTAGGAGTGTGTGTGAGGGAGAATGCCATATTACTCTTACAAAGTTGTCTGTTTGTAACCCTTCTCTTTGTCGGTCTAGGTAAGACTAACTCTAGAACCATGTTGCTGCCGTTGCTGAAGCAGTACAGCAGTCAGATGCGTGTATCTCTGTACCATACCCCTGACCTGAGAGGGCTGCTCCGGCTCCTGGTCCCACAGCGCTTCAACGAGACCATCGGGGTACAGCACATCAAAGCTTACCTGTTTGATGACGACCTCATCATCAGCGGGTACACGCTCACGAAAAACAGTTGGTGTTTTTCTCATACAGTAGCTGATGTTTTTTTGGCGTCTCTCGTTCAACCTTGTCTCTCTGTCCTTCACTCTCCGTCTCTCCTCCCTCCTTCCGCAGGGCCAACCTGAGTGACTCGTACTTCACCAACAGACAGGACCGCTACGTGCTCCTGGAGAACTGTGGGGAGGTGGCCGACTTCTTCTCTGATCTGGTGGGCGCCGTGGGTGACGTGTCGTTACAGCTACAGACCGACAACTCTGTGAGCATGATGTACGGCATGGTGCACCCCTACAGAGGTATAAAACGCACACATAACACAGAGGTAACACACACAGACCCTAAGTGTGTAACTCCTTGCTCAGTTCTGCCCGCACACTCATAATGTGGTGGTGTTGGAAAGGTTAATGGAATCAGATTGGCTGCAAATGTAGTCTGGTTCCAGTTCAGACACACGGTGAAATCAGCGAACTGGCATGTGTGTGAATGAGAGAGTGGGAGGCAGGCGAGAGAGCTGAATGACACGTCTGCAGAACTGGACCGCAGTTGGCACGGAGACCAGAAATAGAGCAGTGATGTCAGAGTTGCTGGTAAGCAGTACGGAGTGGGAAGACACACACACTCTAATCATTAGTGAATGAAGTTCCCCAGCTGAAGGGTAGCGTTAACTTTAAATGCATGTCTTTAGAATGAACTCAAATGCTGAACTTACAGGTACCCCTCTCTCACTCCTTCCCATCCCTCACTCCTCTCTCTCTGAGTCATGTCTGTGCGTGACCCCAGCCGCCAGGCGTAGTCCAGATATTGACCCACAGCCGTCATGCCCAGAACTAAATTACCTACTGTACTTTATGCACTCACCTGCTCTACTGCACACTGTGTGTGTGTGTGTGTGTGTGTGTGTGTGTGAAAGATGTCATTCAACGTTTGCTGCAGTGTATGGTTAAAGCTAGAATCCTTCATCGAAACAATAATAAAGGGGTCACCCCCATGTGTTTTGGTAAAAAGCTTAGGGATGGGCCTGGAGAAAGTTGACGCCCTTAAATTCATAGACATCGCTATGGTTGCTAGGACTGACCATGATACCGACATTATAATTTTCACCATTTTTTTTGTTTAACTAAGGTCATGGGGCATTTATAAGTCATGTTCTTCATGAATTAATTGATGTGTGTGCATATATCATTAATTTAGAAATCCTAAAATGGATTCTAGCTTTAACCAGGTCGGTCTGTTTCCTCTTCTCTTACATCACTACATTCTTTTGTCACTAGGCAACAGGGATGAATTTTCGGCGTCGGCTCGGCAACACATCATGGAGGTGGTCAACACGGCTCATGCGCGGCAACACATCGCCGAATCAGAACGTTTAGTGCGGGAGAGCGAGGGGGAGGAAGGAGGGAAGGAGGATACTTGGGTTTTTCCTCTGGTTCAGATGAAACCTCTGGGAATACAGGTGGATGAGCAGGTCACACAGGTGGGTACACAGACATGCACCTGGATACCACTACCCTCACCAACTAATATTGGACAAACAACTCCCATTGTACATGTTATCTTGGGATGTTTTTGTCTTTTTTGTTCATGTGTGACTTAAAATGTAAATGTGGCCACTACATCTGAACTTCACCTTATTTCCTTGTAGCGTTTGCTGACTGATGCAGGTCCCGGTGCGACGGTGTTTCTGACGTCGGGGTATTTCAACCTGACCAGGGCCTACATGTCGCTGATTCTCGGGCTGGGCGCCGACTACCGGATCCTCACCGCCTCCCCGGAGGTCAACGGGTTTTTCGGCGCCAAGGGCATTGCCGGAGAGATCCCAGCCGCCTACATCCACATTGCCAGACAGTTCTACAGCAAAGTGTGTCAGCTGGGACAGCAGGAGAGGGTTCACCTCCACGAGTACCACAGAGCACAATGGACCTTCCACGCCAAGGGTGGGTGACACACAGAGTGCAGAGAAAGTAGAATACACACACAATATAACCCTTTGCCTGAGAGCCTAGATAGAACTAATCACAACGGAGTAGAATCAGTTTGGCTGTGAGTTATGCCAGGTAGTGATGTGATTGTTGTTGCTATGATGTGCCACGGTCAGAGAGTGAGCTTCTGGGAAGCCGAGGGTGTGTCCCAAATGGCACCCTATTTCCTATATAGTGCACTAAACTTTTGACCAGAGCTCTATGGGCCCTGGTCAAAAGTAGTTCACTATTTAGGGAATATGGTGCCCTTTGGGACTCGCACAGATTGTCTATTCCAGTCTGACAGACAGATTAGCTGGACCACGTTCTACTGTTCTGTTCTCTGGCTCTGCTGTTCTGTCCCTGTGGTAAGCTAGACATGTTGCGGGAGTGACAACGGCTTGTCGAGTCATTCACCCTTAGCCCCGGGCCAAGGAAACACACACACACACACACACACACACACACACACACACACACACACACACACACACACACACACACACACACACACACACACAGTCATTTCTGGGTTTTGATGGACTTCGGGGGTTTCTGTGCTTTAGTGTGTTCTTTATATTTGTGGGTGTGGGAAATGGGAACCAAAATCCCCATTTGAAACGGCTTATAAACAATGCTCTGACAAATGATATCTAAACTACTGCCAACATGCACTTCTCTTTCGCTGATACTTATAGAATAAAAAGGCAATGTGTCCAAAATAAATAATATTTGACTTAACTGAAATGTTAGTGATGCATTAGTAGCTAGGTAAGTTGTTTTTTTCAAAAGACCAGTCTTTGAAAAAATGTAGGGGAGAGGGAGAGCGGGAAATGAACACACACAGTGAAGAGAAGTCCCTTTTATTAGATGAAGCAGGGCGGGCCGGCGGTTTCCCGTAAGCACAGCAAGCACTGCAGGAGCGAGAACAGTGGGGGAGAACACACACAGCACCCAGCTGGGAGAGAATCAATGACCATTAGAGTAGAGCAGACCCTGACCCCCCGCTGCAGAACAAATCACTGATATGGGGAAACTACTCCCCTCTTTCCTTCCTCCACCAATATCTCTCTCTCGTGTGTGTGTGTGTGTGTGTGTGTGTGTGTGTGTGTGTGTGTGTGTGTGTGCACGCAGGGTTGTGGTACTACCTACGGGGGCAAGTGCGGCCATGCCTGACACTGATTGGGTCTCCTAACTTTGGCTATCGCTCTGTGCACCGGGACCTGGAGGCCCAGATCGCCATAGTAACAGAGAACCAGGTACTACAGGCCCAGCTGCAGGAGGTAGGCCATTCAAACTGAAATCGTTATTTAAACGGACTTGATGGCTCGATACTGTGGCTCTGCTTTATACAGCTCTCAACCAAAGGCCTGTCTACAAAATTCAACTGGTCTGATAATTCCTGGTATAATAAACTATGCTGAGCTGGCATATGCAACGCAGACTGAGATCGAGCTTGGAGGGAAACTTGTTCAGCAACTTGTGCTAAATGTCTGTATGTGAGACAGTGGGAGCTGATGTATGGCTATACTATGGCCTTCAATTTGAATGTGCTGTGTTTACCTGCCACTCCCCTTCATACACACATTATTTATTTATCTTTCTGCTTCTCTACATCCCGATCGCTGTCTCTCTATCACCCACACAGGAGCAGGAGATGTTGTACCAGAGGTCTACCGAGGTGTCCAGCTCTACGTTCCAGCAGCCAGACCGCCACGTCAAACTGTGGGTCAAACTGCTTACTCCCCTCATCAAGAACTTCTTCTGAGAGACACCTCCTAACACAGGTACCACATGCAGACAAGAGCGCACAGGCACACAGTGTACTAACCCAACACACGTACCACTCCCACTGAACGATCATCTCTTAGTCACGCACAGAAGTAGATGCTGTCTAGAATGGCAGAATGTCCTCAGTTACTGCTGTGTGTACCAGCCCTCAACCCAAACTCCAATCCTAGATTCCAATCTAGCCCTGCCCTAGGCCGCATCAACCTCCGAAACTAAACCGAGCTACCCCTGCTTGAATCCTACCCCCACTGCCCTTACCACACAGACCTTTATCCATTGTACATGTAGGGGACACTCCCTCCTCAATGTCCCGGCTCTGAGAGAAACTCTCTGGCCTTTGATCCCTCAGCTGAGTGCATCAACATTCTGCAGTTAGCATCTGGACCCATTCAGCTGTGCGAGAGTGAGTGAGAAAGGAATGTGACAGCGTGTTTCCCTCCTCCCACTAGTTAAATCCCCTCTCATTATGGCATTGTGGTGATGATTTGACAGATGGCGTATGCAGTGTACGAGACAGTGGGGTCAGAGGGAGGATAAGAGGGTGACCTGATTTGTGTTCAAACAGGGATGTAGATTTGTCTTATGTCACAGCCACATGGCTTTGAGAAAGAAATTGACTGTCAGGAGTTACATGGACTTGACATGGAAAGAGTCATTGTGGGCGGTTTTGAAAACTAAGGTAGGAACATATTTTTCCTTCACAAACTTCTGTACTGTGATGTTATTCTGAATATGCGTTTCATATTATCACGGCAAAGCACTATATATTCTCATGTTTTGTTGCTGTAGCCTACATTGATTTATTTTAAGTTATATTTCAATATTGTGATATTTGGTCTACTGCTACATTGGTATCTTAAATTACACTTAACAAAAATATAAACGCAACATGTAAATTGTTGGGCCTATGTTTCATTAGCTGAAATAAAAGATCCCAGAAATGTTCCATATGCACAAAAAAGATAATTTCTCTCAAATGTTGTGCACATTTGTTTTACATCCCTGTTAGTGAGTATTTCTCCTTTGCCGAGATAATCCATCCACTTGACAGGTGTGCCAAAGGAAGAAGCTGATTTTAACAGCATTATAATTACACAGGTGTAATTCTGTCGCAACACAATGCCACAGATGTCTTAAGTTGAGGGAGCGTGCAATAGTCATGTTGACTGCAGAAATGTCCTCCAGAGCTGTTGCCAGAAAATTTAATGTTCATTTCTCTACCAAAAGCCTCGTCCAACGTTGTTTTTTTTGGAGAATTTATCAGTATGTCCAACCAACCTCACGATCGCAGGCCACTTGAAGCCATGCCAGCCCAGGACCTCCACATCCGGCTTCTTCACCTGCAGAATTGTCTGAGACCAGCTGATGAAACTGTGGGTTTGCACAACCGAAGAATTTCTGCACAAACTGTCCAGATGTCTCAGGGAAGCTCATCTGCATACTCGTCATCCTCACCAGGGTCTTGAACTGACTGCAGTTTGGCATTTTGTTACTTTACAGCCTTATTCTAAGATTAAACATCAATCAATCTACACACAATACCCCATAATGACAAAGCGATAAACATATTTTTACAAATGTATTAAAAATAAAAACAAATCACATTTACTTAAGAATTCAGACCCTTTGCTATGAGACTAAAAATTGAGCTCTGGTGCATCCTGTTTCCATTGATCATCCTTGAGATGTTTCTACAACTTGATTGAACATGTTTTGGAAAGGCGCGCACACACCTGTGTGTGTGTGTATATAAGGTCCCACAGTTGACAGTGCATGTCAGAGCAAAAACCAAGCCATGAGATCGAAGGAATTATACTTAGAGCTCCGAGACACGATTGTGTCAAGGCACAGATCTGGGGAAGGGTACCAAAACATTTCTGCAGCATTGAAGGGCACCAAGAACAGTGGCCTCCATTATTCTTAAATGGAAGAAGTTTGGAACCACCAAGACTTTTCCTAGAGCTGGCTGCACGGCCAAACTGAGCAATCGGGGGAGAAGGGCCTTGGTCAGGGAGGTGACCAAAAATTTGATCGCCACTCTCTCAGAACTGCAGAGTTCCTCTGTGGGGATGGGAGAATTTTACAGAAGGACAACCACCTCTGCAGAACCCCACCAATCAGGCCTTTATGGTTGTGGCCAGACGGAAGCTATTCCTCAGAAAAAGGCACATGACGGCCTGCTTGGAGTTTGCCAAAAAGCCCCGAAAGGACTCTCAGACCATGAGAAACAAGATTCTCTGGTCTGATGAAGCCAAGATTGAACTCTTTGGCCTGAATGCCAAGCGTCACGTCTGGAGGAAACCTAGCATCATCCTGACAATGAAGCATAGTGGTGGCAGCATGCTGTGGGTGGTGTTTTTCAGTGGCAGGGACTGGGAGACTAGTCACGATCGAGGGAAAGATAAACGGACAGATCCTTTGATTAAAAACCTGCTCCAGAGCACTCAGGACCTCAGACTGGGGTGAAGGACCCCCAGCCATAGCCCAGACTTGAACCCGATCTAAACATCCTCTGAGATCTGAAAATGGCTGTGCAGCGACGCTCCCCATCCATCCTGACAGATCTTGAGAGGATCTGCAGAGAAGAATGGGACAAACTCTCCAAATACCGGTGTTTATTTTTTTTATTTTACCGTTATTTTACCAGGTAAGTTGACTGAGAACACGTTCTCATTTGCAGCAACGACCTGGGGAATAGTTACAGGGGAGAGGAGGGGGATGAACGAGCCAATTGTAAACTGGGGATTATTAGGTGACCATGATGGTTTGAGGGCCAGATTGGGAATTTAGCCAGGACACCGGGTTTAACACCCCTACTCTTACGATAAGTGCCATGGGATCTTTAATGACCTCAGAGTCAGGACCCCCGTTTAACGTCCCATCCGAAAGACGGCACCCTACACAGGGCAGTGTCCCCAATCACTGCCCTGGGGCATTGGGATATTTTTTATTTTTTTTTAGACCAGAGGAAAGAGTGCCTCCTACTGGCCCTCCTACACCACTTCCAGCAGCATCTGGTCTCCCATCCAGGGACTGACCAGGACCAACCCTGCTTAGCTTCAGAAGCAAGCCAGCAGTGGTATGCAGGGTGGTATGCTGCTGGCAAGCTTGTAGCGTCATATCCAAGAAGACTCGAGGCTGTAGTTGCTGCCAAAGGTGCTTCATGAAAGTACTGAGTAAAGGGTCTGAATACATATGTAAATGTGATATTCCTGAATTTTATTGTTACTGTAGTACATTTGCAAAAATGTTTATCTGTTTTTACTGTGTCATGGTGTATTGTGTGTAGATTGGGGGGGGGGACTATTTAATTCCTTTTAGAATATGGCTGTAACGTAACAAAATGTGGGGAAAAGTGAAGGGGTCTGAATAGTTCCCGAATGCACTGTATGCTTCTGGCGGGTGTTCTGTATGCATCGCCCAGTGTCTGTGACATCAAAATGTTGCTGTAAATTGATGTCTTCAAATAAGAAATTCGGACTTGTGTAAGCCCCACTGCTATACTCAAGTATGTGGGCATACTATAGGCTATGGGTCAGTTTCAAGATGGAGCCAATTGAGATGCTCACCCTGTTTTCTAGCTCCTAAGCAACTTTTTAAAATTCTTATTATTATTATTATTATATATCATTTTTTGTTGTTATTTCTCACATTATTAGCCCAAAACATTTCAGAGCGGCAGTAACTCACCAGAATTTCAACCAGATACAAGCATTTCGATACACCTGCAAAAACATCTGCTGACTATGTGAATGCGACCAATTAAAATAGATTTTATGCAAATAGTGGGTGTTCTGCAGTGATGTCTACAATGCTTTGAATTAATCACCACCTTGTAGCTCGCTGTCAATTTCACCCCCATAGATAGTCCTCTATTTGGCTGTTTACGCTGTCTGCTGCGCTGCTACATGTGTGTTTGTCACGTCTCATGAGCCACCTGGATAACAGCGCCCGTTTTGCACTCACTGTGATCCGGGACCTCCAGATGTACAAATTAGCACTGATCGTATCGTTTTGACATTGCAATATTTTTCATTAGTGACTGTACTTGCACCAAAACGCCAGTATTTTTCCTTCATAGCTTGTTTTCCATCTTTGTTAATAGGGAGCCAATTTTGTATTCAGCACCTTTTTTAAAATTTGTTTTCTTAACTGATCAAAACTTTTGTTTTATCATGGCTCTCTCTTGTCCAGCTGCAGCGGACATATGGTTTGGAACATCGCATCGCTGTAAAATCACAGTATGGACTTGCAATGCATAGAGAATCGTGATACATATCGTGTTGGCACAAGTATTGTGAGGTCCCTGGCAATCCCAACCCCACTGTGGTATCCGGTACAGTGCCTTTAGGAAGTATTCATTACCCTTGACCTATTACACTTTTTTTGTGTTACAGATGGAATTCAAAATTGAATAAATAATTTGTATCAGGTCTTGCCGTAGATTTAAGTCAACTAACTCAGCCACTCGCTGTCGTGTAAGCAACTCCAATATAGATTTGGCCTTGTTTTATGTTATTGTCCTGCATAAAGGTGAATTCATCGCCCAGTGTCTGTTAGAAAGCTGACACAACCAGGTTTTCCTCTAGGATTTTTGCCTTGTGCTTAGCTCCATTCAGTTTATTTAATTTTTTATCATGTAAAACTCACCAGTCCTTAATGGTTACAAGCATACCCATAACATGATTCACCCACCGCTATGCTTGAAAATATGTGTAGTGGTACTCTGTATTGTATTTGCTGCAAACATATCTTTTTGTCCTGAATATTAAGTGTTAATTGCTTTGCCACATTTTTTGCAGTCTTACTTTAGTGCCTTGTTGCAAACAGGACGCATGTTTTTGAATATTTTTATTCTGTACAGGCTTCCTTCATTTCACTCTATCAATTAGGTTAGTATTGTGAAGTAACTACGTTGTTGATCTATCCTCAGTTTTATCCCATCACAGCCATTAAACTCTGTTTTTAAAGTCACCATTGGCTTCATGGTGAAATCCTTGAACGGTTTCCTTCCTCTCCGGCAACTGAGTTTGGAAGGACATCTGAATCTTTGTAGTGACTGGGTGTATTGATATACCATCCAAAGTGTAATTAATAACTTCACCCTGCTCAAAGGGATATTCGATGTCTCTTCTTTTTTTTTCACCCATTTACCAATGCGTGCCCTTTGCGAGGCATTGGAAAACCTCCCTGGTCTTTGTTGTTGAAGCTGTGTTCAAATTGCCCTGCTTGACTGTGGGACCTTACAATTAGCTGTATGTGTGGGATACAAAGATGAGGTAGTAATTCAAAAATCCTGTTGAACACGTATTGCACACATAATAAGTTCCGTGAACTCACTGTGACTTGTTAAGCAAATGTTTACTCCTGAACTTATTTAGGCTTGACATAACAAAGGGGTTGAAAACTTATTGACTCAAGACATTTCAGCTTTTCATTTTTAATCCATTTTAAATTCAGTATGTAACACAACATGACGTGGAAAAAGTCCAGGTGTGAACTTTCTGAAGGCACTGTAAGTCTGTGGTTGAAGTATTTAACTGCTATCTGGTGATCTGGCAGAGGAAAAATCAACACTAGCTCTAACAATAGCTGAGGCGTTAAAGACAGATTTTCTTATCTACAGGAGTTCTATTGTTACTGTGCTAACAGTAGGCTGGAAGCTCGCCAATAAACAAACCTCACTTTCCCATTCAAAGGGTTATCACTGAGGTGTGTGTGTGTGTGTGTGTGTGCTAGCCTTGATGGTACAGGTTGCCCTCTGAGCTTCCTAGGAACCGTGGGACCGTGAATAAGATGTACTGTGATACAGTGGAGGTTTTTTTTCATGCCGTTTTTCAACACACATCCTCTTACCTCACTGTAATCAGCATCACATCTCTCCAATAGACATGGATGACAAATGTTTTAAATTGTTGTTTTTTGTTTTTTAGAAACATTGTTTTTGTTATTTTAAAGTATTTCAAATGAAAGTACTAAAGTCTTTTTTTTCTTTTTTCTCTCTCTCAGGAAGCAGACTGCGGCCAATACCCACTTGGCAGGCTTCTCCTTGGTCTTGAGGTTGAAGGTCCAGGTGGTGGGGCCCCTCATACAGGTCTTGTTGATGGGACACTCCTCGTACACGTTCTTGGTCTCCTGATGGTCCACCGGTACCGCCTTGATGAAGATCGGCATGTTGGGGGTCAGCTCCTTCAGACGAGCGTCCGCTATCATCCCCATCTGGGTGTCCCAGCGCGCCCCTGCACACACACTACCCCACACACACACTGTATAAAGGGTTGAACTCTAAACATAGAAACATTTGTCATCACTCCATCCCCTGTGACTGACCATTCATCGCCACATTGTGTGTATCTACAAACGGATCCCTTAGTTTACCAATGCCTGAGATATAGTACTGAGTTTTTACTGCTGTGTGTTTTCATTGAACTATAAACATTCTGTACATATAGACCAACAGGAGGAACTGTAGCACAGGATGTTTTGTACATTCAATAAACTCTCATTAGTTCTGTATTGACAGAGTGGAATCTGGTACATGAGTCTTGACTGTAAATAGCCAGGTGTGTCTGAAATTGAATATACAAGTGTGTGTGTGGAGTGTTGCGATCCCTGGAGGAGCCTTAAAGTGAAAATCTACTTAAATATATTTTTCTTCATGATGTGTCTGGTGACACTTTGCTTCTTAAACTTGACTGCTGACATGCAAAACATTTTGGGACCATATCAACAGTGGACTAATGAAAAAATACCTAAAGATAGTTTTTGAGTGGATTTTCCCTTTAAGGACAATTGAGAGATGAACTGAAGTATTAGTGTTTACTACTCTATCTAGCTCATACAGTGAGTCACCCCATAAACTGAACTGGACCGTGTGTGGGTGTATGAATATCTTTGTAACCTAAAAGCGAATGTGTTTTGAGCAGTGGCGGCCCCTCGGAAAAAGGGGAGGACCATTCTCAGTGAATTTCATAAAAATGGTAAAACATTGCATTCATTTTCTCTTTTTAGGTAACTATACTAAATATATTCATGTCACCAAATAATTGATTAAAACACACTGTTTTGCAATGGTCTACAGTAGCCTCAACAGCACTCTGTAGGGTAGCTCCATGGTGTAGCCAGAGGACAGCTAGCTTCCGTCCGTTGGTACATTGACTTCAATACAAAACCTAAGAGGCTCTTGGTTCTCACCCCCTTCCATAGATTTACCCGGTAATTATGACAACTACCATGTTGGAGGACGTCCTCTATCAGAGCTCTTGCAGCATGAACTGACATGTTGTCCACCCAGTCAAAGGATCAGAGAATGAATCTAGTACTGAAAGCATAAGCTACAGCTAGCTAGCAGTGCATAAAATGTGAGTAGTTGACTCTGAGAGAAAGACCATAGTTGAACAGTTACAACAAATTCATTTCAAAATTAGAGAAGCAAGAGTGCGTAAAAAAATAATTATTTCACTTACTTAGCTGGCTTAAACAGAAAGGGGATACCTAGTCAGTTGTACAACTGAATGCCTTCAACTGAAATGTGTAATGCATTTAACCCAACCCCTCTGAATCCTAGAGGTGCGGGGGACTGCCTTAATCGACATCCAGAGGGATGCTATGTTAAAACTAGCTAGCTACGACTATCCAACACAATACTGGAACTCTTCCAAGGCAAGGTAAGCTTTTGGTTTTAATAATGTATTGCCACTGGGGCACGCTGGTGTAACTGCTTACTGACTATACACTAACATTACTGCATGATTGTAGCGGGTTTATTAACAGATTAGTTCTATTAGCTATGTTGACTAGGATGTTACTTTAGCCAATATGGGGACAATCATGTAGGCTGTGTGTAGCGGTTATGACATGGTTTGGCTTGGAAAGGTTTTTTCGCCTGGTCACATACAGCTGATGTGTTAATTGAAGTCAACAAACAAAGGGAACAGGTGAGGGGAGGAGAGCGCATAGGGGCGAGAAGGAATAAAACGTGGCTACTATGAAAGTTAATGGTTTATTTGTGATCAAGGGTGTATTCATTCAGCCGATTATGTTGAAAAACATTTCTTAAACAGAAAATACCTGAATTTGTCCAATAGAAACGCTCATTTGCAACTATTGGACTATTGATTACAACCCAGAAAAGATACAGTTGAAGTCGGAAGTTTACATACACCCTAGCCAAATAGATCAGTTTTTCACAATTCCTGACATTTAATCCTAGTAAATATTCCCTGTCTTAGGTCAGTTAGGATCACCACTTTATTTTAAGAATGTGAAATGTCAGAATAATAGCAGAGAGGGATTTATTTCAGCTTTTATTTCTTTCATCACATTCCCAGTGGGCCAGAAGTTAACATGCACTCAATTAGTATTTGGTAGCATTGCCTTTAAATTGTTTAACTTAGGTCAAATGTTTCGGGTAGCCTTCCACAAGCTTCCCACAATAAGTTGGGTGAATTTTGGCCCATTCCTCCTGACAGAGCTGGTGTAACTGAGTCAGGTTTGTAGGGCTCCTTGCTCGCACAAACTTTTTCAGTTCTGCCCACAAATGTTCTACAGGATTGAGGTCAGGGCTTTGTGATGGCCACTCCAATACCTTGACTTTGTTCTCCTTAAGCCCTTTTGACACAACTTTGGAAGTATGTTTGGGGTCATTGTCCATTTGGAAGACCCATTTGCGACCAAGCTTTAACTTCCTGACCGATGTCTTGAGATGTTTCTTCAATATATCCACATCATTTTCTTTCCTCGTGATACTATATATTTTGTGAAGTGCACCAGTCCCTGCTGCAGCAAAACACCCCCACAACATGATGCTGCCACCCCTGTGCTTCACGGTTGGGGTGGTGTTCTTCGGCTTGCAAGCCTCCCCCTTTTTCCTCCAAACATAACGGTGGTCATTATAGCCAAACAGTTCTATTTTTGTTTCATCAGACCAGAGGACATTTCTCCAAAAAGTACAATCTTTGTCCCCATGTGCAGTTGCAAACCGTAGTCTGGCATTTTATGGCTGTTTTGGAGCAGTGTCTTCTTTCATGCTGAGCGGCCTTTCAGGTTATGTCGATATAGGACTCGTTTTACTGTGGATATAGATACTTTTGTACCTGTTTCCTCCAGCATCTTCACAGGGGCCTTTGCTGTTGTTCTGGGATTGATTTGCACTTTTTGCATCAAAGTGCGTTCATCTCTAGGAGACAGAACTTGTCTCCTTCCTGAGCGGTATGACAGCTGCGTGGTCCCATGGTGTTTATACTTGCGTACTATTGTTTGTACAGATGAACGTGGCACCTTCAGGCATTTGGAAATTGCTCCCAAGGACAAACCAGACTTGTGGAGGTCTACAATTTTGTTTCTGAGGTCTTGGCTGATTTCTTTTGATTTGCCCATGATGTCAAACAAAGAGGCACTGAGTTTGAAGGTAGGCCTTGAAATACATCCACAGGTACACCTCCAATTGACCTCCATCATTTTCTGAAATTTTCCAAGCTGTTTAAAGGCACAGTCAACTTAGTGTATGTAAACTTTTGACCCACTGGAATTGTGATATAGTGAATTATAAATTAAATAATCTGTAAACAATTGTTGGGAAAATTACTTGTGTCATGCACAAAGTAGATGTCCTAACCGACTTGCCAAAACTATAGTTTGTTAACAAAAAAATTGTGGAGTGGTTGCAAAACAGGTTTTAGTGACTCCAACCTAAGTGTCTGTAAACTTCCGACTTCAACTGTAGATGCAGGCAAGAGTGCAAGGTGGTATTGAATGTGTCACTGTTATCTCAACATTTTCTCTCATCTTGTATGCACCTACATTGTAAACTTTCATTCATAGGCTAGGTTGTAGCAACCCTCATGATGGGTATAGGGAAACCAACCTATCGATGTTACATTGAACTGGGTGAATGGAATATGAATGTCAGTCATCCAACATGCAGTAAAATAAATAAGGCCATGCTCATTAAAAACAAGAAGTCTCCCTCATAAACGTCACTGACGACCGCCATGGATTTTGAGAGTTCTTAAAATGGTATTAAAGGTTTGACTGAACCCGATAAGTGTGTTAATGACATATATTAATCTCCAGAAGATGTTTCACGATGCTAATGGCTATGATGGAACACATCCTCTCTCATTATGGCACTAGTGGTGATGCCTTGACAGATACACTGTATGCACTGTACTAGGCAGTGGGGGTCAGAGGGAGGCTTAGAGGGATACCTGATGTGTGTTCCTTTTTCTGTGACCAACCTTTTTATTATTTCCTTTCTGTGAGGGGTTCAAACATCAGACAGGCAATAATCTTCCACCAGCAACCAGAGAAAAACACGCCTCATACCACCCCTTCCCTGTGGGCCTGAATGCAAATGTAAAAAATATTAAAATAGGTGTGTGTGTATATATATATATACAGACAGACAGACAGAGAGACCCACCCACCCAAATAGGTGTGTGTGTCTATATATATATATATATATATATAGACAGACAGACCCACCCTTATAGCCAGAACCTCCATCAGAAGCTTGCCATCAGAAGCTAACCAGCTAATTAGCTACTAGCTATTTAGTCATTGTTAGCCACTGCTAGCGGCCTTTACCTTCTGCACAGACACCAGATGTTTTTTTAGCCTGGATAATACTTGCCAGCCTGCCTGTATCGGACTGTTTTCTCCACTACAACGCCGGTTTCCCTGGACCATTACTCCTGATCATCACAGCTAGCTAACTGCCACTGAGTGACCCAGCCCCAAAGCTGAGCCAGGCCCACCTCCCGGCCTACTCTGTGATCACTCGGCTACTCAGCCGATGCCTCCCGGACTCTACCCCCAACACGCCTAGAATCCACTACTCCACCAGATCCTTGCCGTAAGCTCTGGACCCTTGCATCGGATCATCGCAGCTAGCTAGCTGCTACCGAGTGGCTATAGTGGCTAACCCCCCTGCCCCGAAGCTAGCACCAGTTAGCCGCGAGCCAGGCGCATCTCCCGGCTAGCAAACAAAATTACTACAACTACAATACCTCTTTCACCATCTGGCCCGGACTCTATGTCGACACGGCGCCTCGACGTACCACCACGACTGGTCCGCCGACCTAACTCCATCCACTGTGCCTTCAACGTAGGAGCAGACGCTCCTACTTACCCCGGCCTGCTAACTTTAAACGCTGTGTCTCCCACGTGCTGGCGTAGTAACGACTACCCTGCGGCTTCCCTGTTCCATCTATTGCTGTTCACTGGACCCTATGATCACTTGGCTACATAGCTGATGCCTGCTGGACTGTTCATTGATCACGGCACTCCATTTTTTTTTATCTGCCTTGAACTCAGGCCCTGTGTGTAGTTAACTGACCCTCTCTGCCCATTCATCGCCATTTTACCTGTTGTTGTTGTTGTCTTAGCTGATTATGCTTGGCCCTCCTATGTTGAACATAATAAACGACTATCTATCCACCGGATGTGTACCAAACTCACTAAAAGTGGCAGTAATAAAGCCTCTCTTGAAAAAGCCAAACCTTGACCCAGAAAATATAAAAAACTATCGGCCTATATCGAATCTCCCATTCCTCTCAAAAAAATTTAAAAAGCTGTGCGCAGCAACTCACTGCCTTCCTGAAGACAAACAATGTATACAAAATGCTTCAGTCTGGTTTTAGACCCCATCATAGCACGGAGACTGCACTTGTGAAGGTGGTAAATGACCTTTTAATGGTGTCAGACCGAGGCTCTGCATCTGTCCTCGTGCTCCTAGACCTTAGTGCTGCTTTTGATACCATCGATCACCACATTCTTTTGGAGAGATTGGAAACCCAAATTGGTCTACATGGACAAGTTCTGGCCTGGTTTAGATCTTATCTGTCGGAAAGATATCAATTTGTCTCTGTGAATGGTTTGTCCTCTGACAAATCAACTGTACATTTCGGTGTTCCTCAATGTTCCGTTTAGGACCACTATTGTTTTCACTACATATTTTACCTCTTGGGGATGTCATTCGAAAACATAACGTTAACTTTCACTGCTATGCGGATGACACACAGCTGTACATTTCCATGAAACATGGTGAAGCCCCAAAATTGCCCTTGCTGGAAGCCTGTGTTTCAGACATAAGGAAGTGGATGGCTGCAAACTTTCTACTTTTAAACTCGGACAAAACAGAGATGCTTGTTCTTGGTCCCAAGAAACAAAGAGATCTTCTGTTGAATCTGACAATTAATCTTGATGGTTGTACAGTCGTCTCAAATAAAACTGAAGAACCTTGGCGTTACTCTGGACCCTGATCTCTCTTTTGACAAACATATCAAGACAGCTTTTTTCCATTTACGTAACATTGCAAAAATCAGACATTTTCTGTCCAAAAATGATGCAGAAAAATTAATCCATGCTTTTGTTACTTCTAGGTTAGACTACTGCAATGCTCTACTTTCTGGCTACCTGGATAAAGCACTAAATAAACTTCAGTTAGTGCTAAATACGGCTGCTAGAATCTTGACTAGAACCAAAAAATGTATCATATTACTCTGGTGCTAGCCTCCCTACACTGGCTTCCTGTTAAGGCAAGGGCTGGTTTCAAGGTTTTACTGTTAACCTAAAAGCAATACATGGGCTTGCTCCTACCTATCTTTCCAATTTGGTCCTGCCGTACATACCTACACGTACGCTACGGTCACAAGACGCAGGCCTCCTAATTGTCCCTAGAATTTCTAAGCTAACAGCTGGAGGCAGTGCTTTCTCCTATAGAGCTCCCTTTTATGGAATGGTCTGCCTACCCATGTGAGAGACGCAGACTCGGTCTCAACCTTTAAGTCTTTATTGAAGACTCATCTCTTCAGTGGGTCATATGATTGACTGATTGAGTCTGGCCCAGGAGTGTGAAGGTGAACGGAAAGGCACTGGAGCAACGAACCGCCCTTGCTGTCTCTGCCTGGCCGGTTCCCCTCTCTCCACTGGAATTCTCTGCCTCTAACCCTATTACAAGGGCTGAGTCACTGGCTTACTGGTGCTCTTCCATGCCGTCCCTAGGAGGGGTGCGTCACTTGAGTGGGTTCAACCCTTAAAGAGATGGGTGGGGGACCTGAGCCCTAGGACCATGCCTCAGGACTACCTGGCATGATGACTCTCTCTAATTCTCTGAATGAGGACCTGAGCCCTAGGACCATACCTCAGGACTACCTGGCATGATGACTCCTTGTTGTCCTCATTCCACCTGGCCGTGCTGCTGCTCCAGTTTCAACTGTTCTGCCTGCGACTATGGAACCCTGATCTGTTCACTGTGATTACTATTATTTGAAATGGCCTTTGAACGTTTTATTACCTACTGGAGAGCTCTTCTTTCTCTACGCCCATTCAGCATCGTTCACACCCTCTAAAACTGTAACCCAACCCATCTCTTTAAGGGTTGATCCGAGTGTTCTGTCCTAACAACAAGAACAGTCAAGCACCCATGCTAACTGACTAATGTTGGCTAGCTTGCTGCTTGCTACTTCCAGACACAAATGAGAGAACAGCTAACTGACCATTTTACTCACCCTAGCAGAGCTGGCTAGGCTGTTTTTATGTTATCCAGGGTGTTGGTGACTGTAACTGTGCTGCTGGCAACAATTTACGCTTTTTTCCCCAACGGGTGTTGAGCGTTAGTAAATTTGTCAGTTATTCTGCGCTCTGGCACACTCAGACGAAAGTGCTCTGAAATCAGAGTAGATAGCCAGAGCGAATTTACCAGCTACATCTATTAACAGTTGTTGCAGTGACATTCAATTGAAATGGTTTCTTACATAGTGAAGTCATTTGTTAAGACATGTAGCTAGCTAGCTAAGTAAACAATTAACCATAATCCCAACTCATGACGTTACTACCCTGCATGAATCTGCAGGTAGCTAACCACCCAGGCTCAATGTTAGCTAGCTAACATTAGCCTGTAACTAGCAAAGCAAATTGCTCTGAGATATGAATAATAACATCATACACATAATGTTAGCTAGCGAGCCAGCCAGCTAACGTTAGCTAGCTAACAGTATACTTTAACTTGAAATGAAAATTACTTTGTCAAAATTAGAAATGTGTAATATCTGAAAATTTAGCTAGCTAGATTATCTTACATCATGGATGGATGCCTCTCCCTTTCACGGATTCCATGGTTGCCCTTAGTATGAAGTTGTAATTCGGAGACACGTGTTTTCTCCATCTCCTTAGCTATCATAATCTAACTTCACTGGTTTCAAAACTCCAGAAAGTGGAGGACTGAGTTTTAAAGCTGCGATAGACAGGATTACCTACACATACTGACCAGCTCAAATAGACAGAAGCTTCTATATGGCAGATCAATCTGAACTCCTCTCTCGGCATGTCCAGCCCACTTATTATCTCAGCCAATCATGGCTAGCAGGAAAGTTGCTGACCTTTTTTGTGGCTAAACCAACTAATTACAGATGACACAAGTCTGTTATTAATGGGCTAGGTGGGACGCTAGCACCCCACCTCGACAACATCCGGTGAAAATGCAGAGCGCGAAATTCAAAATACAAAAATCGTAACATTAAACATTCTTGAAAATACAAGTGTCAAAGCTGAACTTTTTGTTAATCCAGCCGCTTTGTCAGATTTCAAAAAGGCTTTACAGCGAAAGCATACCGTGCGATTATCTGAGGACAGCTCCCCGCATACACCAGCATTAAAAACATTTTTCAAACCAGCAGAGGCGTCACAAAAATCAGAAATGGTGATCAAATAAATCACTTACCTTTGAAGATCTTCCTCTGTTTGCAATCCCAAGGGTCCCAGCTACACAACAAATGGTTGTTTTTTTCGATAAAGTCCTTCTTTATATCCCAAAAAAGTCAGTTTAGTTGGCGTGTTTGATTCAGTAATCCACCCGTTCCATTCGTTCAACTTGCAGACAAAGGAATCCCAAAAGTTACCGGTAAACTTTGTCCAAACAACTCAAACAACGTTTCTAATCAATCCTCATGTACCCTAATATGTAAATAAACGATACAATTTAAGACGGAATGTAGTATGTTCAATACCGGAGATAAATAATGAAGTGCGCGCCCTCATCCACGTGCGCCACAAGACTACAGTCCTAACGAGAGACACCTTGAAAAACTACAACTACTAGCTCATTTTTCAGAAAACAAGACTGAAACCCTTTCTAAAGACTATCTAGTGGAAGCCAGAGGAACTGCAATCTGCGAGGAATTCCTTTGAATATCCCATAGACAAGCATTGGAATGGCCTGTTACCTCAAAAAATATCAGTTCTGTTATACTCACAGACATTATTTTAACAGTTTTAGAAACTTCAGAGTGTTTCCTATTCAATGCTACCAATTATATTATAATTATATCATATCCTAGCTTCTGGGCCTGAGGAACAGGCAGTTTACTCTGGGCACTTCAGTCATCCGAACTTCAGAATACTGCCCCCTAGCCTTAAGAAGTTATTAAGGCGCATGAAAGTTCACATGTTCCAGAAGGCATTTCTGACAAAAAACGTTTACATTCAAATGGCTCTCCTGTGAAGTAGTGACCCGGGACATACGCCTAGTTTCCTGAAACGAGTGACAAAAAAGCAAAGAGAAACGACAATCCATCATTACTTTAAGACATTAAGGTCAGTCAATTTGGAACATTTTGAGAACTTTGAAAGTTTCTTCAAGTGCAGTCAATCGCATAAACGATCAAGCGCTTTGATGAAACTGGCTCTCATGAGGACCGCCACAGGAAAGGAAGATCCAGAGTTACCTCAGCTACAGAGGATAAGTTCATTAGAGTTATCAGCCTCAGGAATTGCAGCCAAAATAAATGCGTCAGAGTTCAAGTAACAGACACATCTCAACATCAACTGTCCAGAGGAGACTGCGTGAATCAGGCCTTCATGGTCGAATTGCTGCAAAGAAACTACTACTAAAGGACACCAATAATAAGAAGAGACTTGCTTGGGCCAAGAAACGCAAGCAATGGACATTAGACCGGTGGAAATCTGTCCTTTGGTCTGATGAGCCCAAATTTGAGATTTATGGTTCCAACTGCCGTGCCTTTGTGAGACGCAGAGTAGGTGAACGGATGATCTCTGCATGTGTGGTTCCCACCGCGAAGCATGGAGGGGGAGGTGCGATGGTGTGGGGGTGCTTTAATGGTGACACTGTGATTTATTTACAATTCAAAACACGTAACTAGCATGGCTACCACAGCATTCTGCAGCGATACACCATCCCATCTGGTTTGCGCTTAGTCCCACTATCATTTGTTTTTCAACAGGACAATGACCCAACACCTCCAGGTTGTGTAAGGGCTGTCTGACCAAGGAGAGTGATGGAGTGCTGCATCAGATGACCTGGAGTGCTGCATCAGATGACCTGGCGTCCACAGTCAAGCCCATTTGAGATGGTTTGGGATGAGTTGGACCGCAGAGTGAAGGAGAGATTGAGAGTGAAGGAAAAGCAGTCAACATGTGCTCAGCATTCCAGGTGAAGCTGGTTGAGAGAATGTAAAAGAGTGTGCAAAGCTGTCATCAAGGCAAAGGGTGACTACTTTGAAGAATCTAAAATATATTTTGGTATTTTTAACACTTTTTTAGTTACTGCATGATTCCATGTGTTATTTCATAGTTATGATGTCTTCACTATTATTCGACAATGTAGAAAATAGTCAAATTCAGAACATCCCTTGAATGAGTAGGTTTGTCCAAACTTTTGACTAGTACTCTAATATACAGTGCATTCGGAAAGTTTTCAGACCCCTTGACTTTTCACATTTTGTTACTTTACAGCCTTATTCTAAAATTGATTAAACAGTTTTTTTCCCCTCCGATCTCCACATAGTACCCCATAATGACAAAGCGAAAACAGGTTTTTAGAAATGTTTGCGAATGTATTAAAAATAATAACAGAAATACCTTATTTACATAAGTATTCAGACCCTTTGCTATGAGACTCAAAATTGAGCATCCTGTTTTCATTGATCATCCTTGAGATATTTCTACGAATTGATTGGACATGATTTGGAAAAGCACACACCTGTCTATATAAGGTCCCACAGTTGACAGTGCATGTCAGAGCAAAAACCAAGCCATGAGGTCGATGGAAGTGTCCGTAGAGCTCCGAGACAGGATTGTGTCGAGGCACAGATCTGGAAAAGGGTACCAAAAAATGTCTTCAGCATTGAAGGTCCCCAAGAACAAAGTGGCCTTCATCATTCTTAAATTAAGTTTGGAACCACCAAGATTCTTCCTAGAACTGGCCACCCGGCCAAACTGACTAATCGGGGGAGAAGGGCCTTGGTCAGGGAGGTGACCAAGAGCCCGATGGTCACTCTGACAGAGCTCCAGAGTTCCTCTGTGGAGATGGGGGAAGCTTCCCAAAGGACAACCATCTCTGCAGCACTCCAAATATCTGACCTTTTATGTAGAGTGGCCAGACGGAAGCCACTCTTCAATAAAAGGCATATGACAGCCTGCTTGGAGTTTGTCAAAAGGCACCTAAAGGACTCTCAGACCATGAGAAACAAGATTCTCTGGTCTGATGAAACCAAGATTGAACTCTTTGGCCTGAATGCCAAGCGTAATGTCTGGAGGAAACCTGGTACCATCCCTACAGTGAAGCATGGTGGTGGCAGCATCATGCTGTGGGATGTTTTTTAACGGCAGGGAGACTAGTCAGGATCGAGGGAAAGATTAACGGAGCAAAGTACAGAGAAATCGATGAAAACCTGCTCCAGATTTCTCTGTACTTTGCTCTGTTCATCTTTCTCTCAACCTGACCGGTCTCCCAGTCCCTGCCACTGAAAAATCCCCACAGCATGATACTGCCACCACCATGCTTCACCGTAAGCATGATGCCAGGTTTCCTCCAGACATATGCACAAATGTCTAAAAATCTGTTTTTGCTTTGTCATTCTGGGGTACTGTGTGTAGATTGATGGGGGGGGGGAACTATTTAATTAATTTTAGAATAAGGCTGTAACGTAACAAAATCTGGAGAAAGTCAAGGGATCTGAATACTTTTCCAAATTCACTGTATATCACAGTATATAAAAAATATAAATGCAACATGCAACAATTTCAAAGATTTTACTGAGTTACAGTTCATATAAGAAAATCAGTCAATTGAAATACATTTGTTAGATCCTAATCTATGGATTTCAGATGACTGGGAATACAGATGCATCTGTTGGTCACAGATACCTTAAAAATGGTAAGGGGCGTGGATCAGACAACCAGTCAATTTCTGGTGTGACCACCATTTGCCTCATGCAGCGTGACGCATCTCTTTCGCATAAAGTTGATCAGGCTGTTGATTGTGGAATGTTGTTCCACTCCTCTTCAATGGCTGTACGAAATGTCTGGATATTGGCGGGAACTGGAACACGCTGACGGACACTTCGGTCCAAAGCATCCTAAACATGCTCAATGGGTGTCATGTCTGGTAAGTATGCAAGCCATGGAAGAACTGGGACAATTTCAGCTTCCAGAAATTGTGTATAGATCCTTGCGACATGGGGCGTGCATTATCATGCTGGAACATGAGGCGATGGCGGCGGATGAATGGCACGACAATCGGCCTCAGGATCTCGTCAAAGTATCTCAGTGCATTCAGATTGCCTTCGAATGCACTTTGGTGAACTTTGTTCACAATGTTGACATCAGCAAACCGCTTGCCCACACGATGCCATACACGTGGTCTGCGGTTGTGATGCCGATTGGACGTACTGCGAAACTCTAAAACGCAATGGAGGTCGCTTATTGCAGAGAAATAAACATTAAATTCTCTGTCAACAGCTCTGGTGGACATTCCTGCAGTCAGCATGCCAATTGCACACTCCCTCAAAACTTGAGACATCTGTGGTATAATGTTGTGTGACAAAACTGCAAATTTTAAAGTGGCCTTTTATTGTCCACAGCACAAGGTGCACCTGTGTAATCATCATTCTGTGGAATCAGTTTCTTGATATGTCACACCTGTCAGGTGGATTATCTTGGCAAAGGAGAAATGCTCACGAACAGGGATGTAATCAAATTTGTGCACAAAATTTGAGAGAAATAAGCTTTCTGGGATCTTTTATTTCAGCTCATTAAACAACACTATATTTGTGTGTGTGTGTGTGTGTGTGTGTGTGTGTGTGTGTGTGTGTGTGTGTGTGTGTGTGTGTGTGTGTGTGTGTGTGTGTGTGTGTGTGTGTGTGTGTGTGTGTGTGTATAAACTCGGCAAGAAAAGAAACATCATCTCACTGTCAACTGCGTTTATTTTCAGCAAACTTAACGTGTAAATATTTGTGTGAACATAAGATTCAACAACTGAGACATAAACTGAACAAGTTCCACAGACATGTGACTAACATAAATGGAATAATGTGTCCCTGAACAAAGGGGAGCTCAAAATCAAAGTAACAGTCAGTATCTGGTGTGGCCACCAGCTGCATTAAGTACAGCAGTGCATCTCCTCCTCATGGACTGCACCAGATTTGCCAGTTCTTGCTGTAAGATGTTACCCAACTCTTCCACCAAGGCACCTGCAAGTTCCCGGACATTTCTGGGGGGAATGGCCGAGCCCTCACCCTCTGATCCAACAGGTTCCATACGTGCTCAATGGGATTGAGATCTGGGCTTGTCGCTGGCCATGGCAGAACACTGACATTCCTGTCTTGCAGGAAATCACGCACAGAATGAGCAGTATGGCTGGTGGCATTGTCATGCTGGAGTGTCATGTCAGGATGAGCCTGCAGGAAGGGTACCACATGAGGGAGGAGGATGGCTTCCCTGTAACGCACAGCATTGAGATTGCCTGCAATGACAACAAGCTCAGTCCGATGATGCTGTGACACACCGTCCCAGACCATGACGGACCCTCCACCTCCAAATCGATCTCGCTCCAGAGTACAGGCCTCGGTGTAAAGCTCATTCCTTCGACGAATAAGCACAAATCCGACCATCGCCCCTGGTGAGACAAAACCGCGACTCATCAGTCAAGAGCACTTTTAGCCAGTCCTGTCTGGTCCAGCAACAGTGGGTTTGTGATCATAGGCGACGTTGTTGCCGGTGATGTCTGGTGAGGACCTGCCTTACAACAGGCCTACAAGCCCTCAGTCGCGCCTCTCTCAGCCTATTGCTGACAGTCTGAGCAGTGATGGAGGGATTGTGCGTTCCTGGTGTAACTCGGGCAGTTGTTGTTGCTATCCTGTACCTGTCCCGCAGGTGTAATGTTCGGATGTACCGATCCTGTGCAGGTGTTGTTACACATGGTCTGTCACTGCGAGGATGATCAGCTGTCCGTCCTGTCTCCCTGTAGCACTGTCTTAGGCATCTCACAGTACAGACATTGCAATTCATTGCCCTGGCCACATCTGCAGTCCTCATACCTCCTTGCAGCATGCCTAAGGCACAATCACTCAGATGAGCAGGGACCCTGGGCATCTTTCTTTTGGTGTGTTTCAGAGTCAGTAGAAATGCCTCTTTAGTGTCCTAAGTTTTCATAACTGTGACCTTAATTGCCTACCGTCTGTAAGCTGTTAGTGTCTTAACAACCGTTCCACAGGTTCATGTTCATTAATTGTTTATGGTTCATTGAACAAGCATGGGAAACAGTGTTTAAACCCTTTACAATGAAGATCTGTGAAGTTATTTGGATTTTAACGAATTATCTTTGAAAGACAGGGTCCTGAAAAAGAGGCGTTTCTTTTTTTGCTGAGTTTATATATATATTGTATATATATTATACAGTGCTGTGAAAAAGTATTTGCCCCTTCCCTGATTTCTTATTTTTTTGCACATTTGTCACACTTAAATGTTTCAGATCATCAAACAAATTTTAATATTACACACAGATAACCCAAGTAAACACAAAGTGCAGTTTTTAAGTGATCATTTTATTTATTAACCTCTACTTCATCACCCTCCCGGATCCGGGATCCTCCTCATCAAAAAACTGACTAGCATAGCCTAGCCTAACGGGACAGGGATATCATATAATATAATTTTCATGAAATCACAAGTCCAATACAGCAAATGAAAGATAAACATCTTGTGAATCCAGCCATTATTTCCGATTTTTTTAAGTGTTTTACAGCGAAAACACAATATAGAATTATATTAGCTTACCACAATAGCCAAACACACAACGGCATTTATTCACCGCAAAGGTAGCTTTCGCAAAAACCAGCAAAAGATATAAAATTAATCACTAACCTTTGGACAACTTCATCATATGACAGTCTTATAACATCATGTTATACAATACATTTATGTTTTGTTTGAAAATGTGCATATTTATAGCTACAAATCCTGGTTATACATTATGAATACGTAGCAACGATTCACCAGAATCTCCGGAGATATTTTGGACACTCACCTAATCTGACCAAAGAACTCATCATAAACTTTACATACAAATACTTGTTGTATGGCAAATGAAAGATACACTGGTTCTTAATGCAACCGCTGTGTTAGATTTTTAAAACTAACTTTACCATAACATACAGCTTGCGTTATTGTGAGACAGTGCTCACCAACATGGCGGAGAATAGGAGTCAACATTTTACATAGAGATACGAAATAACATCATAAATGTTTTCTTACTTTTGCTGAGTTCCATCAGAATGTTGTACAAGGAGTCCTTGGTCCAGAATAAATCGTTGTTTTGTTTTAGAATGTCCATTTCTTCTGTTGAATTCGCGCCACAATGCTAGCCAAGGTTGCTAACATTCCCATCCTCTCTTGGCGCAAGGAACGGAAAACTCCAAAAGCCCCAATAAACGTTGAATAAACTGATAAAACTCGGTTGGAAAAACCTACTTTATGATGTTATTATCATATGTATCAAACAAAATCAGAGCCGGAGATATTGGCCGTGTATACCGTATGCTTTTCAGAAGACAATGTCGAGGTCCCTCGCGCGCCGTCGAAGACAAAGAAAATACCGGACCTGTCATTCCAAAAGCTCTTGTTCGGCCTCAGATCAAGCTAGACATCCCATTCCACCTTCCACTGCCTGTTGTGGAAGGCGTATGAAGTGTATGCATATCGATAAATAAAAGCCAGTTGAATAGGCAGGCCCTGAAACAGAGCCTCGTTTTCAGATTTTTCACTTCCTTTATGGAAGTTTGCTGCAAAATGAGTTCTGTTTTACTCACAGATATAATTCAAACAGTTTTAGAAACTTGAGAGTGTTTTCTATCCAATAGTAATAATAATATGCATATTGTATGATCTAGAACAGAGTACGAGGCCGTTTCATTTGGGCACAATTTTTTCCAAAGTGAAAACAGCGCCCCCGTATTGACAAGAGGGAAAAAAGCTATCCGAACCTTCATGGCCCTATGTGATAAAGTAATTGCCCCCTCCCTTGTTAAATCATGAATTTACTGTGGTTAATCACATTTTTTGGAAAGCTGAGTTCAATTTCACTATCCACACCCAGGCCTGATTACTGCCAGACCTGTTGAATCAAGAAATCACTTAAATAGAACTTGTCTAACAAAGTGAAGTAAGCCAAAAGATCTCAAAAAGCAAGACATCATGCCGTGATCCAAAGAAATTCAGGAACAGACGAGAAACAAAGTAATTGACATATATCAGTCTGGAAAGGGTTACAAATCCATTTTTTAAAGCTTTGGGACTCCAGCGAACCACGGTGAGAGCCATTATCCACAAATGAAGAAAATTTGGAACAGTGGTGAACCTTCCCAGGAGTGGCCGGCCTACCAAAATTACCCCAAGAGCGCAGCGACGACTTATCCAAGAGGTCACAAAGAACCCACACCATCATCTAAAGAACTGCAGGCCTCACTTGCCTCAGTTAAGGTCAGTGTTCATGACTCAACCATAAGAAAGAAACTGGGCAAAAATGGCATCCATGGCAGAATTCCAAGGCAAAAACCACTGCTGACCAAAAATAACATAAAGGCTCGTCTCACTGTTGGCAAAAAAAACATCTTGATGATCCCCAGGACTTTGGGGAAAATATTCTGTGGACTGACGAGACAAAAGTTGAACTGTTTGGAAGGTGTGCGACTGGCATAAAAGTAACACAGCATTTCAGAAAAAGAACATCATACCAAAAGTCATATATGGTGGTGGTAGTGTGATGGTCTGGGGCTGCTTTGCTGCTTCAGGACCTGGACGACTTGCTGTGATTGATGGAACCATGAATTCTGCTCTCTACCAAAAAATCCTGAAGGAGAATGTCCGGCCATCAGTTTGTGACCTCAAGCTGAAGCGCACTTTGGTTCTGCAGCAGGACAATGATACAATACACACCAGCAAGTCCACCTCTGAATGGCTTAAAAAATCCAAAATGAAGGTTTTGGAGTGGCCTAGTCAAAGTCCGGACTTGAATCCGATTGAGATGCTGTGGCGTGACCTTAAAAAGGTGGTTCATGCTCAAACCCTCCAATGTGGCTGAATTAAAACAATTCTGCAAAGAATAGTGGGTCAAAATTCCTCCACAGCGATGTGAAAGACTCATTGCCAGTTATCGCAAACGCTTGATTATGGTTGTTGCTGCTGAGGGTGGCAAAACCAGTTATTAGGTTAAGGGGAAATTACTTTTTCACATAGGGCCATGAATATTCGGATAGCTTTTTTTCCCTTAATAAATAAAATCATCACTTAACTGCATTTTGTGTTTACTTGGGTTATCTTTGTGTAATACTTACATTTGTTTGATCTGAAACATTTAAGTGTGACAAATGTGCAAAAGAATAAGAAATCAGGAATGGGGGAAATACTTTTTCACAGCACTGTATATACACTGAGTGTACAAAACATTAAGGACACCTGCTCCTTCCATGAAAAGATTTGGTATGGGTCCCCAGATCCTCAAAAAGTTCTACAGCTGCACCATCGAGAGCATCCTGACCGGTTGTATCACCGCCTGGTGTGGCAACCGCTTAGCATCTGATCATAAGGCGCTACAGAGGGTAGTGCATACGGCCCAGTACATGACTAGGGTCAAGCTTCCTGACATCCAGGACCAATATACTAGGCTGTGTCAGAGGAAGGCCCCAAAAATTGTCAGACACCAGTCACCCAAGTCATAGACTGTTTTCTCGGCTACAACATGGCAAGCGGTACCGCAGCGCCAAGTCTAGGACCAAAAGGCTACTTAACAGCTTCACCCCCAAGCCATAAGACTGCTGAACAATTAATCAAATAGCCACCTGGACTATTTACTTTCTTTTTACACTGCTGCTACTCGCTGTTTATTATCTATGCAGTCACTTTATAAATTACCTCGACTAACCGCACATTGACCCTGTACTGTTTTTTTTCACTTGAGTATTTTCTTAACTCCATTTCTTGAACTACATTGTTGGTGAAGGGATTGTAAGTAAAGATTTCATGGTAAGGCCTACACCTGCTGTATTCGGCACATTTGATTTGATTTGACATAGGTGAATCCAGGTGAAGCTATAATAACTTCAGTCAGTGTAGATAAAGGGGAGAAGACAGGTTAAAGAAGGATTTTTATTCCTTGACAATTGAGACATGGATTGTGTCTGTGTGCCATTCAGAGGGTGAATGGGCAAGACAAAAGATTTAAGTGCCTTTGAACGGGGTATGGTAGTAATTGCCAGGCACACCGGTTTGAGTGTGTCAAGAACGGCAACGCTGCTGAGTTTTTCATCCTCAACAGTTTCCCGTGTGTATGAAGAATGGTCCACCACCAAAAGGATCTCCATCTAACTTGACACAACTGTGGGAAGCATTGGAGGCAACACTGGCCAGCATCCCTGTTGAACGCTTCGACACTTTGTAGAGACCATGCCCTGATGAATTGAGGCTGTTCTGAGGGAAAAAGGGGTAGCAACTCAATATTAGGAAGGTGTTCCTAATGTTTTTTTTTACACTCAGTATATGTGTTGAGCTTTAAAGATTGTTTATTTGTATGTGTTGGGCTTTACCTGAGATTTTTCTTTACAGAGTCAAGTATATTTGTCCAGGCCTCAATTGACCCTTGACAAGCACTATTCATTGTCGCTGTCGATAATGATAATGTTATAACTTCTAATAGTAACTGTATCCACTGGCGGATAGGGAGAGAGTGAGGTGATTGCCATCTAAGAGCCAACATTTTCTTTCGGCAGTGCTGCCTGCCAGTAGTAATTGTCTCTGATTAATTGAGAGATTCAATGAGTTATCATCGTTAAGTAACATAGCAGATGCAACGCATTGAATATTTACATTCATGCACTTCAAAAGGAATTGTGTAACTTTGTCCTAGAAGAATTTAACTGCAAGGCAGTCCCACATCATATTAAGGAATGTGCCTGCCTTATTTAAGGGACACAATGAACAGTTGGGAGTTGTGGCCAATTTCATCATAAAACTTTTCCTTGGTGTTAAGTACAGTCTGTGAACAAATGTAAAATGTATAAGTTGATGCCAAGGTCATATTTTTCCATATTCTGTTCCAGTTAAAGGGTTGTTCAGATCCACTTAGATCTGTGGACCATACTTTTTTAATTGCTAGCTCAGAATATGAGCTATTCAAAAGTTATTTATATATTATGGAGATCAGTCCTTTCAGGATCCCAGATAAAAATATATATATAAATAAAAGAGAAACTTGGTTTATATAAGGCTGTGGTTGTAGTTGAAGTACTTAACTGCTATCTGGTGATCTGGCAGAGGAAAAATCAACACTAGCTCTAACAATAGCTGAGGCGTTAAAGATAGATTTTCTTATCTACAGGAGTTCTATTGTTACTGTGCTAACAGAAGGCTGGAAGCTCGCCAATAAACAAACCTCACTTTCCCATTCAAAGGGTTATCACTGCGGTATTGTGTGTGTGTGAGCGCATTTGTGCGCGCAGGCAGGTGTGTACTGTACAGTGTCTCTGATGTGTGTACTAGCCATGCTGGTACAGGTTGCCCTCTAGTGGAGCTTATAGGAACAGTGAGAAAGATGTACTGTGATACAGTGGAGTTTTTTAATGCTTTCCAAGCTCAACACACGTCTTTCTCCCCCACACATCCTCTTACCTCACTGATAACTGTAATCAGAATCACATCCCTCCAATAGACATGTATGACATAAATATTTATATCGTTTTTTTTTAAACATTGATGTTTTTGTTATTTATTTCAGATGAAAGTACTGTTTTTGTGTTTCTCTCTCTCCTCTCTGTTGCACACTGAGCAGGAAGCAGACTGCGGCCAATACCCACTTGGCAGGCTTCTCCTTGGTCTTGAGGTTGAAGGTCCAGGTGATGGGGCCCCTCATACAGGTCTTGTTGATGGGACACTCCTCGTACATGTTCTTGGTCTCCTGGTGGTCCACCGGTACCGCCTTGATGAAGATCGGCATGTTGGGGGTCAGCTCCTTCAGACGAGCGTCCGCTATCATCCCCATCTGGGTGTCCCAGCGCGCCCCTGCACACACACTACCCCACACACACACTGTATAAAGGGTTGAACTCTAACCATAGAAATATCTGTCATCGCTCCATCCCCTGTGACTGACCCTTCATCGCCACATTCTGTGTTTGTGTGTATCTACAGTGCTGTACAAACGGACCCCTTAGTTTACCAATTCCTGAGATATAGTACTGAGTTTTTACTGCTGTGTGTTTTCATTGAACTATAAACATTCTGTACATATAGACCAACAGGAGGAACTGTAGCACAGGATGTTTTGTACATTCAATAAACTCTCATTAGTTCTGTATTGACAGAGTGGAATCTGGTACATGAGTCTTGACTGTAAATAGCCAGGTGTGTGTCTGAGGGGGAATACACTAACGTGTGTGAAGGTGACTAGACAAACAGGTGTGTATGGAGTATTTGCATCATCATGATGATTTGGCCGGTGAAACTTTGCTTCTTGAAAGTCCAATATCTTGAAAACTTGACTGCTGACATGCAAAACATTTTGGGACTGTATCAACAGTGGACTAATAAATAAAAAAACAAAATATCGAGTTTGTGATGCATTGTCACACACATACACACTCTGTCTCATACCTTGAGTCCGAGGCTGAGCTCTTTCAGAGAGCGCGTGATCTCCTTGGTGAGGAGGTTCTTCTCACACTCCTGGAAGGCCACAATGATGTAGGGAGTTCTCTCCTCCACCTTACCCATGACCTCTATCATGTTGAAACCATCTGGCAGTTTCTCCAAGATCTCATTCAAGATGCCCTTCACCTGAGGGGAAGACACACACACACACACACAAACTACAAATATTGTTATCTCTCAGGAACCCCCAATGTGTGTGTCCAGGGCAACTATATGTATATAGATGAGGTGCTGCCTCCAGAGATCCCCTACCGTACCTCCACCCAAATGCTGAGATAGTCTTCCTCACCATCATCTCAGAGAAGCTGTTCTGCACTGTGCAGCCCAAAGAGTCAGACACTGCTGGGGGAGGAGGGGTGTCCAGAGAGAAGGTATGAGAGACAGACACTGTCATACTGTCACTCCACCTCAGAGCCTTTAATGACCACACACACACACACACACACACACACACACAAAGTCCTGACATTGTGTGTGTGTGTGTTTTGTGTGTGTGTTTTCATCTTGGATGAGATCTTGGAGAGACTGCCAGATGGTTTCAACATAATAGAGGTAATGGCTAATTTCTTAAGTGTCCGGATTGGTGTCCCGCTCCTTGAAAGCGTCAGCTCTAGCCTTTCGCTCGATGCAGATGTTTTCCTGTAATCCATGGCTTCTGGTTGGGATATGTACGTACGGTCACTGTTGGGACGACGTCGTCTATGCACTTATTGATGAAGCCGATGACTGAGGTGTTAAACTCCTCAATGCCATTGGATGAATCCCAGAACATATTCCAGTCTGTGCTAGCAAAACAGTCCTGCATAATACATCTGACCACTTCCGTATTGAGTGAGTCACTGGTACTTCCTGCTTTAATTTTTGCTTGTAAGTAGGAATCAGGAGGATAGAATTATGGTCAGATTTGCCAAATGGAGGGTAAGGGAGAGCTTTGTATGTGTCTCTGTGTGTGGAGTAAAGGTGGTCTAGAGTTTTTTTTTACTTTGGTTGCACATGTGACATGCTGGTAGAAATTAGGTAAAACGTATTTAAGTTTGCCTGCATTAAAGTCCCCGGCCACTAGGAGCGCCACTTCTGGATGAGCATTTTCTTGTTTACTTCTGGCCTTATACAGCTGGTTGAGTGCGGTCTTAGCATCAGTTTGTGGTGGTAAATAGAGGACTACTAATAATGTAGATGAGAACTCTCTTGGTAGATAGTGTGGTCTACAACTTATCATAAGGTACTCTACCTCAGGCGAGCAATACCTCAAGGCTTCTTTAATATTAGACATTGCGCACCAGCTGTTCTTGACAAATAGACACACACCCCCACCCCTCGTCTTACCAGACGTAGCTTCTCTGTCCTGCCAATGCATGGAAAATCCCGCCAGCTCTATATTATCCGTGTCGTTGTTCAGCCAGAACTCAGTGAAACATAAGATATTACAGTATTCAATGTCCCATTGGTAGGATAGTCTTGATCGTAAATCATCCATTTTGTTCTCCAATGATTGCATGTTGGCCAATAGAACAGATGGTAGTGGAGGTTTACTCACTCGCCAACGAATTCTCAGAAGGCAGCCCGACCTCCGCCCCCTTTTTCTCCGTCTTTTCTTCACGCAAATGACGGGGATTTGGCCCCGTTCCCAACAAAGCAGTATTTCCTTCGCATAGGACTTGTTTAAGAAAAAGTCTTTGTACAGTTTGAGGTGAGTAATCTCTGTTCTGATGTCCAGAAGTTATTTTTGGTCATAAGAGATGGTAGCAGCAACATTATGTTCAAAATAAGTAAAATGATGTCATGGCTTTAGAAGCTTCTGATAGGCTAATTGACATAATTTGAGTCAATTGGAGGTGTATCTGTGGATGTATTTAAAGGCCTACCTTCAAACTCAGTGCCTCTTTGCTTGACATCATGGGAAAATCAAAAGAAATCAGCCAAGACCTCAGAAAAAAAATGTAGACCTCCACAAGTCTGGTTCATCATTGGGAGCAATTTCCAAACACCTGAAGGTACCACGTTCATCTGTACAAACAATACTGTGCAAGTATAAACACCATGGGACCACGCAGCCATCATACCGCTCAGGAAGGAGACGCGTTCTGTCTCCTAGAAATTAACGTAATTTTGTGCGAAAAGTGCAAATCAATCCCAGAACAACATCAAAGGGTCTTGTGAAAATGCTGGAGGAAACAGGTACAAAAATAACTATATCCACAGTAAAACGAGTCCTATATCGACATAACCTGAAAGGCCGCTCAGCAAGGAAGAAACCACTGCTCCAAAACCGACCATAAAAAAGCCAGACTGTGGTTTGCAACTGCACATGGGAACGAAGATCATACTTTTTGGAGAAATGTCCTCTGGTCTGATGAAACAAAAATAGAACTGTTTGGCCACAATGACCATTGTCATGTTTGGAGGAAAAAGGGGGAGGCTTGCAAGCCGAAGAACATCTTCCCAACCGTGAAGCACGGGGGTGGCAGCCTCATGTTGTGGGGGTGCTTTGCTGCAGGAGGGACTGGTGCACTTCACAAAATAGATGGCATTATGAGTAAGGAAAATTATGTGGATATATTGAAGCAACATCTCAAGACATCAGTCGGGAAGTTAAAGCTTGGTCGCAAATGGGTCTTCCAAATGGACAATGACCTCAAGCATACTTCCAAAATAGTGGCAAAATGGCTCAAGGACAACAAAGTCAAGGTATTGGAGTGGCCATCACAAAGCTCTGACCTCAATCCTATAGACAATTTGTGGGCAGAACTGACAAAGCGTGTGCGAGCAAGGAGGCCTACAAACCCGACTCAGTTACAACATCTCTGTCAGGAGGAATGGGCCAAAATTCAACAAACGTATTGTGGGAAGCTTGTGGAAGGCTACCCGAAACGTTTGACCCAAGTTAAACAATTTAAATGCAATGCTACCAAATACTAATTGCGTGTATGTAAACTTTTGACCCACTGGAAATGTGATGAAATAAATAAAAGCTTAAATAAATCCTGTCTACTATTATTCTGACATTTCACATTCTTAAAATAAGTCGTGATCCTAACTGACCTAAAACAGGGAATTTTTACTTGGATTAAATGTCAGGAATTGTGAAAAACTGAGTTTAAATGTACACTGCTCAAAAAAATAAAGGGAACACTTAAACAACACAATGTAACTCCAAGTCAGTCACACTTCTGTGAAATCAAACTGTCCACTTAGGAAGCAACACTGATTGACAATACATTTCACATGCTGTTGTGCAAATGGAATAGACAACAGGTGGAAATTATAGGCAATTAGCAAGACACCCCCAATAAAGGAGTGGTTCTGCAGGTGGTGACCACAGACCACTTCTCAGTTCCTATGCTTCCTGGCTGATGTTTTGGTCACTTTTGAATGCTGGCGGTGCTCTCACTCTAGTGGTAGCATGAGACGGAGTCTACAACCCACACAAGTGGCTCAGGTAGTGCAGCTCATCCAGGATTGGCTCAGTGTTTTGCACCGTGATTGGCTCAGTGTTCTGTCACTCATGGGGACACTACATCACCGAAAAAATCTACAGGGAGAGCTCGAAAATTCAAGCCGCTTGGGTGCTGCTGTAACAGTATAACTTTACGTCCGTCCCCTCGCCCCGACCCGGGCGCGAACCAGGGACCCTCTGCACCCATCAACAACGGTCGCCCACGAAGCATCGTTACTTGCAGAGCAAGGGGAACCACTACTTCAAGTCTCAGAGCAAGTGACGTCACCGACTGAAAGGCTGCTAGCGCGCACCACCGCTACCTAGCTAGCCATTTCACATCGGTTACACTGCCATAGAGTTACATTAGAAGTGCCCATCCAAGAAGGCTTAAGGTAATTGGCCACAGATAAAATGACATCAAATCACGTTATATCTACCGTAGCTTTGATTGGACTGATCATGTCAACATCATGAATCAAGTTGACAATCTACTGGCAAATCCTTTTCAATCCTCATCATATAAAGATAAATAACAGAAATGACAGATAAAACGTATCGGTGCTCATCGGCCATTGGACATAAACATTACGCAACAAGAAGGAAATCGCAAATTCAACAATGAGTGGTTTGGAAGGAATCAGTGGCTAACTGCAAGTATAGTAATCATTAGCCTGCTATTCAGTGGAGTGGGTGTGTAGTCCAAGTCTGGGTTTAAGGGTCTCTTTTCCAAGCAAAAAAGGATAAACATTCAACATTGGCCAGGCTGTCAATCTAGCATGACTTTTACCGCGTTCAAAACAACTGGAAACTCGGAACCGGGTATATCTCAGACTTCAGTGAGTTCAAGACAACTGGGAACTCAGGGAAAAAAACAACTTTTTGAATGGTCATCCAACTAGGAATTGCAAGTCGGGAACTCTGTATTTTTCTAAAGCTTCGACCTGAAGATCACTGACCTTATGATTCAACCAGTTAAAAAAAAAAATGTTCCCAGTTGTCTTGAAAGCACCATAAACACAGAGAATTTCAGACTTTGATGACAAAGTTTGGTGACAAAATTTACCCATGAAGGACCGCCGCACCACCTTCCTGTTCAAGTGAGCACAGCACAAGGTGAGTCCCAAAATGTCTTGTATGCTGCTGCATAAATGATGTAATATGCCAGGGAGATATGTATACTGTAGCTAAGAAAGTAATACTAAGTGTATGTTGTGTAGTAAGCTGTTAGTAGCCCATGTGCCTCACCCTAATTATTTGGTCCCTTTTCCCCTCATAACTTCCCTTACTGTTCTGACTGGGTGGTGCACATGTAGCGAATATTGTAAGAGCTTTCAGTGTCTGCTTATATGCCCCCTTTTATTTATCCTACGGTTCTGACTTGGTGTACAGGGAGAACACCATAAGAACGGCCTATGTTCTGAATTCTGTCGCTGTACATTTCAAAGGTGCTGAACAAATAGTTACACTGACTATGTCCGTCCTAGCTCGCTCATTGACTTAATCAAAATTATGGATTGCCTCTTACTCGCTAGTCATCCCCTTATGCCATAGTTTGTACATCTCAATTGTCAGTAGAGACCACATTTGCTTAAGCAAATCAGCCATAACAGCGTTTTTTTTTAAGACAGTAAATGAGGCTGAATGAACTGTTTCGCTGCCAGACAAGCCTCCGCTGATAGCCAGGTGTAGCAGTGGTAAGGTGTTGGGACTGCTGTTGGGTCAGCTTTATGTAGGCCCTAACAGTTTGTGGGCACCGTTTGTTGCCGTTATAGTGCAATTAATGTATGGTTTAGTGTTGTGTAGTGGCTTTGCTGGCATGCATCTACAAAAAAGACATTAAAGTTTGCCCCACCCAAGATTTACCCCACTGGTCCGTGTACGGTCTCTATGGCTCCCTTTATTTGCACTCCATAACCAGAACTGGCGGCTCAAGAAAAAGATTTTGAATGAAAAGATAGGAAATCTGTACAGATGGTTGGCTTACAGTATACTGTATATGGCTAATTAAGCATCCCACTGCAACGTGTTAACGCCACCTTTTCCAATGTGAGGAGAATAACATTATTTCACCCCCACATGTGAACTTGCAATTCCTGCAATTCACATGTGAGGTGAAAACATCTTATTCTCTTCACATGTGAAAAGGTGGTGTTAACATGTTCACTCTACATTTAATACGTGAATATACGGTTTTACATGTGCACAACTGACCTCACGTGCCTCTATTATATTTTTTTTTTACCAAGTAGCAAGCCAGCAATGCCAATTAAAATATCACAAATAGAGCTAGATAAAGCCAGAAGAATGCTTTACTTGTTGAGCATAGCTATAGCCATCAGTCGTTTTCATGGTCATCAATCATTCACTGCATAGTTTGTCAAGGTCCGGACATATTAATTTTAACATATTAACGTATATCTGCTGCCTATTAAAAATAAACATATTAATGTGTATCTGCTGCCTTTTAAAAAAAAATAATTGTGAATTCTCAGTGACAGCAATCAATAATGAAGCATTATCTGAAAATTGTAGCGACCTTAACCCAACACCTAGCGACCTCGTCAGGAGGTTCAGACCTCTTGGCGTAACGGTTAGTGTTACTTTGACAATTGCTAGACCAGGGTTTGAGTCCCGGTAGGGGAAACTTCCTGAATTTGCTACACTGGTGTCAGAACTGCGATGGTGGTCATCGGAGGAGGAAGGGGTTAATGTAGCGACCTTAACCAAACACCTAGCAACCTTGTCAAGAGGTTCAGGCCTCTTGGCGTTAAGCTGTTGGCTTGACAGTCACTGGACCAGGGATCGACTCCCAGTCAGGGCTACCCCCTGAATTTGCTACACTGGTGTCAGAACTGGGATGGTGGTCATCGGAGGAGCAAGGGGCTAAAGTAGCGACCTTAACCCAACACCTAGCAACCTTGTCAAGAGGTTCAGGCCTCTTGGCGTTCAGCTGTTGGCTTGACAGTCACTGCACCTGCGTTCGACTCCCAGTCGGGGCTACCCCCTGAATTCACTACAATAATATAGTTGTATTGTGTAGGTTGTATTATATATGCATTGTCTCAGTAATATTATCTAGTATAATGAACAAAAATATAAATGGAACATACCATTTCAATGATTTTACTGAGCTACAATTCATAGAAGGAAATCAGTAAATTGGAAAATTAAATTAGGCCCTAATCTATGGATTTCACATGACTGGGCAGGGGTGCAGCCATAGGTGGGCCTTGGAGGGCATAGGTCCACCCACTGGGGAGCCAGGCCCAGCCAATCAGAATTAGTTTTTCCCCACAAAAGGGCTTTATTACAGACAAAAATACCCTTCAGCACCACCTCAGATGATCCTGTGGGTGAAGAAGCCAGATGTGGAGGTCCTGTGCTGGCATGGTTACACGAGGTCTGCGGTTGAAAGGCCGGTTGGACGTACTGCTAAATACTCTAAAACGACGTTGGAGTCAGCTTATGATAGAGAAATTAACATAAAATTATCTGGCCACAGCTCAGTTGGACATTCCTGTAGCCAGAATGCCAATTGCACACTCCCTCAAAACTTGAGACATCTTTTGCATTGTGTTGTGTGACAAACTGCACATGTTAAAGTGGCCTTTTATTGTCCCAAGCACAAGGTGCACCTGTGTAATGATCATGCTGTTTAATCAGCTTCTTGATATAACACACCTGTCAGGTTGATGGATTATCTTGGTAAAGGAGAAATGCTCACTAACAGGGATGTAAACAAATTTGTGCACACAATTTGAGAGAAATAAGCTTTTTGTGCATATGGAACATTTCTGGGATCTTTTATTTTAGCTTATGAAACATGGGACCAACACTTTACATGTTGCGTTTATATTTTTGTTCAGTTTCAAAATGTTATATGAATGGTGACAGTTCCAATGATATAAAAATATTGCTATATCAATACATTTTCAAATATATTGTGAATAATACATGTATAATATGGTCTCAACACTGTATACATTACCAAAAAATATCTCAAATATATATTATTTATATATTATGTAGAATATATTTTAGCATATTGTTACTCTAATATATTCCACAATACATTTAACAAAATGTAAATATATTCAAGATATACAGTACATTTGGAAAGTATTCAGACCCCTTGACTTTTTCCACATTTTGTTACGTTACAGCCTTATTCTAAAATTGATCAAATAAAAAAAATCCTCATCAATCAACACACAATGTCCCATAATGACAAAACAAAAACAGAAATACCTTATTTACATAAGTATTCAGACACTTTGCTATGAGACTCGAAATTGTGCTCAGGTTCATCCGGTTTCCATTCATCATCCTTGAGACGTTTCTACAACTTCATTGGAGTCCACCTGTGGTAAATTCAATTGATTGGACATGATTTGGAAAGGCACACACCTGTTTATATAGAGTAAGGTCCCACAGTTGACATTGCATGTCAGAGCAAAAACCAAGCCGTGAGGTCGAAGGAATTGTCGATAGAGCTCAGAGAGAAGGAATTGTCCGTAGAGCTCAGAGAGAAGGAATTGTCGATAGAGCTCAGAGAGAAGGAATTGTCCGTAGAGCTCCGAGACCGGATTGTGTGGAGACACAGATCTGGGGAAGGGTATCACAATTTCTGCAGCATTGCAGGTCCCCAAGAACATCATTCTTAAATGGAAGAAGTTTGGAGCCAGTAAGGCTCTTCCAAGAGCGGGCCTTTGTCAGGGCAAGAACCCGATGGTCACTCTGAAAGAGCTCCAGTGTTCCTTTGTGGAGATGGGAGAACCTTCCAGAAGGACAACCATCTCTGCAGTACTTCACCAATAAAGCCTTTATGGTAGAGAGGCCAGACGGAAGCTACTGCTCAGTAAAAGGCACTTGAAATCCCACTTGGAGTTTGCCTAAAGGACTCTCAGACCATGAGAAACAAGATTGTCTGGTCTGATGTAACCAAGATTGAACTATTTGGCCTGAATGCCAAGCGTCACGTCTGGAGGAAACCTGGCACCATCACTACTGTGAAGCATGGTGGTGGCAGCATCATGCTGTGGGGATGTTTTTCAGCGGCAGGGACTGGGGGACTAGTCAGGATCAAAGGAAAGATTAACGGAGCAAAGTACAGCGTGATCCTTGATGAAAACCTGGTCCAGAGCGCTCAGGACCTCAGACTGGTGCAATGGTTCACCTTCCAACAGGACAACAACTCTCAGCACACAGCTAAGACAATGCAGGAGTTGCTTCGGGACAAGTCTCAATGTCCTTGAGTGGCCCAGCGAGAGCCCGGACTTGAACCCGATCGAACATCTCTGGAGAGAACTGAAAAAGGCTGTGCAGCGACCCTCCCCATCCAACCTGACAGAGCTTGAGAGGATCTGCAGAGAATGGGACAAACTCCCCAAATACATGTGCCAAGCTTGTAGCGTCATACCCAACAAGACACAAGGCTGTATTCACTGCCAAAGGTGCTTCAACAAAGTACTGAGTAAAGAGTCTGAATACTTATGTAAATGTGATAATGCCATTTTTTTTTTGTAATAAATTTGCAAAAATGTCAAAATTGTTTTTGCTTTGTCATTATGGGGTATTGTGTGTAGATTGATTAGGGAAAAAACAATTTAATCCATTTTAGAATAAGGCTGTAATGTAACAAAATGTGGAAAAGTGAAGGGGTCTGAATACTTTCCGAATGTACTGTAATATATTTAATTTCTGTAAGGTCTCCCCTGCAATACATTTCTGCCATTTGTCCGGCTTCAATTTTAGTGCCTTTAATGTGACATTCTGAAAAAACTCAACCCTCTCAACCTTCCATGTCCTCCTAGTTCTGACAGCCACTGTCAGCTGTTTGCTAGCTAGCTATTCCCTGATTTTCGGTGAACATCAATCTTACTAGCTAGCTAGACATCAAAACGTTGTCCTAAAAATTCACCCATTCCAAACGCTTTTGTTCTGCTTGTCAATCAGCTCAAAAGGCTGGTGCTATGAAACGTGGACCATATATCACCGTGTCTTTGTGTCTAGTGTGGTTTATATCCAACGTCAAAATAAAGTTTTTACTGAGTTTAACCTCACAAGTCAAATCTTAAACAAAGAAAGGAAAAATGAGACTAGCATTGGAGATATATTTTTGATAATCTGAAATCAAATGAACAAAAACATGATGGCATAATAAGGGCATAACAGCACAAACCTTTATGATACAAAACAAACAATAAATTATGTGCATTATAGGTAAATAAACATATATAATTCAAGCTTGACTTGCATTTCATAATCAGTACATTGAGAACATAACAATTGTCGATTAATTTATTTACCATTATAAAAATTAAATCACAGCCCTCCAAAGAGCACATTGATGACAGAAATGCATCTCTTATAACACATTTGTAACAGACAGCACACAACTGTATAACACTGTAATAAGGTCTTAATAGACCTTAGGTCTTTTATTTATTCACCAAATCCTTTCTCTGCAAACATATTGCTGCTTCTACAAAAGTACTTTTAATTGTCACAATATCAGAATAAAAGACTGAATAGTTCAACCGGAAACAAAGTGATATGTTATGATCCTTTGTCTACCTCTCACCTTTATTTCTTTCTCCCCCTTCCACCATTCCTCCTCCTTCCACGTGACTGTGCAGTTGCAGTAACAGAGGTATCAACACAAAAAAACTAAATGAAGGGCAGAACTAATACAGTGATGGCAGCAGAGAAAGGCTTTTGGCAGAGACAGTTTTTTGCAACTATTCTGCCGACTCAGCTCCCATATCTCAAACCCTGGCTCACTGACACAGCCCAATTACTAGTGATGCAAGAATAAAATCGGTACGGTTACATATCGGGATATTATTTTTGATGATGTATCATATCGTTTGACAATATGGCAATAATACTGTTGCGCTAGTTGGCTTAACCTGCACCAAAACTCATGTATAGCTTGTTCGCCATCTTCTTTTGAAATAGGGAGCCAATTTGTTTTCAGCACTTTCATTTCCATGACTGATCAAAACGTGTTATCTCATGGCTCTCTTGTCCCTCTGCAGCAGACATATCCTGAGAAATATGTTTGGATTATCGAATCGCAAAATCACAGTATCGAATCTCAATACATATAGAATCGTGAGAATCGCAATACATATCGTATCGGCACCTAAGTAGCGTGATATTGCATTGTGAGGTCAGTCCCTGGCAATTCCTATCAATTACCTTTAAACATACATGGAACCAAAGAAAGAGAGAAACAGAGACAGAGACAGAGAGACAGAGCGAGAGAGACACACACAGAGAGACAGAGAGAGGAGAAACAGTGGTGGTTTGTTATGAGAACCCTTCAGAAAGAAATGTTCTGTAGTTACAACAGCACTATGACAAGAACCCTCAGAAAAGAGGTTTGTGTAAAAATAGGTTCATGTTGCCTTTCTCTGTAAATTTTTATCAAAGCATAATATTGCATTATGTAACTTCCTGTAGAGGGCGCTGAAAAAGGACATCTAATCCTCTATGCATTCCTGTCCCAACCCTGTGCCCCTTCATAATCCTTCCCCTCCAGTGTTTGTGAATCTGAAGAAAACAAGATCAATATGATGACAGCGTCCACCTAGACTTTCAACAGGCTTTTGGGATCTTCTGCTTTCTTGTGTATACAGTTCCATAGGTCCATAGTTCAGGTCCATGGGCACAAACACTGGGCTGTAGAATAGAGTGAGGCCTGCTCCTCCTGCAGAAGTGCTGGAGCCTGGGTCTTTTCTACAGACTTGTCAGGGCAGACACCTTCTTCTTCCGTGCTGCCAGCATCTCGTAGAAGGGGTCCCTGCTGATGGCTTTTCTACATTAAGAGAGGGGAGAGCAATATGAATTTAACTCTTTGTCATGAGACTAGAGCAGGATCATACAGATGAAGGATAGGACATGACTTGGAAGAAATAAGAACCAAAAGTCTCTCCTTTCTCCCAAAGTGTGCACTTGTTCACTTCCCGGAATGGATTTGAAAGTAAATGACTGGTACAGTTGAAGTCGGAAGTTTACATACACTTAGGTTGGAGTCATTAAAACTCGTTTTTCAACCACTCCACTAATTTCTTGTTAACAAACTATAGTTTTGGCAAGTCGGTTAGGACATCTACTTTGTGCATGACATGACACAAGTAATTTTTCCAACAATTTTTAAAGACAGATTATTTCACTTATTCACTGTATCACAATTCCAGTGGGTCAGAAGTTTACATACACTATGTTGACTGTGCCTTTAAATTCCAGAAAATTCCAGAAAATGATGTCATGGCTTTAGAAGCTTCTGATAGGCTAATTGACATAATTTGAGTCAATTGGAGGTGTATCTGTGGATGTATTTAAAGGCCTACCTTCAAACTCAGTGCCTCTTTGCTTGACATCATGGGAAAATCAAAAGAAATCAGCCAAGACCTCAGAAAAAAAATGTAGACCTCCACAAGTCTGGTTCATCATTGGGAGCAATTTCCAAACACCTGAAGGTACCACGTTCATCTGTACAAACAATACTGTGCAAGTATAAACACCATGGGACCACGCAGCCATCATACCGCTCAGGAAGGAGACGCGTTCTGTCTCCTAGAAATTAACGTAATTTTGTGCGAAAAGTGCAAATCAATCCCAGAACAACATCAAAGGGTCTTGTGAAAATGCTGGAGGAAACAGGTACAAAAATAACTATATCCACAGTAAAACGAGTCCTATATCGACATAACCTGAAAGGCCGCTCAGCAAGGAAGAAACCACTGCTCCAAAACCGACCATAAAAAAGCCAGACTGTGGTTTGCAACTGCACATGGGAACGAAGATCATACTTTTTGGAGAAATGTCCTCTGGTCTGATGAAACAAAAATAGAACTGTTTGGCCACAATGACCATTGTCATGTTTGGAGGAAAAAGGGGGAGGCTTGCAAGCCGAAGAACATCTTCCCAACCGTGAAGCACGGGGGTGGCAGCATCATGTTTTGGGGGTGCTTTGCTGCAGGAGGGACTGGTGCACTTCACAAAATAGATGGCATTATGAGTAAGGAAAATTATGTGGATATATTGAAGCAACATCTCAAGACATCAGTCGGGAAGTTAAAGCTTGGTCGCAAATGGGTCTTCCAAATGGACAATGACCTCAAGCATACTTCCAAAATAGTGGCAAAATGGCTCAAGGACAACAAAGTCAAGGTATTGGAGTGGCCATCACAAAGCTCTGACCTCAATCCTATAGACAATTTGTGGGCAGAACTGACAAAGCGTGTGCGAGCAAGGAGGCCTACAAACCCGACTCAGTTACAACATCTCTGTCAGGAGGAATGGGCCAAAATTCAACAAACGTATTGTGGGAAGCTTGTGGAAGGCTACCCGAAACGTTTGACCCAAGTTAAACAATTTAAATGCAATGCTACCAAATACTAATTGAGTGTATGTAAACTTTTGACCCACTGGGAATGTGATGAAATAAATAAAAGCTTAAATAAATCCTGTCTACTATTATTCTGACATTTCACATTCTTAAAATAAGTCGTGATCCTAACTGACCTAAAACAGGGAATTTTTACTTGGATTAAATGTCAGGAATTGTGAAAAACTGAGTTTAAATGTACACTGCTCAAAAAAATAAAGGGAACACTTAAACAACACAATGTAACTCCAAGTCAGTCACACTTCTGTGAAATCAAACTGTCCACTTAGGAAGCAACACTGATTGACAATACATTTCACATGCTGTTGTGCAAATGGAATAGACAACAGGTGGAAATTATAGGCAATTAGCAAGACACCCCCAATAAAGGAGTGGTTCTGCAGGTGGTGACCACAGACCACTTCTCAGTTCCTATGCTTCCTGGCTGATGTTTTGGTCACTTTTGAATGCTGGCGGTGCTCTCACTCTAGTGGTAGCATGAGACGGAGTCTACAACCCACACAAGTGGCTCAGGTAGTGCAGCTCATCCAGGATGGCACATCAATGCGAGCTGTGGCAAGAAGGTTTGCTGTGTCTGTCAGCATAGTGTCCAGAGCATGGAGGCGCTACCAGGAGACAGGCCAGTACATCAGGAGACGTGGAGGAGGCCGTAGGATGGCAACAACCCAGCAATACCTCCGCCTTTGTGCAAGGAGGAGCACTGCCAGAGCCCTGCAAAATGACCTCCAGCAGGCCACAAATGTGCATGTGTCTGCTCAAACGGTCAGAAACAGACGCCATGAGGGTGGTATGAGGGCCCGACGTCCACAGGTGGGGGTTGTGCTTACAGCGCAACACCGTGCAGGACGTTTGGCATTTGCCAGAGAACACCAAGATTGGCAAATTCGCCACTGGCGCCCTGTGCTTTTCACAGATGAAAGCATGAGCACATGTGACAGAGTCTGGAGACGCCGTGGAGAACGTTCTGCTGCCTGCAACATCCTCCAGCATGACCGGTTTGACGGTGGGTCAGTCATGGTGTGGGGTGGCATTTCTTTGTGGGGCTGCACAGCCCTCCATGTGCTCGCCAGAGGTAGCCTGACTGCCATTAGGTACCGAGATGAGATCCTCAGAGCCCTTGTGAGACCATATGCTGACACATGCACATTTGTGGCCTGCTGGAGGTAATTTTGCAGGGCTCTGGCAGTGCTCCTCCTGCTCAAAGGCGGAGGTAGCGGTCCTGCTGCTGGGTTGTTGCCCTCCTACGGCCTCCTCCATGTCTCCTGATGTACTGGCCTGTCTCCTGGTAGCGCCTCCATGCTCTGGACACTACGCTGACAGACACAGCAAACCTTCTTGCCACAGCTCGCATTGATGTGCCATCCTGGATGAGCTGCACTACCTGAGCCACTTGTGTGGGTTGTAGACTCCGTCTCATGCTACCACTAGAGTGAGAGCACCGCCAGCATTCAAAAGTGACCAAAACATAAGCCAGGAAGCATAGGAACTGAGAAGTGGTCTGTGGTCACCACCTGCAGAATCACTCCTTTATTGGGGGTGTCTTGCTAATTGCCTATAATTTCTACCTTTTGTCTATTCCATTTGCACAACAACCTGTGAAATTTATTGTCAATCAGTGTTGCTTCCTAAGTGGACAGTTTGATTTCACAGAAGTGTGATTGACTTGGAGTTACATTGTGTTGTTTAAGTGTTCCCTTTATGTTTTTGAGCAGTGTATTTGGCTAAGGCTTATGTAAATTTCCGACTTCAACTGTATATGGAAAGCCCCTCTAGCGCATGCCTACACAAATCCAATGGTGTTTTTTTAATGCATTTCCACTTCAGGAAGAATGAGAGGTTAATGGGACACCGCCAAGAATTCACTTTATGCTGGTGATCCACTCCTCCTTTTCCTCGGCTGTGGGGGCGGAGATTCGATAGAAAGTGTGGTTGCCCTCGACAACACGTCCGTCCGCCTCTGTCTTACATGCCTTGATCACCTGATCCCTGTGGTCCGGGATGAACAGCTCAAAACAGTTCTGAGAGAGAGAGAAAGATGTGACTCAGAGGCTTTTAAAAGGAAACAGGGAGAAAGAGCACAGGAAAAGAGGGAGAGAGAAAGAAAGTAACTTACTGGTTTCTTGGAGTCGTCCACCTCTCTAATACTCAGATTCTCCAGAGGGATGATACCCCTAGGCTCCTTATCCTGGAGGGAGGGAGGAGTGAGAAATGAGAAGAGAGAAAGCACAGCGAGAGCATTACAGCTCACAACTGGTACATTGCATGTCATGGAGAAAAAAAGCATAACAGAAAAAGAGAGAGGAATAGAAAGAGAGAGCAACTCACAGTAGTGTACTCAAAGTAGTACAGGCAGTTGTCTGTGAGGATGAACCATCGTCTCTTCCACGTCTTCACACGCCCTCCTGAGGGGTTTAGAGGTTAAAGGTCAGAGTTCAATCAGGATTCATAAGATGAAAGGGTTAGAACAAGCAAAATCCACTGATTAAAAAGGTGCCCCTAGACAGTCCAGACAGACAGATGGCAGCACATACATCAGCCAGTACCAGGCAGGAGGCTATGGACGCATTCCAGGTAGCCTTTAATGCAGTCATGCTTCTCAGAAGACACAGCATGATGGCCAGAAAATCGACCGTGAAAGCAATGCATTAGTTGAGATCATACAGAATGATAGAGGACTCTTCTTTGTATCTGTCCCATTATGACGTCTATAAGTGCACAGGCAGCGCCATTGAGGCCATCTCCATTTTGAAGTAGTACATTTTCTTCTTCTACTACTACTACTTCTGTGAGTTGCTAAATAAACTGAAAGGGTGCATACTGCCACCTGGAGTGTGTTTGAACAGGTATAATGGTTGCCGATTTACTGCCACCTGCAGTTATGGAATATTTGCTCACGAGTGTAAATCATTGGCTGATCCCTCCTGATGTCCCGGATGGAATTATGTGATCATTTTTTAACCCATAGGAAGTCCCACCCAGTTGACTACTTCAAAATGGTAAAAGTCCTCAATTGCGCTGCCCATGCTGCAACGGGCTTTTGAGCACTAGAGTCCTCTATATATCTCTATGGTTGAGATACTGATTGGATGGTAGGGTTAGGTTTAAAGGTTGTTTGCGTTGAAGTCAATGACATCTTGCACAGATTAAAGAGCAGATAAATCACATCTTACCAACAATTAAAAACCATTTCATTCTTTATAATGAAATCATAGTTAACAATATATTTTCATTAGACAAAACCTTGGGTTGCATGGCAGAGTATGGGAAGCAGCACCAAGAAGCAAAGCACATACAGGCTGAGGAGGTTAACGCCTTGATCACACCGATAGCATTATTACGCAAAATAGTAAGCAGCATCATCTAGATATGTGTGCAACAAAAGTTCAACATTCACCTTCTGCTACCATTTCTGTCAAGCTGTCTACGCATACAGTTTGACGCATATGTTCCATAAATCCAACGTATGCACCACACAGAACGCACTACGATGCAATGCTGCAAGGCAAATGCAGCGTTCCATTGGAAATTAATGTACTTCTAGTGTACCAAAATGACGCTGTTGGTATGATCAAGGCGTCAGGCTTCCAATCCATAAATACATATTTACATACCTCCTGGAGACCAAAATCACCCAAAACAAAGGAGGAAGAAAAAACACAAAGACAAACTACATTGAGTCATAAATACGTATACCCATTATATAGGCTATATTCTTGGTATGAATGAGAAGGCCAAACAGGAGAGTGTAGTTCTGCATCTGTCCATCCGAGGGAGTGGAAGTATCAATCAAGCTTGCTGTCCTGTGCTCTATAAGACTTTTACAGCAAAGTTGACTCTCTCACCTCGTTTGAGTAGCCAGCCCTCCCGGTCAGGGTTGAAGAAAGTGTGTGTGAGGTCATTCCCATCATCCTCTGGAATTTTAAAGGGCTCATTCTTTATACCTTCATACAGGTTCTACAGAGAGCACGAGAGAGATGGAGATATATACATATATATATATATACACACACACAGACAGAGACTATATATATATATATAGAGAGAGAGAGAGAGAGCGAGATTGAAAGCGAGCGATATGGAGAGAGAGCGAGAGAGAGAAAGCGAGTGATATAGAGAGAGAGAGATATGGAGAGAAAGAGAAAAAGCGATGTGGAGAGAGAGAAAGTGATATGGAGAGAGAGAGAGGGAGAGAGAGCGAGCGAGCGATATGGAGAGAGAGCGAGCGATATGGAGAGAGAGCGAGAGATACAGAGAGAGAGAGATATGGAGCGAGAGAGAGAGATATAGAGTGAGAGAGAGAGAGAGAGATATAGAGAGATATGGAGAGAGAGAGAGATATGAAAGGAGATGTGGAGAGCGAGAGAGATATGGAGAGAGAGATATGGAGAGAGAGAGATATATAGAGAGAGAGAGATACGGAGAGAGAGATGTAAAAAGATATGGCGAGAGAGAGAGATATGGAGCGAGAGAGAGAAAGAGAGATATGGAAGGAGATGTTGAGAGCAAGAGATGGAGAGGGATTGAGAGATATGGAGAGAGAGAGAGAGAGATATAGAGAGAGATATGGAGAGAGAGAGATATGGTGAGAGAGAGATATGGCGAGAGAGAGAGAGAGATATGGCGAGAGAGAGATATGGAGAGAGAGAGAGAGATATGGCGAGAGAGAGAGAGATATGGTGAGAGAGAGAGATATGGCGAGAGAGAGAGATATGGCGAGAGAGAGAGAGAGAAAGGGAGATTATATATATAGAGAGAAACATGGAGAGGGAAATATATATATTTATATGAGAGAGAGAGAAAGAGAGATATGGAGAGGGATACATGAAGAGAGAGAGAGATATGGAGGGAGAGAGATTTGGAAAGAGAGATATGGAAAGAGATAGAAAGGTATGGAAAGAGAGAGAGAGATGGAGAAAGAAAAAAAATCTAAACACTCTTAGATAACTTTCTGGAAACCACATCCACTCACAGTGAAGAAGGCATCAATCTGTCAGTAAAAAAACATCAGCAATATAGTCAGGCAAACGGTAAAAGAAGCACAACTGGATATATAAAAAACAAACCAAAAAAGACCACAGATGACAACACTATCAAACCAAAAGCACAGAGACCCAAATAATGGTGAATTACACCTCATGCCTTATTACTGTGAGACTTTAAAACTCTATAAACATACACTCAGAACCAAAAAAGCCCAGTACAACAGCAAGCAGCCGACACTAATTGAGTAGTCCATGAACAAACCATTTTTGGCAAAATTGTAAAACGCCCCAAAAAAAAAATAAACTAGAGGAATTAGCAATACAAAATGGTGATATATGGACAACCCATTTTAAAACACTCTACAACACCGTTCAAACTGATACAAACACAGAACAACGCCAAATTCGTGAGAAATTGAATGGATTAGAAAAAGCTATAAAGAACAATCAAAATCCATTGGCCTCCCCAATGACTGACCAGGAGCTCTATAAGAAACTTCAGGCCCTTACATTTAAAAAAGCATGCAGACCTGATGGCATCCTAAATGAGATGCTCAAATTCACTAGTGCAAAATTTCAAATCGCTATATTAAAACAGTTTAATTTTATCCTGACTGTAGGTTATTTTCCTGACATCTGGAATAAAGGACTCATAACCCCAATCTTTAAGAACAGAGACATATTTGACCCTAACAATTACAAATGCATTTGTGTGAACAATAATTTGAGGTTTTCTGTAGTATTATAAATGCAAGAGTTCTAAACTTCCTTAATAAGCACAATGTCTTGAGTAAAAGCCAAATTTGATTTATACCAAAACATTACATGACCAATCATATTTACACCTTACACACCCTGATAGATAAACATGTCCACCAAAATAACACCAAAATGTACGCTTGCTTTATCGACTTCCAAAATGTATTTGATTCTATTTTGCCTACAGGACTGTTCTACAAAGTTATTGAAGGTGGTGTAGGGGGTAAAACATATGACATTATTAAAACTGGCAATATGCGCAGCATAAAAATTGGTAAGAAAATAACATAATAACTATTTAACCAGTTTAACCACTATTTAACTGGCCTTCGCCAGGTTTGCAATCTGAGCCCCACGCTCTTCAATATTTACATCAACAGTGGTACTCTAGAAAAATCCTCGGCCGCTGGTGTTAGTCTCCACAATTGAAAGGTTAAGCGCCTGCACTTCGCAGATGACCTGTGCCTGCTGTCACCCACAGCACATGGCCTACAACTGAGCCTGGACCTGCTAGAGCAGTACTGCCAGACCTGGGCCCTGGCAGTACACCCAAAAAAGACAAAAATACACTGCTCCAAAAAATAAAGGGAACACTAAAATAACACATCCTAGATCTGAATGAATGAAATATTCTTATGAAATACTTTTTTCTTTACATAGTTGAATGTGCTGACAACAAAATCACACAAAAATGATCAATAGAAATCAAATTTATCAACCCATGGAGGTCTGGTTTTGGAGTCACACTCAAAATTAAAGAGGAAAACTACACTACAGGCTGATCCAACTTTGATGTAATGTCCTTAAAACAAGTCAAAATGTGGCTCAGTAGTGTGTGGGGCCTCCACGTGCCTGTATGACCTCCCTACAATGCCTGGGCATGCTCCTGATGAGGTGGCGGATGGTCTCCTGAGGGATCTCCTCCCAGACCTGGACTAAAGCATCCTCCAACTCCTGGACAGTCTGTGGTGCAACGTGGCGTTGGTGGATGGAGCGAGACATGATGTCCCAGATGTGCTCAATTGGATTCAGGTCTGGGGAACGGGCGGGCCAGTCAATAGCATCAATGCCTTCCTCTTGCAGGAACTGCTGACACACTCCAGGCACATGAGGTCTAGCATTGTCTTGCATTAGGAGGAACCCAGGGCCAACCGCACCAGCATATGATCTCACAAGGGGTCTGAGGATCTCATCTCGGTACCTAATGGCAGTCAGGCTACCTCTGGCGAGCACATGGAGGGCTGTGCGGCCCCCCAAAGAAATGCCACCCCACACCATGACTGACCCACCGCCAAACCGGTCATGCTGGAGGATGTTGCAGGCACAGAACGTTCTCCACGGCGTCTCCAGACTCTGTCACGTCTGTCACATGTGCTCAGTTTGAACCTGCTTTCATCTGGTAAGAGCACAGGGCGCCAGTGGCGAATTTGCCAATCTTGGTGTTCTGGTAGCGCCTCCATGCTCCATGGTCCATGCGCCTCCATGCTCTGGACACTACGCTGACAGACACAGCAAACCTTCTTGCCACAGCTCGCATTGATGTGCCATCCTGGATGAGCTGCACTACCTGAGCCACTTGTGTGGGTTGTAGACTCCGTCTCATGCTACCACTAGAGTGAAAGCACCGCCAGCATTCAAAAGCGACCAAAACATCAGCCAGGAAGCATAGGAACTGAGGAGTGGTCTGTGGTCACCACCTGCAGAACCACTCCTTTATTGGGGGTGTCTTGCTAATTGCCTATAATTTCCACCTGTTGTCTATTCCATTTGCACAACAGCATGTGAAATGTATTGTCAATCAGTGTTGCTTCCTAAGTGGACAGTTTGATTTCACAGAAGTGTGACTGACTTGGAGTTACATTGTGTTGTTTAAGTGTTCCCTTTATTTTTTTGAGCAGTGTAATTCATTTTCCAGAGAAGATCCAGATCTCAGGGAATTAGACCAAAGTTCATAATTGGTACAAAATATAGAGTACTGCACACACTACAATTACTTAGGTTTAAAAATAATCTTAACGGGACACCTTAATGAGGCGGTGAATGAACAGAGAGAAAGCACACAGGGCATTCTAAAAAACAAAATCAAATCGAAATACCTCAAATTTGGTGAAAACTAATTGATTGTGTCATTGAACTAATTGCACTATATGGCAGCGAGGTGTGTGGTCCACTTGCAAAACAAGATTCCACCCAATGGGACAAACACCCCATTGAAACCCTACATGCAGAGTTCTGTAAGATTGTCCAGAGGAAAATTACAAACAATGCATGCAAGGCAGAATTAGGCCAACATCCACTAATATATATATATTTTTAAAGAGCAATTAAGTTTTGGAAACATCTCAAATACAGTGACCCCCTCTCATATCATTACCAAGCCCTGCAATGCCAAGAGCTGAGCAAAGAGTCCCCTCATCTAGCTGGTCCAAGTTCACAAACCTGTTTTACTAACACACTGAAGCCTCAGGACCAAAAAGCCAATGAATCAGAATAAACCAAATTACAACAGTCAAAACAAAACTACATTACCTATTGGGAAACACAAGCACAAATCAGTGCTATCTGGCACCATGGCAAATTATTTGACCATGGTGACTGATCAAAACCTTAGAAAAACCTTGACAAAGTACATGCTCAATGAGCACAGCCTTGTCATCGAGAAGGATAGACACAGGAAACCTGGCTCCCTGTAGAGGAAAGGCTGTGCAACGACTACACCACAGCAGAACCTGAGACAGAGCTGCATTTCCTGACAAAATGTCCAAAATATAAAACAAATAGTGTTTCCTTATTCAAGGTTTCAAAGACCTCTCTTATGAGAATAGGCTACCCGTCCTGTTGGGGGAGGACGCAGAGCACTGTGGGTTGGCAGCGCACTACATAGCTGCCATAAAATGAGGGACAGTGTCTTACAGACCAACCAACCTGCACATGTCCTCTATGTTATTGTCCATTGTATGGTTATTTTTACCCTTGATTATTGTTGTAACATTGTCCCACTGACAATCTTGATTATTATTATTTTAATTATGTTAATATTGTAAATGTATCACTTAATCTCCAAAGTATGCTTTGGCAATATGTAAATTGTTACGTCATGCCAATAAAGCAAATTGAATTGAGAGAGAGAGAGAGAGACTGCCAGAGAGTGAGAGAGAGACAGACAGAGAGAGTGAGAGAGAGAGACTGACAGAGAGTGAGAGAGAGAGAGAATGGTGTTCCAAAAAAGGTCCAGTCGCCAGGACCACAAATTCCATCTAGACACTGTTGCCCTAGAGCACACAAAAAACTATACATACCTTGGCCTAAACATCAGCGCCACAGGTAACTTCCACAAAGCTGTGAACGATCTGAGAGACAAGGCAAGAAGGGCATTCTATGCCATCAAAAGGAACATAAATTTCAACATACCAATTAGGATCTGGCTAAAAATACTTGAATCAGTCATAGAGGCCATTGCCCTTTATGGTTGTGAGGTCTGGGGTCCGCTCACCAACCAAGACTTCACAAAATGGGACAAACACCAAATTGAGACTCTGCATGCAGAATTCTGCAAAAATATCCTCTGTGTACAACGTAGAACACCAAATAATGCATGCAGAGCAGAATTAGGCCGATACCCACTAATTATCAAAATCCAGAAAAGAGCCGTTAAATTCTACAACCACCTAAAAGGAAGCGATTCCCAAACCTTCCATAACAAAGCCATCACCTACAGAGAGATGAACCTGGAGAAGAGTCCCCTAAGCAAGCTGGTCCTGGGGCTCTGTTCACAAACACACCCCACAGAGCCCCAGGACAACAGCAAAATTAGACCCAAACAAATCATGAGAAAACAAAAAGATAATTACTTGACACTTTGGAAAGAATTAACAAAAAACCAGAGCAAACTAGAATGCTATTTGGCCCTAAACAGAGAGTACATAGTGGCAGAATACCTGATCACTGTGACTGACCCAAACTTAAGGAAAGCTTTGACTATGTACAGACTCAGTGAGCATAGCCTTGCTATTGAGAAAGGCCGCCGTAGGCAGACATGGCTCTCAAGAGAAGACAGGCTATGTGCTGACTGCCCACAAAATGAGGTGGAAACTGAGCTGCACTTCCTAACCTCCTGCCCAATGTATGACCATATTAGAGAGACATATTTCCCTCAGCTTACACCGATCCACAAAGAATTCGAAAACAAATCCAAACTTGATAAACTCCCATATCTACTGGGTGAAATTCCACAGTGTGCCATCACAGCAGCAAGATTTGTGACCTGTTGCCACAAGAAAAGGGAAACCAGTGAAGAACAAACACCATTGTAAATACAACCCATATTTATGCTTATTTATTTTCCATTGTGTACTTTAACCAGTTGTACATTGTTACAACACTGTATATAAACATAATATGACATTTGTAATGTCTTTATTGTTTTGAAACTTCTGTATGTGTAATGTTTACTGTTAATTTTAATTGTTTACCTCACTTTTGTATATTATCTACCTCACTTGCTTTGGCAATGTTAACACATGTTTCCCATGCCAATAAAGCCCCTTGAATTGAATTGAATTGAGAGAGACAGACAGACAGACAGACAGACAGACAGACAGACAGAGAGTGAGAGAGAGACAGACAGAGAGAGAGACAGACAGACAGACAGACAGACAGACAGACAGACAGAGACACAGACAGACAGACAGACAGACAGACAGACAGACAGACAGACAGACAGAGAGAGAGAGAGAGAGAGAGACAGACAGAGAGACAAGGAGAGATATTGAAAAAGAGTGAGAGACTTCCAACAAAATGAGGTGGAAACTTGGAAACTGAGCTGCACTTTCTAACCTCCTGCCAAATGTATGACCCTATTAGAGACACATATTTCCCTCAGATTACACAGACCCACAAAGAATTCGAAAACAAATCCAATTTTGATAAACTCCCACTCCGCCAGGAAAATAACCTTTCCCTCAACGTCAACAAAACGAAGGAGCTGATCATGGACTTCAGGAGACAGCAGAGGGAGCCCCTATCCCTTGCCATGTGTTCTCCAACCTCATTACACATTATAGGATAAGACTCAGAGCTGTTATCTTGGCAAAGGGAGCTTGCACAAAGTATTGAATGAAGAGTGCCAATAACTGTGGCACACATATATTTGAGAAAAATGTTTTATTTTTTCTTTCAATTATTTTACTTTAATAAAATTTTTGATTTTAGTGAATATTTTAAATGAAAGACCAAAAGGATAAACAATATAATTTTTTTCTTTCATATTTACCAAGGGTGCCATTATTAGTGGAGGGCGCTATACTACTGCAGTGTTGGAGCTAAGAACAGAAGCATTTCGCTCCACCCACAATAACATCTGCTAAATATGTGTATGTGACCAATAACATTTTATTTTATGTATTGGGTGAAATACCACAAGAAAAGGGCAACCAGCGAAGAACAAACACCATTGTAAACACAACCCATATTTATGTTTATTCATTTTCTTTTTTCTACTTTAACTATTTGCACATCGTTACGACACTGTATATAGACAGACGTTTGCTGCAAACACAGGATGGTTTCTCATGTGTGACCAGGTCCTCAACCTCTAGTATTGTATGGATAGAGGGCGGAAGAAACAGAGGTATAGATAAAGGGAGGGGACGAGAAAGAGCTTTATTAAAGGACAGAGGGATGGAGAAAGTGATAGTTACCCTGAGTAGGTCCTCAGGCAGGTCACCTCCATCGTTAATTCCTCTGTTCATGGCGCTGAATCTCTGGTGGGAGGGTTTGTCCTTCACATTGGGGTTATGGAGACTGGTGTTCAGCATGATCACAGCAAACGACAACACATAACACGTATCTGGAGCACAGAGAGGGACGGGAATGTTAGTGTGTGTGTGTGGTGTGGTGTGGTGTGGTGTGGTGTGGTGTGGTGTGGTGTGTGTGTGTGAGTGTGTGTGTGTGTGTGTGTGTGTGTGTGTGTGTGTGTGTGTGTGTGTGTGTGAGAGAGAGCGAGTGACTGAATGGTGGCCTTTCTATACCGCTGTGCTGGAAGACCCCAGGGTTACAGTGACAGTATCTCTGGGCAAACGCCTCCATCATCCTGTCGATCTTCTGAGCTTCGCCTGGCAACCGGAAACTCCAAAGGAACTGCCTGGGTGAGAGAACATGCAATCACAAGGGAGTGTGTGTGTGCATGCGTGCAAAAGAGATGTCATGTGTGTGTGTGTGTGTGTGTTACCTGAGGGCCTGGACCAGGTTGAGGTCTGTGAATTCATGCAGCTCCACGAAGGCATGTAGAACCTCAAGATTGAAGTCATTTCTACAGAAAACACATACCAACAGACAGTATTCAAGTTTATGGCCATAAAACTGAATAGATCAGGGTCATGTTCAGTAGGGAATACTGTAATTAAACGTTTTAAAAACAAGAATTAGCGTTTCCTGTTCATTCTGTTTCTGTGAGATTTCTCAGAGAACAGCTCTGCAACCAGAAACATGGAAACCCAAATATAATCTATAATCTCCTAATACTGACCTCCTTTCTGTGGTCAATGTGTGTGTCTGTCTGTCTAGGGAGGATGGGCCAAATCAATATCACTGAGCTGAGAACGCATTAACCCACTTAAGAGGTCATCTCCCTCCCTCCCCACCCACCCGTTTCTCACCTCTCCCCCAGATAGTCTCCGATGGCGGTCTTGTTAAGCCCCTCCCCTTTATAGAGGAACTGAGCGATGTCATCGCTGGTGTTCTTCAGCAGACCGCTGTCAATCAAAAACCGGATCCCCTGATTGATGGTACACACAGCCAATCAAAACACAGAACCCCAACCACAGCACAGAGTGGGAGTTAGGGGCTGGTTTGCCATTGGGTTTCTCCCTCACCTTCTTGGGGTCCATGTTGAACTTCTTACGGCCCATGGATACCTGCTTGTTTCTCTGCATGCTTTTTCTACAGACAAAACACAGTTATGAAGTCTGTATAACACATTCATAGAGCCTACCTAAACACTACATAGGACCTTCAAAACACAATTCCAATGACCTTCATAACAGACAGAAATCTTTGTAAACCATTTATACACACACTTCATACATGTTATTAACACCATCCCTCAATTAACAGCCCCATTAACTCATTTAGGTGTCTGTAGATTCAGGGCAACAACTGGCCCAGACCAATCCCTCTTAAAGGAGACACACACAGACACCTGATCACTGACATCATTACCAATACCATGCGTTAGTGGGTGGGGAGTCTGGGGACACTTCACTAAGGATGATTCTTCTCCCTCTCCCAACATTTTTTACATTTGAGTAATTTAGCAGATGCTCTTATCCAGAGCGACTTACAGTTAGTGCATTCATCTTATGATAGCTAGGTAAGACAGCCACACATATCACAGTAGTAGTAAGTAACCTTTTCCTCAATAAAAAGTTATCAGCAAAGTGCTAGTAGGAAAAGACAAGTGCAACTATTATTTATTTTTCAGCGGGCGGGCTTGGGGTGGGATGGCCCTTGAGACCACAGGTGGCAGAACAGAGTGCTAGGTTTGGGGTGTAGGGTTTGAGCATAGCCTGAAGGCAGGGAGGGGCAGTTTTGCGACATCCAAAGCCATCACCACACAAAGGGTAGAACGCACACAGTACATACAGTACACACACACACACACACAGAGGACAATCCTCAGTAGAGTGATACACAATCACAATAACAGACATAGAAACACACACAGATCATACCTCTCTTTGGTAATGCCCAGGTTGTCAATTTCATTCGTCACCTCTTCTATCTCATCCTTCAGCCTCTAGAGAGAGAGAGAGAGATGAGTGTATGGTACATAGAGATCACATTACTCTGTCTGTCTCGTGATGTCTGACCATCCCTCAACCCCACAGAGCAGCTTTGATGCAGCCTCAGCTAATACTCATACCCATGGCACTAAAAGAGAGGGAGGGAGAGAGGAATGAAGGCGGGAGAAAGAAGAGTGAGAGAAGTTTGTTGTGTATATGTAATTGGTGTATGGATGGAGTGTGTTTACAAGAAGTAAACCAACTGAAATATCTGCCTTTGAACAAGGGTTTAAGGTTTCTGACAGGAGACATACTTTATATATTGTTTGGGAGGAGTTAAGTGGAGACAATCCTATGGGTTGTGTAGGAGGAGGTAAGTGGAGACAGTTCTATGGGTTGTGTAGGAGGAGGTAAGTGGGTGAATCTTCTACAGATGGTCCCACTGGGAACTGATGCACCTGCTGCTAGCTAGGGTCAAACCAGACAACCCTCCCCCTCCATACCTCCCCCCACCTGTCACTCATTTTGTGGCACGGAGTCAAAGTGGATTACTCTACACACAGCCAGAGACAGTAGCCGCAGCATCGCCCTTGCAAAAGAAACCTGCGTCAGATTGGCTAGTGAAACGCACACTCGGCACTGTGATTGGACCAGAAAACTGTCAATCAACACAGGTCGGTGAGCTAGCGAACAGATTACTGATTTGCTGTAGCATAGAGCTATAGAATCGGGTGCAGCGCAAAGGTCAAATTATAGGACGAGAGGATTGACATAAATAAATATGCAGCTCTAAACATTGTTTGGCTTATGAAGCCCCCTCCATCTGTGCAGAGAAGATAACCTCCTCAGAATCCCCAAAATATAACAGTGTAACGGCTTTCCTCTTCCTCTTCATCAGAAGAGGAGGAGCAGGGATTGAACCAATATGCAGCGGAGTTTGAAGACATATTTATTAAAGAAAACACGAACTTGACTATACACTAACAAAACAACAAACGACATAGACGCACCTGAACAGAAGAACTTACATATAACGAAGAACGCATGAAACAGGAACAGACTACATAAACCGAAAAACAAACAAACCGAAAACAGTCCCGTGTGGCGCAACGACATACACAGACACAGGAGACTATCACCCACAACGAACACTGTGAAAACACCTACCTAAATATGACTCTTAATTAGAGGAACGCCAAACACCTGCCTCTAATTAAGAGCCATACCAGGCAACCCATAAACCAACATAGAAACAGAAAACATAGAATGCCCACCCAACCTCACGTCCTGACCAACTAACACATATAACAAACTAACAGAAATAGGTCAGGAACGTGACATAACCCCCCCCATAAGGTGCGAACTCCGGGCGCACCAGCACAAAGTCTAGGGGAGGGTCTGGGTGGGCATCTGACCACGGTGGTGGCTCAGGCTCCGGGCGAGGTCCCCACCCCACCATAGTCAATCCCAGCTTCCATCTCCCCCTATGAATGTCCACCCTCATCTTACCCCCACAAAATCCTCTTGGTAACATCAACAACAGGGGCAGCACCGGGACAGAGGGATAGATCAAGACAGAGGGATAGCTCAAGACAGAGGGATAGATCAGGATATAGAGGTAGCTCAGGATAGAGAGGGAGATCAGGATAGAGGGGCAACTCCGGACTGAAAGGCAGCTCCGGACAGAGAGACAGCTCTGGACTGAGGGGCAGTTCTGGGTAAATAGCCGCTCCGGGCTAAGGGACAGCTCATGACTGGCTGACGGCTCTCGACGCTCATGGCTGGCTGACGGCTCTCGACGCTCATGGCTGGCTGACGGCTCTCGACGCTCATGGCTGGCTGACGGCTCTCGACGCTCATGGCTCGCTGACGGCTCTGGACGCTCATGGCTCGCTGACGGCTCTGGACGCTCATGGCTGGCTGAAGGCTCTGGACGCTCATGGCTCACTGACGGCTCTGGCAGATCCTGTCTGGTTGGCGGCTCTGGCAGATCCTGTCTGGTTGGCGGCTCTGGCAGATCCTGTCTGGTTGGCGGCTCTGGCAGATCCTGTCTGGTTGGCGGCTCTGGCAGATCCTGTCTGGTTGGCGGCTCTGGCAGATCCTGACTGATAACTGGCTCTAGCGGCTCTTGACTGACTATCGGCTCTGACGGCTCGGGACAGACGGGCGGCTCTAATGGCTCAGGACAGACGGATGGCTCAGACGGCGCTGGGGAGACGGATGGCTCAGACGGCGCTGGGGAGACGGATGGCTCAGACGGCGCTGCGGAGACGGATGGCTCAGACTGCACCTGTCTGGCGGAAGGCTCTGGCTGCTCCTGTCTGGCGGAAGGCTCTGGCTGCTCATGGCAGACGGGCAGCTTTGCAGGCTCATGGCAGACGGGCAGCTTTGCAGGCTCATGGCAGACAGGCAGTTCATGCGCCGTTGGGCAGACGGCAGACTCTGGCCGGCTGAGACGCACTGTAGGCCTGGTGCGTGGTGCCGTAACTGGAGGCACCCGACTGAGGACACGCACTTCAAGCCTAGTGCGGGGAGCAGGGACAGGGCACACTGGACTCTCAAAGCGTGCTATATTCCTGGTGCGTGGTACCGGCACTGGTGGCACCGGGCTGAGTGCACGCACATCAGGACGAGTACGGGGAGAAACAACAGTGTGCACAGGACTTAGGAGACGCACATGTGGCTTAGTGCACGGTGCCGGAACTGGAGGCACTAGGCTGGAGACACGCACCATAGGGAGAGTGCGTGGAGGAGGCACAGGGCTCTGAAAACGCACTGGAAGCCTGGTGCGTGGTGTAGGCACTGGTGGTACTGGGCTGGGGCGGGGAGGTAGTGCCGGAAATACCGGACCGTGAAGGCGTACTGGCTCCCTTGAGCACCGAGCCTGCCCAACCTTACCTGGTTGAATGCTCCGCGTCGCCCGACCAGTGCGGGGAGGTGGAATAACCCGCACCGGGCTATGTAGGCGAACCGGGGACACCATGCGTAAGGCTGGTGCCATGTAAGCCGGCCCGAGGAGACGCACTGGAGACCAGACGCGTTGAGCCGGCCTCATGACACCTGGCTCAATGCCCAATCTAGCCCTACCAGTGCGGGGAGGTGGAATAACCCGCACTGGGCTATGCACTCGTACAGGAGACACCGTGCGCTCTACTGCGTAACACGGCGCCTGCCCGTACTCCCGCTCTCCACGGTAAGCCTGGGAAGTGGGCGCAGGTCTTCTACCTGCCCTTGGCCCTCTACCTCTTAGCCCCCCCCAAAGAAATTTTTGGGGTCTCCTCTCGGGCTTCCAGCCACGTCTCCTTGCTGCCTCCTCATACCACCGCCTCTCTGCTTTCGCTGCCTCCAGCTCAGCTTTGGGATGGCGATATTCTCCCGGCTGTGCCCATGGACCTCTCCCGTCCAATATTTCCTCCCAAGTCCATGATTCCTGTGTATAATCCTGCTTGACTTCACGCCGCTTGGTTCTGGATTGGTGGGTGGTTCTGTAACGGCTTTCCTCTTCCTCTTCATCAGAAGAGGAGGAGCAGGGATTGAACCAATATGCAGCGGAGTTTGAAGACATATTTATTAAAGAAAACACGAACTCGACTATACACTAACAAAACAACAAACGACGTAGATGCACCTGAACAGAAGAACTTACATATAACGAAGAACGCATGAAACAGGAACAGACTACATAAACCAAAAAACAAACAAACCGAAAACAGTCCCGTGTGGCGCAACGACATACACAGACACAGGAGACAATCACCCACAACGAACACTGTGAAAACACCTACCTAAATATGACTCTTAATTAGAGGAACGCCAAACACCTGCCTCTAATTAAGAGCCATACCAGGCAACCCATAAACCAACATAGAAACAGAAAACATAGAATGCCCACCCAACCTCACGTCCTGACCAACTAACACATATAACAAACTAACAGAAATAGGTCAGGAACGTGACAAACAGCCACAGGAGAACTTTGTTTGGACGTCGTAAAAGACCATTCACCAACACTGAAAAGATATAGCAAACTAATGACCTCCTTTTCTACGTGGAAAAGACGGACAGAGACTTACCAGCTACGTTAGCCTCCCGAAGAAAGCTTCTCCCAAGTGGGTGTGACACCTACTCCCATTGCCTGCTGCACTGCTGCTTGGATTCCACCTGGCGATATGTTCACCGTCTGCCCTGGCCTGTCTCTCCCTGTCTGGTATAGGTACCCCCGCCACACTCCCCCCCCTCTCCCAAGCTTTCGCTAGTCTCCAGCACACATGCACTGTTGAGGCGAGTGACTCTGAACTTACAATGGCTAGCCCCAAGTTGTTATATTTTTCTCTTGTGCTTTATGCTATTTGCCTCATGACTCCTGCATGCTTTGTTGACTATGAACTTGCTTGTTTAGACCAACCGTGGGACAGACTGTTTGTTCCCACACTCGGAACTCTGACTCTCTATTGGTTACAGACTCTTGGCCTCCCATCCTATTCTAACCACCTCTTGCCGGCTTTGTATTCATGTTACCTGATGAAATTGCTGTACAATATGATCTTGTTGCCATCTAATGTACATTCAAGTGTTATAAAATCAACACTGCAGAGCTCTCCCTGTCCTCTGCCTTGCCCTGATTGTATTACTTCCGATTATATCTGGAAATGTGCATGAACAACCTGGCCATCTGCTGTTGCTAGCCCCAATTCTGATTTGTGCTCTGATATCTGCTACAATGATTTCTGCTCTTGTAAAAGCCTGGGTTTTCTGCACGTTAACACTAGAAGCTTATTACCTCAAATGTATCAATTGAAAGTGTGGGTTCACAGCTCCAATCCAGATGTGTTGGTCATTACAGAGACGTGGTTAAGAAAGAGAGTTTTGAACACTGATAACCTTTCTGGTTCGAATCTTTTTCGGCAAGACAGATCTTCCAAAGGTGATGAAGTGGCAATCTTTAACAAGGATCATCTTCAGTGCTCGGTTGTCTCCAACCAAGTCTGTCCCCAAACAATTTGATTTGCTGGTTTTACACATTAAACTTTGTTGACTGATACTGGGTGTTATCGGCCACCATCAGCACCGGCCTGTACCCTAAATACCCTAAGCTCTCTCCTGGCCCTTTACACCAAGAATGAATTTGTCCTATTAGGTGACCTAAACAGGGACAAGTCCTAAAGCAATGGGACTCAAATCAAATGTTATTAGTCACATGCGAAGAATACAACAGGTGTAGTTGTATTTCACCTTACAGTGAAATGCTTACTTACAAGCCCCTAACCAACAATAAATGCAGTTTAAAAAAAATACAGATAAGAATAAGAAACAAGTTATTAATGAGCAGCAGTAAAATAACAATAGCAAGACTAAATACAGGGGGGTACCGGTACGGGGTAATATGTACATGTAGGTAGAGTTGTTAAAGTGACTATGCATAGATGATAACAGGTAGTAGCAGCGGTGTAAAAATAATGGGGGGGGGGGGGGGGGGCAATGCAAAGAGTCTGGGTAGCCATTTGATTAGATGTTCTGGAGTCTTATGGTTTGGGGGTAGAAGCTGTTTAAAAGCCTCTTGGACCTAGACTTGGCGTTCCGGTACCGCTTGCCGTGCGGCAACAGAGAAAACAGTCTATGACTAGGGTGGCTGGAGTATAGACATGACACCGCCTGGTATAGAGGTCCTGGATGGCCTGAAGCTTGGCCCCAGTGATGTACTGGGCCGTTCACACTACCCTCTGTAGTACCTTGCGGTCAGAGGCAGAGCAGTTGCCATACCAGGCAGTGATGCAACCTGTCAGGATGCTGTCGATGATGCAGCTATAGAACATTTGAGGATCTGAGGACCCATGCCAAATATTTTCAGTCTCCGGAGGGGGAATAGGTGTTGTCGTGCCCTCTACACGACTGTCTTGGTGTGCTTGTACCGTGTTAGTTTGTTGGTGATGTGGACACCAAGGAACTTGAAGCTCTCAACCTGCTCCACCGCAGCCTTGTCAATGAAAATGGGGGCGTGCTGGGTCCTCTTTTTCGTGTAGTCCACAATCATCTCCTTTGTCTTGATCACGTTGAGGGAGAGGTTGTTGTCCTGGCACCACCCGTCCAGGTCTCTGACCTCCTCCCTATAGGCTATCTCGTTGTTGTCGATAATCAGGCCTACCACTGTGGTGTCATCGGCAAACTTAATGATTGTGTTGGAGTTGTGCCTGGCCGTGCAGTCATGAGTGAACAGAGGGGATTGAGCACGCACCCCTGAGGGGCCCCTGTGTTGAGGATCAACCTGCCTTCTGTTGATTTCATGCTCTTATGGCAGCTACAAGGTTCCTATTTTATACCATGTTGAGCTGCAGCCATGTTGCATTGCCATCATGTTGTCATGTTGTGTTGCTACCATGCTAATGTTGTTGTCTTAGGTCTCTCTTTATGTAGTGTTGTGGTGTTTTTCGTCGTGATGCGTTTTGTCCTATATTTTGTATTTATTTTTAATCCCTTCTGCCTTCTGGTAGGCCGTCATTGTAAATAAGAATTTGTTCTTAAATTACTTGCCTAGTTAAATAAAATCAAGAATATTAACTGTTTACTTTGCTAGCTCACCAGCAACAATTACTAACATAGGCCTACTGATCTTTTGGTATGTAAAAATTGCTTGAAATGTATCATTTAGTTATGAAGCTTGTATTTGGAATTTGCTGTTAAAATTAATTATTACTGTGGCGAAGACACACCATATGCGAAGCTCTTCACTTGCGCTCTCCAAACTCCTGCCAATGGAGGGCTTTTTTTCTTGTTGAAATGTTTGCTGTTGCTTTCACACATGTAAATACATAGGCCCTATGTGGGAAATCTATATGACATCCAATACAACAATAATAATAGCTGGCGTTTCATCATGCCATCCCTGTACTGTTCATTTCAACACAGTCATTTCTGTTTCATAGGCCTATAATACATTTTCATTTAGCCAACCATTTCGTTCCCTGCTCTGAGTGGGCCCAATGTTTATAGTGCACATGAACGTTCGCAAGACTAACGAGGGAGAAGTTCTGTTTATTTAATTAATATTTCCTGTGTTATGTCGGAGTTCTGTGTGCTATTTTTTTAAAATATTATTTAACAAGGCAAATCAGTTAAGAACAATTCTTATTTACAATGACGGCCTACACCGGCCAAACCCAGACGACGCTGGGCCAATTGTGCGCCACCCTATGAGATTCCCAATCACGGCCGGTTGTGATACAGCCCTATGTCTCTGCCATTATTGTTGTGCGTAATAGGAGCGAGCATGGTGCTCAGTGTAACAGAAATATGCTACATGGCCTGCGCTCAACGCTTTGGGGTCAAAACATTCAATAAGAGAAAATGATTGTTCCATGTATGCATGGTGTTGAAATATTAACAATCATTAAGTCTGATTAAGATGAATGTACCAATGTAACAATGGATGTGGAAAATGCCTTTTACATTGTAGGACCAGTTTATTGCCGATTGGGTAATTGTATGGTCCTGGGGGCCAAGTGCTTATATTATGTAGGTCTACCTGTTTGAGCTCCTTTTAGACAGATTCCATTTGGTTTCTCAAGGGGAGGCTGTACAGTCTTGCCCTCTACCTGTGTCCATTCAGATATGATAGGTTAAGCCTGATACAGAGGCTATTTATTTTGGGCTATTGCCTGTGTATATTTTGTATGATATGGTGCTTTCACCATTGGATCACCAAGACCTATAAATAAATCTACACTGAACACATCAACCTGCCTTTGCTGATTTCATGCTCTTATGACTGCTACAAGGTTCCTATTTTATAATTACATAGTCTAATCAAACTGTGTTGTAGACAAATTAATGAAAAGGGCTGCCTCAATATATAGACAAAGATTTGTAGTTGCATGTATAGATTTGATTTATTTACTTGACTTGAGACTTGAAAACTTGTGACTCGACTTGACTTGCTCTTAAAATGCACGACTTGGACTTAACTCGAGTCTTGACCTGTTATACTTGAGACTCGGATAATAGTGACTTGGTCCCACCTCTCACACACAAACACAGTCCTTTCACACACAAACACAGTCCCTTTCAGGATCAGGTTAAGGGGCAGGTCAAGATCTAAGCCCCTGGCTGGCTAATCAGAGCCACTGAGATCAAAGACACAAAAACAGAAAGATGAAACAAAGAGAAAGAGGGGGGATATTGAAAATATTTTTTTGTGAATGTAGAGAGGGGGGATAGAGAAATTTGAGAGGGATAAATAAGATGAAGAGAACAACAGAGAGGGAGGATGAAGGAATAAGAGAGGGTGAGATGAGAGGCATAGCGCTTTGAGAATCAAAAAAAATATTTAACCAGGAAGGGCTCATTGAGATTTGAAATATCTTTTTCAAGAGCATCCTGGCCAAGATAGGCAGTACCAAGTCATTACACAAGTAAAGACAGACATTAAAAACTATTAGGTAATCTAGTAAAGAAAACAGAATTCACAAGAGTATAACAAAATCATATAACAGCAAAAAAAACATTGACAGGTCAGGGAATCAACCTCAAAATCCTTCATCAATGATTTAAAAACACCAATCGGGATAAGTTCATCCAGTTTAAAAGTATTTTGTAAGGAGTTCCAAGCCGATGGCGCAGAGTACATAAAAGCCCTTTCACCAAATACAGTTCGGACATTTGGAACAGTTAGCAGGATAAAGTCCTGCGAACGAAAAGAGTACCCACCACATTTCTGAACAATAAAAATGCCCAAATAAAATGGTAGTAAACCCATAATGGCTTTGTAAATAAAAGTATACCAATGACTGAGCCTACGATTGACTAGAGAAGGCCATCCAACCCTTGCATAAAGTGCAGTGGTGCGTAAGAGTTTTGCAGTTTAAAATAAATCTCAAAGCTCCATGGTAAAAGGTGTCAATTGATCTCAAACACTGAGCAGAAGCATTCATATATAAAATATCCCCAGTCTAGTATAGGCCTAAATGTAGCTGATACTAGCCTCCTTCTGGCTTCAAAAGAAAAACAGGGCTTATTCCTAAAATAAAAATAATTTGTTATTATAGGGTGAGATGAAGAGACAGACGTCGCGTCCAAATGGCTTCCTACTCCCTACATAGTCCATTACTTTTGAGCACTACCAGTGCACTTCATAGGGAATAGGGTGCCATTTGGACACACCCAGAGAGGGGGTTACAGACCGGTTTCTAACAGATTAGAGGGATAATCATCAGAGGACAATGTGCATGAGAGAGTCTGCTGACTGATGTATCCTTCATCTGTGTTTGAGTTACCAATTCGACACGTCGCCAGTCTCGGTAACAGGGACATTACACACTCCACCAGCCCCCCTGGGGCCCTACCATCCTTTACCAATAGACACAACTCTAGCACAAAACTAATACTAATACTTGCACACACCCACAGGATAAGAGGGCCTGCTAAATTACTTTTTTTAGTAGTTTGTTTTTGCCAGTAATTTACTGGCTTTTAAAAATAAAAATGAGTCATTGAGCAGACACTCTTATCTAGAGCGATTTACAGGAGCAATTACGATTAAGTGCCTCGCTCAAGGGCACGTCAGCAGATTTTTCCCCTAGTCGGCTTAGGGATTCAAACCAGTAACCTTTTGATTACTGGCGCAAAGCTCTAACCGCTCTGCTACCTGCCGCTTCTGTGCTGCCAGTAATTTACAGTAACCTTCTGGCTACCGTTCCATTTATCATTATCACATCAAATCTACTGAAACACAAATGCACAGCATATTACAGGAACACCTGTCTACAGCAACATGCTGCATTTCTAGAACCTACAGTGCATTACTGGAAACAGTGGTAAGTAAACTGTTGCAGATTTACAGTGCAGGTAGCTAGTTTCAACGACAGGCAGTATTTCTGCTCCATGTATTTGATATACAGTACAGTATGTATTTCAATACCTATTTTGTCATTTGTATTTCACTGGCCTGAACTACAATTCATGTAGCCCATTTTGTAACAGTTTAATAAGAATGCATGCCTTTCCTAATACAAAAATGAACTTGCAAAATAGCCCACTTAACAATAACAACATTCTCGGTAACGGTAACGTAACCTTTTTACTTGCTATGACTGTGCTATGTTCTTGCACTGACAGTGTCGCTGTGGATCAGTGTGTCTGCTAAATTACCAAAATGTAAAAATGAACACTTGCAAAGAACATGCCTGGGTATCAGCCCCTGAACTAGGCTTAATTTGATCAAAATACAAGTAGTTTAAGGGTTGAACTCAGAATAATACCCAGCGGTGTGCTTTGCAAGTTCATTTTTATATTGAGGTCATTTAGCAAGTGCTCTTGTCCAGAGCGACTTAGTCAGTGCATTATACTAAGGTTGATAAGAAAACACGTCATAGCAAGTAAAAACCTTTATGTAACAGATAATTTTGTTGTAATTAAGGATACATTGGCCTTCGAGGTATTGTGTATTTGTAACAAGATACTTTGAAGGATCTTTGCCCATCTCTGGCTAGCGGAAAGTACATTACTGTAATATTCACAGGAACTTGCCACCAGCTTCCTGTAAGTTAGACCAGTAGACCAGTTGTGAACAAGTTCTCATTTACAACTGCGACCTGGTCAAGATAAAGCAAAGCCGTGCAACACAAACAACACAGAGTTACGCATGGAATAAAAAAACGTTCAGTCAATAACACAATAGAAAAAGTCTATATACAGTGTGTGCAAATGGCGTGAGGAGGTAAGGCAATAAATAGGCCATAGTAGCAAAGTAAATGACAATTTAGCAAGTTAACACTGGAGTGATAGATGTGCAGATGATGATGTGCAAGTAGAAATACTGGTGTGCAAATGAGCAAAAAAGTCAAATAAAAACAATATTGGGATGAGGTAGGTAGATTGGATGGGCTATTTACAGATGGGCTGTGCACAGCTGCAGCAATCGGTAAGCTGCTCAGATCGCTGACGCTTAAAGTTAGTGAGGGAGATAAGTCGCCAACTTCAGCGATTTTTGCAATTCCTTCCAGTCATTGGCAGGAGAGAACTGGAAGGAAAGGCAGCCAAAGGGGTGTTGGCTTTGGGGACGACCAGTGAGATATACCTGCTGGAGCACGTGCTACGGGTGGGTGTTGTTATGGTGACCAGTGAGCTGAGATAAGGCGGAGCTTTACCTAACAAAGACTTATAGATGACCTGGAGCAAGTGGGTCGGGCGACGATATGTAGTGAGGCCCAGCCAACGAGAGCATACAGATCGCAGTGGTGAAGTGCATCCAATTTGCTGAGTAGAGTGTTGGAGGCTATTTTGTAAATGACATCGCCAAAGTCAAGGATCAGTAGGATAGTCAGTTTTACGAGGGTATGTTCGGCAGCGTGAGTGAAGGAGGCTTTGTTGTGAAATAGGAAGCCGATTCTAGATTTCATTTTGGATTGGAGATGTTGAATATGAGTTTGGAAGGAGAGTTTACAGTCTAGCCAGACACCTAGGTATTTGTAGTTGTCCACATATTCTAAGTCAGAACCGTCCAGAGTAGTGATGCTAGTCGGACGGGCGTGTGCGGGCAGCGATCGGTTGAAAAGCATGCATTTAGTTTTACTAGCGTTTAAGAGCAGTTGGAGGCCACGGAGGAGTGTTGTATGGCATTGAAGCTCGTTTGGAGGTTTGTTAACAGTGTCCAAAGAAGGACCAGATGTGGTGTCGTCAGCGTAGAGGTGGATCAGGGAATCACCCACAGCAAGAGCGACATCGTTGATATATACAGAGAAAAGAGTCGGCCCAAGAATTAGACCATGTGGTACCCACATAGAGACTACCAGAGGTCCGGACAACAGGCCCTCTGATTTGACACACTGAACAAGTAGTTGGTGAACCAGGCGAGACGGTCATTTGAGAAACCAAGGCTGTTGAGTCGGCCGATAAGAATATGGTGATTGACAGAGTCGAAAGCCTTGGCCAGGTCGATGAATACGGCTGCACAGTAATGTCTCTTATCGATGGCGGTTATGATATCGTTTATTACTTTGAGCGTGGCTGAGGTGCTCCCGTGACCAGCTCGGAAACCAGATTGCACATCGGAGAAGGTACGGTGGGATTCGAAATGGTCAGTGATCTGTTTGTTAACTTGGCTATTGAAGACTTTAGAAAGGCAGGGCAGGATGGATATAGGTCTATAACAGTTTGGGTCTAGAGTGTCACCCCCTTTGAAGAAGGGGATGACCGCGGCAGTTTCAAACCTTTAGGGATCTCGGACGATACGAAAGAGAGGTTGAACAGACTGGTAATAGGGGTTGCAACAATGGCGACAGATCATTTTAGAAAGAGAGGGTCCAGATTGTCTAGTCCAGCTGATTTGTACAGGTCCAGGAATACAGCAAAGCATAGGCAAAGTCCTAGAGGACAACCTGGTTCAGGTCTGTTTTCCAACAGACAGAGACAAATTCACCCGTCAGCAGGATAATAACCTAAAATGCAAGGCCAAATATACACTGAGTGTACAAAACATTAGGAACCTCTTACTTATATTGAGTTGCACCCCCTTTTGCCCTCAGAACAGCCTCAATTCGTTGGGGTATAGACTCTACAAGGTGTCGAAAGTGTTCCACAGGGATGCTGGCCCATGTTGACTCCAATGCTTCCCACAGTTGTGTCAAGTTGGATGGATGTCCTTTGGGTGATGGACCATTCTTGATACATACTGGAAACTGTTGTGTGAAAAACCCAGCAGCATAACCCTAACCCTTGAAACCAGTGTGCCTGGCACCTACCACCATACCCCGTTCAAGGGCACTTAAATATTTTGTCTTGCCCATTCACCCTCTGAATGGCACACACACAATCCATGTCTCAAGGATAAAAAAAATCCTTATTTAAATCTCCTCCCCTTCATCTACAATGATTGAAGTGGATTTAACAAATGACATCAATAAGGGATCATAGCTTTCACCTGGTCAGTCTGTCAGGGTATTCAACTCTTACCCTACGAGGTCTGGCGCCTGCTGGTTTTCTGTTCTAGCTGATATTTAAATTGCACCCACCTGGTGTCCCACGTCTAAATCAGTCTGTGATTAGAGGGGAACAATTTAAAAAAGCAGTGGAACTGGCTTCAAGGTCCAGAATTGAATTGGAAGGGTTTATGTCATGGAAAGAGCAGGTGTTCCTAATGTTTTGTACACTTAGTGTACACTGGAGTTGCTTACCAAGACGATATAAATGTTAACGAGTGGCCTAGTCACAGTTGACTTAAAATCAGGTAAGAAAAAATCTATGGCAAAACTTGAAAATGGCTGTCTAGCAATGATCAACAACCAACTTGATAGAGCTTGAAGAGTTTAAACAATAATCATGTGCAAATACTGTACAATCCAGGTGTGCAAAACTTTGAGAGACTTACTCAGAACAGAAAGACTCAGTAATCGCTGCCAAAAGGTGATTCTAACATGTATTGACCCAGGGGTGTGAATACTTAAGTGAATGTGTTATTTCTGTATTTCATTTTCAAAAATTAGCAAACATTTCTAAAAACATGTTTCACTTTGTCATTATGGGGTATTGTGTATGAGGAAATAGATGTAATCCATTTTGAATTCAGGCTGTAACAACAAAATGTGGAATAAGTGTCACGTTCGTCATAACATTGAAGAGAGGAGGACCAAGGCGCAGCGTGATATAAATACATTCTTCTATTTATTATAACGTAACGAAGAATACTTAAACAGACTTACAAAACAAGAAACGAACATGAAGCTATATAATGACAAGTGCAGACACAGGCAACTTACACATAGACAAACCAAAAGTGAAACCCAGGCTGTCTAAGTATGATTCTCAATCAGGGACAACGATTGACAGCTGCTTCTGATTGAGAATTATACCAGGCCGAACACAAAACCCCAACATAGAAAAACACAAATAGACAGCCCACCCCAACTCACGCCCTGACCATACTAAATAAAGACAAAACAAAGGAAATAAAGGTCAGAACGTGACAATAAGTCAAGGGGTATGAATACTTCCTGAAGGCACTGTAGGTATTTACATTTACATTTTACATTTAAGTCATTTAGCAGACGCTCTTATCCAGAGCGACTTACAAATTGGTGCATTCACCTTATGATATCCAGTGGAACAACCACTTTACAATAGTGCATCTAACTCTTTTAAGGGGGGGGGGGGGTTAGAAGGATTACTTTATCCTATCCTAGGTATTCCTTAAAGAGGTGGGGTTTCAGGTGTCTCCGGAAGGTGGTGATTGACTCCGCTGACCTGGCGTCGTGAGGGAGTTTGTTCCTCCATTGGGGTGCCAGAGCAGCGAACAGTTTTGACTGGGCTGAGCGGGAACTGTACTTCCTCAGAGGTAGGGAGGCGAGCAGGCCAGAGGTGGATGAACGCAGTGCCCTTGTTTGGGTGTAGGGCCTAATCAGAGCCTGAAGGTACGGAGGTGCCGTTCCCCTCACAGCTCCGTAGGCAAGCACCATGGTCTTGTAGCGGATGCGAGCTTCAACTGGAAGCCAGTGGAGAGAGCGGAGGAGCGGGGTGACGTGAGAGAACTTGGGAAAGTTGAACACCAGACGGGCTGCGGCGTTCTGGAGGAGTTGTAGGGGTTTAATGGCACAGGCAGGGAGCCCAGCCAACAGCGAGTTGCAGTAATCCAGACGGGAGATGACAAGTGCCTGGATTAGGACCTGCGCCGCTTCCTGCGTGAGGCAGGGTCGTACTCTGTGAATGTTGTAGAGCATGAACCTACAGGAACGGGTCACCGCCTTGATGTTAGTTGAGAACGACAGGGTGTTGTCCAGGATCACGCCAAGGTTCTTAGCACTCTGGGAGGAGGACACAATGGAGTTGTCAACCGTGATGGCGAGATCATGGAACGGGCAGTCCTTCCCCGGGAGGAAGAGCAGCTCCGTCTTGCCGAGGTTCAGCTTGAGGTGGTGATCCGTCATCCACACTGATATGTCTGCCAGACATGCAGAGATGCGATTCACCACCTGGTTATCAGAGGGGGGAAAGGAGAAGATTAATTGTGTGTCGTCTGCATAGCAATGATAGGAGAGACCATGTGAGGATATGACAGAGCCAAGTGACTTGGTGTATAGCGAGAATAGGAGAGGGCCTAGAACAGAGCCCTGGGGGACACCAGTGGTGAGAGCACGTGGTGCGGAGACAGATTCTCGCCACGCCACCTGGTAGGAGCGACCTGTCAGGTAGGACGCAATCCAAGCGTGGGCCGCGCCGGAGATGCCCAGCTCGGAGAGGGTGGAGAGGAGGATCTGATGGTTCACAGTATCAAAGGCAGCCGATAGGTCTAGAAGGATGAGAGCAGAGGAGAGAGAGTTAGCTTTAGCAGTGCGGAGCGCCTCCGTGACACAGAGAAGAGCAGTCTCAGTTGAATGACTAGTCTTGAAACCTGACTGATTTGGATCAAGAAGGTCTTTCTGAGAGAGATAGCAGGAGAGCTGGCCAAGGACGGCACGTTCAAGAGTTTTGGAGAGAAAAGAAAGAAGGGATACTGGTCTGTAGTTGTTGACATCGGAGGGATCGAGTGTAGGTTTTTTCAGAAGGGGTGCAACTCTCGCTCTCTTGAAGATGGAAGGGACGTAGCCAGCGGTCAAGGATGAGTTGATGAGCGAGGTGAGGTAAGGGAGAAGGTCTCCGGAAATGGTCTGGAGAAGAGAGGAGGGGATAGGGTCAAGCGGGCAGGTTGTTGGGCGGCCGGCCGTCACAAGACGCGAGATTTCATCTGGAGAGAGAGGGGAGAAAGAGGTCAAAGCACAGGGTAGGGCAGTGTGAGCAGAACCAGCGGTGTCGTTTGACTTAGCAAACGAGGATCGGATGTCGTCGACCTTCTTTTCAAAATGGTTGACGAAGTCATCAGCAGAGAGGGAGGAGGGGGGAGGGGGAGGAGGATTCAGCAGGGAGGAGAAGGTGGCAAAGAGCTTCCTAGGGTTAGAGGCAGATGCTTGGAATTTAGAGTGGTAGAAATTGGCTTTAGCAGCAGAGACAGAAGAGGAGAATGTAGAGAGGAGGGAGTGAAAGGATGCCAGGTCCGCAGGGAGGCGAGTTTTCCTCCATTTCCGCTCGGCTGCCCGGAGCCCTGTTCTGTGAGCTCGCAATGAGTCGTCGAGCCACGGAGCAGGAGGGGAGGACCGAGCCGGCCTGGAGGATAGGGGACATAGAGAGTCAAAGGATGCAGAAAGGGAGGAGAGGAGGGTTGAGGAGGCAGAATCAGGAGATAGGTTGGAGAAGGTTTGAGCAGAGGGAAGAGATGATAGGATGGAAGAGGAGAGAGTAGCGGGGGAGAGAGAGCGAAGGTTGGGACGGCGCGATACCATCCGAGTAGGGGCAGTGTGGGAAGTGTTGGATGAGAGCGAGAGGGAAAAGGATACAAGGTAGTGGTCGGAGACTTGGAGGGGAGTTGCAATGAGATTAGTGGAAGAACAGCATCTAGATTATTATTAACAGTATTCAGATGTATACCTTGTTTTTTTATTAAATTGAGGGTTCATATAAATTATCATAATAAAATATATTTCGTCATGTAATTACATTTGGGGAAACCGGTTCTAGACTTTATTTTCCTTAACCATTATTAAATAGCCTGCCTAAAAGATATAATGAGTCTTGTAAAACCATGTAGAATTGCAGAAAATTATCTTAAGAAAAAAAACAAAAAAATGCATCGGTCCCTCAAATTAAATTAAATAAAGCTGGTGTTGTATTTAATATAGACTCTCTCAATAAACAATACTACAAAAGTGAATAAGGGGGCTCTGGATAAAATATTTAGGAACCCCTGATCTAGAATGTAACGATCTAGTGGACCAATGTGTTCCTTCAGCTCCCCCCCTTTCATTCTGCCTTCCCCTCTCCTTCTCTACCTCTTTCATGATTGGCCAGTGAAGAGGGCCTACCGTGCGAGTAGAAATCAGGCCCAGTGTTGAGGAGGAGGTCCTAATTCTTAGGACATGCTCTTTCAGGTTTAACCAATTAAAACCACAGAGAGAGTAAATTGACATTCAATAACAGAATCAGCTGCTTTGCATTTGGCAGTAAGTGTATGTTACCTGTATGGCCTGCAGTAGTTCTTGTTTCCTGCGGCGTATGCTCTCCAACTCCTGTTTCTCCTTGGGACTCAGATCATGAGGCACTGAGAGAGGGAGAGAGGGGGGGGGAAAGAGAGAGCGAGAGAGTGTGAAATAGAAAGTGAGGATAATAGTGCTCTGGGTCACCATTGCAACACAGAGCCTACATCCATCAAATTACACCCCAAACTCCAACCCCCTTCTAGCCAACTACTGAGGTGACATACCCCCACATACACCTTACAAACCAGCCCAACCCATGCCAATTAAGCACTCAAGCGCCAAACCAAGTACTCACTCACAAGACCAAACCAACCCTCCCAGACACACACCTGAACCATATCTGCAGTAGAAAAACAAGAGAAAGACAAAACACCACATGTCCATCCGAGAAAGATGGACAAAGGACACCCGTCACACCATAGGCCAGCTAAGCAGAGAAGCTGAAGCTGTAGACCAAAATATCAGCTCCCATTTTGAAACATGGACATGAGAATAACATCTCCCTGGTGCGTGCACGCCCACACTACATGAGTCCCAAATTTCATCAGGGGAAGATAACAGAATGGATTTACATATCAGCTTATGAAGTAATCAGGCCTGCGCTATAGTTTAGAGGTCAGTGTGTGTGACAGAACATACTGTCATAGCTCTACTGCCACTGGATGTGTGGTGGCTGTACCTTCAACAACAAAACACACACTGTTGGCCTCTGCCTGTTTACTGTCCTTAAACACGCGAGGAAAATATACAGAACCACAAGGAAGTAATTTAGGCTACTAAACAACAGTTTTGGTCTTCTCACAACAGACTTCAAGGTCTTCTACAAAATAAATTGAACTTACCTGCTAAAGTTCTCAAAATTATCCATTGAAGACTGTTGTGACGTGTCTTTTGTACACGTAGGCCTAGTACTCAACTAAGAGGTGTGTATACAGTGCATTCAGAAAGAGACCCCTTCACTTTTTCCACATTTTGTTACATTACAGCCTTATTCTAAAATTACAGCCTTATTCTAAAATCAATCTACACACAATACCTCAATGTATTGTAAACATCACTGGGACCAAGCTTCCTGCCATCCAGGACCTCTATACCAGACGGTGTCAGAGGAAGGCCCTAAAAATGGTCAAAGACTCCAGCCACCCTAGTCATAGACTGTTCTCTCTGCTACCGCACGGCAAGCGGACCCGGACCGCCAAGTCTAGTTCCAAAAGACTTCTTAACAGCTTCTACCCCCAAACCATAAGACTCCAGAACAGCTAATCAAATGGCTACCCAGACTATTTGCATTGCACCCCCCCCCCCCCCTTTTCTCTTTTACACCGCTGCTACTCTGCTTATTATCTATGCATAGCCACTTTAACTCTACCTGCATGTACATATTACCTCAATTCCCTTGTCTAACCGGTGTCGCCGTACAGGTACCCCCTGTATATAGCCTCGCTATTGTTATTTTACTGCTGCTCTTTAATTATTTGTTACTTACATTTTTTACTAAACACTTTTCTTAAAACTGCATTAATGGTTAAGGAGTTGTAAGTAAGCATTTCACTGTTGGCACATGTGACAAATACAATTTGATAATGACACAGCGAAAAGTTTATTTTTTTTTGCAAATGTATAACATAAAAAAATGTAATACCTTATTTACATAATTATTCAGACTCTTTGCTATGAGACTCGACATTGACCTCAGGTGCATCCTGTTTCCATTGATCATCCTTGAGATGTTTTTACAATTAGATTAGAGTCCACCTGTGGTAAATTCAATTGATTGGACATGATTTTTAAAAGGCACACACACACACCTGTCTATAAAAGGTCCCAGAGTTGACAGTACATGTCAGAGCAAACACCAAGCAATGAGGTTGAAGGAATTGTCCGTAGAGCGCCAAGACAAGATTGGTACCCTTCCTTAGACCTGTGCCTCGACACAAACAATTTCTGCAGCATTGAAGGTCCCCAAGAACACAGTGGCCTCCATCATTCTTAAATGGAAGAAGTTTGGAACCACCAAGACTCTTCCTAGAACAGGCCGCCCGGACAAACTGAGCAATCGGGGAGAAGGCCCTTGGTCAGGGAGGTGAACAAGAACCCGATGGTCCAGTGTTCTTCTGTGGAGATGGGAGAACCTTCCAGAAGGACAACCATCTCTGCAGCACTCCATCAATCAGGCCTTTATGGTAGAGTGACCAGACGGAAGCCACTCCTCAGTCAAAAGCACGACAGCCCGCTTGGAGTTGCCAAAAGGCACCTAAAGGACTCGCAGACCACGAGAAACACAATTATCTGATCTGATGAAACCTAAATTGAACTCTTTGGCCTGAATGCCAAGCGTCACGTCTGGAGGAAACCTGGCACCATCCCTATGTTGATGGCAGCATCATGCTGTGGGGATGTTTTTCAGAAGCAGGGACTGGGAGACTAGTCAAGATCGAGGGAAGGATGAATGGAGCAAAGTACAGAGAGATCCTTGATGAAAACCTGCTCCAGAGTGATCAGGACCTCTGACTGGTGTGAAGGATCACCTTCCAACAGGACAACAACCCTAAGCACACAGCCAAACACAACGCATGAGTTATTTCGGAACAAGTCTCAATGTCCTTCGAGTGACCAAGCCAGAGCCCGGACTTGAAACCGATCGAACATCTCTGGAGACCTGAAAATAGCTGTGCAGCGACGCTCCCCATCGAGCCTCAGGATCTGCGGAGAAGAATGGGAGAAACTCCCCAAATACAGGTGTGCCAAGCTTGTAGCGTCATACCAAAGAAGACTCGAGGCTGTAATTGCCGCCAAAGGTGCTTCAACAAAGTACTGCGTAAAGGGTCTGAATATTTATTTGCAAAATTTTAAAAAATAAAAATAAATTGCATTGTCATTGTGGTATTGTTTGTAGATTGATGAGGAAAATTTGTTTTAAATCAATTTTAGAATAAGTTGTAACCTAACAAATGTGGAAAAAGTCAAGGTGTCTGAATACTTTCTGAAGGCTACTTGTAACGGCTGTCTAATTCCTCCTCCGACGACGAGAAGGAATAAGGGTCGGACCAAAACGCAGAGTTGTTAGTGCTCATATTGATTTAATCAAAACGAAACTGAACACTTACAAATACAAAAAAACAACAAACGTGACAAAACCGAAAACAGTCCCGTGTGGCACGAACACTGACACGAGATACAAACACCCACAAACACACACGTGAACCCCGGCTGCGTTAGTATGATTCTCAATCAGGGACAACGATTGACAGCTGCCTCTGATTGAGAATCATACCAGGCCGGAACACAAAATCCCAACATAGAAAATTACACATAGACAAACCCACCCAACTCACGCCCTGACCAACTAAATAAATACAAGACAAAAGAAAACAGGTCAGGAACGTGACATAAACCCCCCCCCCCCTCCCCCCTTAAGGTGCGAACTCCAGGCGCACCAGCATAAACTCTAGGGGAGGGTCTGGGTGGGCGTCTGTCCACAGTGGCGGCTCTGGCGCTGGTCGTGGTCCCCACCCCACCATAGTCAATCCCCTCTTCCGTAGCCTCCTCCAAATTAACCCCACTAGATTAAGGGGCAGCACCGGACTGAGGGGCAGCACCGGACTGAGGGGCAGCACCGGACTGAGGGACGGATCCTGGCTGGCGGATCCTGGCTGGCTGGCTCTGGCTGCTCCTGTCTGGCGGACGGCTCTGGCTGCTCCTGTCTGGCGGACGGCTCTGGCTGCTCCTGTCTGGCGGACGGCTCTGGCTGCTCCTGTCTGGCGGACGGCTCTGGCTGCTCCTGTCTGGCGGACGGCTCTGGCTGCTCCTGTCTGGCGGACGGCTCTGGCTGCTCCTGTCTGGCGGCTCCGGACAGACGGGCGGCTCTGACGGCTCGGGACAGACGGGCGGCTCTGACGGCTCGGGACAGACGGGCGGCTCTGACGGCTCGGGACAGACGGGCGGCTCTGACGGCTCGGGACAGACGGGCGGCTCTGACGGCTCGGGACAGACGGGCGGCTCTGACGGCTCGGGACAGACGGGCGGCTCTGACGGTGCTGTGCAGGCAGGCGGCTTTGACGGCGCTGGGCAGGCAGACAGTTCAGACAGCGCTGGGCAGGCAGACAGTTCAGACAGCGCTGGGCAGGCAGACAGTTCAGACAGCGCTGGGCAGGCAGACAGTTCAGACAGCGCTGGGCAGGCAGACAGTTCAGACAGCGCTGGGCAGGCAGACAGTTCAGACAGCGCTGGGCAGGCAGACAGTTCAGACAGCGCTGGGCAAAAAGACAGTTCAGACAGCGCTGGGCAGGCAGACAGTTCAGACAGCGCTGGGCAGGCAGACAGTTCAGACAGCGCTGGACAGGCAGGCAGCTCAGACACTGGCTGCGCTGGAGAGGAGGAAGGCTCTGACAGCGCTGGACAGGTGGGAGCAACTGGAGAGAGAAAACGGAGAGACAGTCTGGTGCGGGGGGCTGCCACCGGAGGACTGGTACATGGAGGTGGCACCGGAAAAACCGGACCGTGAAGGAGGACACGCGCTCTTGAGCACCGAGCCTGCCCAACCTTACCAGGTTGAATGGTCCCCGTAGCCCTGCCAGGGCGGCGAGGTGGAAAAACCCGCACAGGGCTATGATGGCGAACCGGGGACACCATTTGTAAGGCTGGTGCCATGTACGCTGGCCCGAGGAGACGCACTGGAGGCCAGATGCGTTGGGCCGGCTTCATGACACGCGGCTCGATGCCCAACCTAGCCCGGCCAGTGCGGCAAGGTGGAATAGCCCGCACTGGACTAAGCACGCGTACTGGGGACACTGTGCGCTTTACCGCATAACACGGTGTCTGACCAGTACGACGCCCTCTCACTCCACGGTAAGCACGGGGAGTTGGCTCAGGTATCCTGCTTTGCCACACTCTGCGTGTGCCCCCCCCCCCCCCCCCAAGAAATATTTGGGTCTGACTCTCGGGCTTCCGTGCTAGCCGCGTACCTTCATACCGCCGGTTCCTCTCTCCGGTTGCCTCTGCTCTCCGAGCTGCCTCCAGCTGTTCCCATGGGAGGCGATCCTTTCCAGCCAGGATCTCCTCCCATGTGTAGCAACCCTTGCCGTCCAAAACGTCCCCCCATGTCCAATTCTCCTTTTTGCGATGCTGCTGTCGCTGCCCTTTTACACTCCGCTTGGTCCTTTGGTGGTGGGCGTTTCTGTAACGGCTGTCTAATTCCTCCTCCTCGGATCCATTTCTCTCTCTATTCAATGCCATTACAGTATCCATTGACTTAGGACTCAAATTGCAGTTCCTATGCCTTCCACTAGATGTCAACAGTCTTTAGAAATTGTTTCTGGCTTGTATTCTGAAAATGAGGAAGTAAGAGCAGTCTGAATGAGTGGACCCTAAAGTGTCTCAGAGCTTTTTCATTTTTCCGAGAGAGTGCCTTTCTTGTTTACCTTTTATATTGACGACGTTATTATCCGGTTGAAATATTATCGATTATTTAGGCTAAAACAACCTGAGGATTGAATACAAACATTGTTTGACATGTTTCTATTAACTTTACGGATACAATTTGGATTTTTTGTCTGCCTGTTTTGACTGCGTTTGAGCCTGTGGATTACTGAAGAAAACGCGCGAACAAAACTGAGGTTTTTGGATATAAAGATACTTTATCGAACAAAAGGAACATTTATTGAGTAAATTAATGTCTGCTGAGTGCAACCATATGAAGATCATCAAAGGTAAGGGATTAATCTTATCTCTATTTCTGACTTGTGTAACTCTTCTACTTGGCTGATTACTGTTTGTAATAATTTGTCTACTGGGCTATGTTCTCAAATAATCGTAAGGTATGCTTTCGCCGTAAAGCATTTTTAAAATCTGACACCGTGGTTGGATTCACAAGAAGTTCATCTTTAAACCTATGTAAAATATGTTTTGTTTTCAGAATTTTTTTATGAGTATTTCTGTATTTGAATTTGGCGCAAAGCAGTTTCACTGGCTGTTGAAGAGGTGGGACGCTAACGTCACACGTACCCAAGAGAGGTTAAAGAGCAGCAGTAAAATAACAATAGCGAGAATATATACACAGGGGTACCGGTAGAGTCAATGTGTGGGGGCACCGGTTAGTTGCGGTAATATGTAAATGTAGGTAGTTATTAAAGTGACTATGCATAGATGATAACAGAGCGTAACAGCAGTGTAAAAGAGGGGGGGGGGGGGGTGCAAATAGTCTGGGTAGCCATTTGATTAGATGTTCAGGAGTCTTATGGCTTGGGGGTAGAAGCTGTTTAGAAGCCTCTTGGACCGCTTGCCATGCGGTAGCAGAGAGAACAGTCTATGACTAGGGTGGCTGGAGTCTCTGACACCAGGCATAGGATGTAGGGCTAAGGGGGGCATTTTTGATTGGGACACTCACTGAGCAAAACAAATGTCAAGAGTTCTCACTTTCTGTCTGTCTGTCAATTGGGAAAATACATATTGAACCAGGCACACATACAGGACAAAGCAAACCACTCACCAGTGGCAATATTTTACACAACTCACACACACGTTGACAACTGTTTACCTATACAAATAAACATTTGATTGATTAAATTGACTCCTACCACCCCACACAACCTTTAACAGAAGAGCATCCCCACAACGTGTGTGTGTGCATGTAGCCTCTTTATATCAAATCCTTTTAACTGAATCAGTGGACCCTTTCATCATATTTATAGACAGTTATGAATTCAGTGTTTCACAATGCACACATAGCTGCATGGCCTCAATTCAGTCAGCTAAATTAACCTATTGTTCTAAGGTCGCCTGGAAATTTGAATAAGAGGGAAACCAGATTATAGACCTGTTGCGCTGCAGACTGGGTAAATTAACTTTTTAGCCAGTCAATTTGAAAACGTACAGCTAAAACATTTGACTAACAGCCAACAGAAACAATGTAGCAAGAATTTATATGAAAGAGAAATAGCCTACAAGTATTAACTGTTTATAAAGCTAGAGCCTACATCAAATAGCCTCAGCTAGATAACGTTAGGCTAATTAGGTCGGTCGCTACGTACCCACTCCGTCTTCCGACTTCAGAACCATCGTGTAGCCTTTCTGTAAACTACGAATCCCTAAAAAAATACAGATTGCTATTTACGTAGCACCACTTTATTTGAGAGCTCAGATTATAAATATTTTTTTGAGGATAAGTTTTTGTAGACTTCGTATCTTCAAATGTAACAGCTGTGAATTGACTCTGAACTGGAGCGTCCCATTCCGTAGAAATGAGGCGTGGTTTAGGAACACTTGCTACTGGGTAGCCAATCAGATGCTTTGCTATACAGAGAAAGTGGGATAGAGAGAGATGAGAGCATACAAGGACAGAGAAAATGATAGACGAGAGAGAGGAAGAAAAAGAGGAGAAAATAAGAGGGAGAAAAATGAGATAATGGAGGGAGAGGGTTTTAAAGAGCAGCTGTGTGCTTGAATCAGAGCTTCATTCACTAAATTTGGCCACAAAGAGAGGAAAACAGGATATGCTGAGAGAGGGAGAGAACCTGGGAGGAATATAGTCATAGAGATCATTACATGATATGCCACTGATATCTGCAGAACCAAGGAGAAAAAGTTACTTAAAATAAGGTACAAATTGGAATATATGAGTGCCTTGCACTGAATTTCTTCACATTTTATTGTGTTATAAAGTGGGATTAAAATTTATTTAATTGTAATTTTTTTAGATAAACAAAAAATGCATAACTAAAATATAGTCTTTGCATAAATTTTCAGCCCCTTGTTTAGGCAAGCCTAAATTAGTTCAGGAGTAAAATTTTGCTTAACAAATCACATAATAAGTTACATCGACTCACTCTGTATGAAATAATATGAGTTGACATTATTTCTTTATGACTAACCCTTCCTCTGCCCCCCATACATCAAACAGTATTGCATTTGAATTCCAAGCATAGATTCAACTACAAAGAACATGGAGCATTTTGAATGCCATATAAAGAAGGGCAGTGATTGGTAGATGGGTAACAATAGCAAATCAGACATTGAATATCTCTTTAAGCATGGTCAAGTTAATAATTATGCAGTGGATTATATATTAAACCACCCAAACACATCAAATATACAGTTGTCCTTCTGCACGGAGCTGCAGGACAGGAATGAAACTGCTCAGGGATGTTACCATGAGGCCATTGGTGATTTTTAAAACCGCTACAATGTCTGTGAGGGTAGAAAACTGATGATGGATTAACAACATTGTATTGACTCCCCAATAATCACCTGAAGGACAGCGTGAGAATAATACAAATATACAAAATAATTTATATGAATCTTTAAAAATATATATATCATTTTTTCTTCCTCTTTGACATTACAGAATATTTTTTGTAGATTTTTGACAAAATAAATGCCAATTAAATACATTTTAATCCCACTTTGTAACACAATAAACTGTGAAGAAATCCAAGTGGCCTGAATGCTTTTGTAAGGCACTGTATATATTATTAGATATAAGCCTCTGAAAGGAATATATATCAAAAGCAAATCTGATCTTTCTGCTTAAGGAGTTTATCAGTAAAATTATTTAAACCATGGTGAATGGTGATTTTACCACAGTGGCAGGAGAGGACAAGCGCTAAGAAAGAGAGAGGACTAAAAACACATTCAATGGATGTTTTTATTGAGCATGGTTTTAAATACAGGAATAGACACTAGATAGGATTACTGTTCTTCAAGCTCACTGTTAAATTATGTTTGGTGAGTTTGTTTTAAAACAGCTACATTTGTCTATGCATAAATGCGGCACACAGTGGAGAATGTCAGGTTCTATGGCTCTGGGTGGAGCAGGCAGAGTGAAGAATAAGCAAATTGGCATATGATGTACACACCAGAAACTGATGGTTCTAAATAGTACCAGATAGGGGTTATTTGGCTTGTAACCAAATCAGAACCCTTTTTGGTGCTACTGAATATAGAACCCTGCTCATGCGATTCTAAATGGAACCTGTATGGTTCTACAAAGGACCATTTCCCAAGGTTCTATAAATAACCATTAAAAAAGGTTCTATATAGCACCAAAAAAGGGTTCCGTTATGGTCACAACCCAATGTGGGCTTATATAGGGGTAAAAATGTATCAGAAGTTCTTTATAGATTCTTTTGAAGAACCATACAGGGTTTTTTATTCTGGTCAGCCGTATTATATTGTTAATATTCCAACCATGTTATTATTATGTTCATTGACAAGTTGAATCAGGTGAGCTACCTCTGGAACAGCTGGGGGTCCCTGAGAAGAGAATTGAAAACCACTGTCTAATTTAGTCAACCATTCTCATTTGACACAAGGCCATACCTGAGTCTTCCAAAAGACAGCTTCATTGTCTATAATCATATATAATGTGTAAAAGCATAACACAACACATTAGATAAGCTGGAATGACACAATCACTTACGGTTGTTTAAAAAGAGCTGTGAACAAACCACGCCCCCAAATAATTTAATGAGCCGCCTCCTCTTACATTTAATTAACATTAAAAGAGCAAAGAACCCTTTTGTGAACTGTTGCATTTGTCACATGCACCAAATACAACAGGTGTAGACCTTATTGTGAAATGCTTACTTACAAGCCCTTAACCAACTATACAATTTTATGCAAATAGAGTTAAGAAAATATTTACTAAAAAACAAAAGTAAAAATAATTTTAAAAAATGTATATACAGTACCAGTCAAAGGTTTGGACACACCAAGAGTAAGCTGTCATCAAGGCAAAGGGGGCGACTTTGAAGAATCTCAAGCATAAAATCAATTTTGATTTGTTTAACACTTTTTTGGTTACTACATGATTCCATATGTGTTATTTCAAAGTTTTGATGACTTCACTATTATTATACAATGTAGAAAATAGTACAAATAAAGAAAAATCCTTGAAAGAGTAGGTATGTCCAAACTTTTGACTGGTACTGCATATAATTTAGTATAAAAAACTAAAAAAACTAAAATATGAAAAGAAATGAAGATAAAAAAGAAAAAAGAAAATAACACCATAAAAGAATAATAACTATATACCGCGGTACCGAGTCAATGTGCGGGGGTACAGGTTAGTCGAGGTAATTTGTACATGTAGGTAATGGTAAAGTGACTAAGCATAGCTAATAAACAGCGAGTAGCAGCAGTGTAAAAACAAGGGGGAGAGATCAATGCAAATAGTCTGGGTGACCATTTGATTAATTGTTTTGGCTTATGGCTTGGGGGTTGAAGATGTTAAAAAGCCTTTTGGACCTAGACTTGGCACTCCGGTACCGCTTGCCATTCGGTAGCAGAGAGAACAGTCTATGACTTAGCCAAATTTTCAATCTCCTTAGGGGGAAAAGGTATTGTCGTGCCCTCTTCACGACTTTCTTGGTGTGTTTGAACCATGATAGTTTGTTGGTGATGTGGACACCACAAAGAACTTGAAACTCCCGACCCGCTCCACAACAGCCATGTCATTGTTAATGGGGGCTTGGTTGGCCTTCCTTTTCCTGTAGTCCATGATCAGCTCCTTTGTCCTTTTCACTTTGAGGGAGAGGTTGTTGTCCTGGCACCACACTGCCAGGTCACTGACCTCCTCCCTATAGGATATCTAGTGGTCGTCGGTGATCAGGCCTGCCACCGTTGGCCACGCAGTCGTGGGTGAACAGGGAGTACAGGAGGAGACTAAGCACGCACCCCTGAGGGGCCCCCATGTTGAGGATTAGCGTGGCATATGTGTTGTTGCCTACCCTTACCACCTGGGGGCAGCCCGTCAGAAAGTCCAGGATCCAGTTACCGAGGGAGGTCTTTAGATTAGTGATGAACTTTGCTGGCAATATGGTGTTGAACACTGAGCTGTAGTCAATGAACAGCATTCTCACATACAGTTAAAGTCTGAAGTTTACATACACCTTAGCCAAATACATTTAAACTCAGTTTTTCACAATTCCTGACATTTAATCCAAGCAAAAATGCCCTGTCTTAGGTCAGTTAGTATCACCACTTTATTTTAAGAATGTGAAATGTCAAAATAATAGTAGAGAGAATTATTTAATTCAGCTTTCATTTCTTTCATGCCATCTATTTTGTGAAGTGCACCAGTCCCTCCTGCAACAAACCCCCGTGCTTCACGGTTGGGATGGTGTTCTTCGGCTTGCAAGCCTCACCCTTTAACCTTCAAACATAACGATGGTCATTATGGCCAAACAGTTCTATTTTTGTTTAATCAGACCAAAGGACATTTCTCCAAAAAGTATGATCTTTGTCCCCATGTGCAATTGCAAACCATAGTCTGTCTTTTTTATGGCGGTTTTGGAGCAATGCCTTCTTCCTTGCTGAGCGGCTTTTCAGGTTATGTTGATATAGGACTTGTTTTACTGTGGATATAGATACTTTTGTACCTGTTTCCTTCAGCATCTTCACAGGGTCCTTTGCTGTTGTTCTGGAATTGATTTGCACTTTTCACACCAAAGTATGTTAATCTCTAGGAGATAGAACGCGTCTCCTTCCTGAGCGGTATGATGGCTGCGTGGTCCCATGGTGTTTATACTTGCGCACTATTGTTTGTACAGATGAACGTGGTACCTTCAGGCATTTGGAAATTGCTCCCAAGGACAAACCAGACTTGTGGAGGTCTACAATTTTTTTCTGAGGTCTTGGCTGATTTCTTTTGATTTTCCCATGATATCAAGCAAAGAGGCACTGAGTTTGAAGGTAGACCTTGAAATATATCCACAGGTACACCTTCAATTGACTCAAATGATGTCAATTAGCCTGTCAGAAGCTTCTAAAGCCATGACATAATTTTCTGGAATTTTCCAAGCTGTTTAAAGGCACAGTCAACTTAGTGTATGTAAACTTCTGACCCACTGGAATTGTGATACAGTGAATTATAAGTGAAATAATCTGTCTGTAAACAATTGTTGGAAAAATTACTTGTGTCATGCACAAAGTTGAGGTCATAACCGACTTGCCAAAACACTAGTTTGTTAACAAGAAATTTGTGGAGTGGTTGAAAAAATATTTTTATGACTCCAACCTAAGTGTATGTAAACTTCCGACTTCAACTGTAGTTCTTCCTTTTGTCTTGGTAGGAAAGGACAGTGTGGAGTACGATTGAGATCTTGTCATTTGTGGATCTGTTGTTGCGGTATGTGAATTTGAGTGGGTCTAGGGTTTCTGGGATGATGGTGTTGATGTGAGCCATGACCAGCATTTTAAAGCTCTTCATCGCTACCGACATGTATGCTATGCGGCAGTAGTCATTTAGGCAGGTTGCCGTTTCTTTCTTGGGCACAGGGACTATGGTGGTCTGCTCAAAACATGTAGATATTACAGACTTAGCTAGAGGTTGAAAATGTCAGTGAAGATACTTGCCAGTTGGTCCGCGCATGCTCTGAGTACACATCCTGGTAATTCATCTGGTCCACAGCCTTGTGAATGTTGACCTGTTTGAAGGTCTTGCTCACATCGGCTACGGAAAGCGTGATCACACAGTCGTCAAGAACAGCTGGCACTCTTATGCATGCTTCAGTGTTGCTTGCCTCGAAGCGAGCATAAAAGGCATATAGCTCGTCTGGTAGGCTTGCGTCACTGGACAGCTCGCGGCTGGGTTTCCCTTGGTAGTCCGTAATAGTTTGCAAGCCCTGCAACATTTGACGAGCGTCAGAGCCGGTGTAATAGGATTCAATTATAGTCCTGTATTGACTCTTTGCCTGTTTGATGGTTTGTCTGAGGACATAGCGGGATTTATTATAGGCGTCCGGATTAGTGTCTCGCTCCTTGAAAGTGGCAGCTCTAGCCTTTAGCTCAGTGCGGATGTTGCCTGTATTCCGTAGCTTCTGGTTGGGATGTGTGCTTACGGTCACTGTGGGGACAATGTGTTCGATGCACTTATTGATGAGGCCAGTGACTGAGGTGTTATACTTCTCAATGCCATTGGATGAATCCGGGGAACATATTTCTGTCAGTGCTAACAAAACTGTCCTGTAGCTTAGCATCCGTGTCATCTGACCACTTCCGTATTGAGCGAGTCACCAGTACTTCCTGCTTTTGCTTGTAAGCAGGAATCAGGAGGATGTAATTATGGTCAGATTTGCCAAATGGAGGGTGAGGTAAAGCTTTGTACGTGTCTCTGTGTGTGGAGTAAAGGTGGTCTAGAGTTATTTTTCCTCTGGTTGCAGATGACATGCTGGTAGAAATTAGGTAAAACGCATTAAAGTCCCCGGCCACTAGGAGCGCCGCTTCTAGATGAGCCTTTTCTTGTTTGCTTATGGATTCATACAGTTCGTTGAGTGCGATCTTAGTGCCAGCATCGGTATGTGGTGGTAAATAGACGGCTACGAAAAATATTGATGGTAGATCGTGTGGTCTACAGCTTATCATTAGGTAAGACTTCCTTAATATTAGACATTGCGCACCAGCTGTTATTGACAAATAGACACACACCACCACCCCTCGTCTTACCGGACGTAGCAATTCTGTCCTGCCAATGCACGGAAAACCCAGCCAAGTCTATATTCAGCCACCACTCGGTGAAACATAAGATATTACAGTGTTTAAATGTCCCATTGGTAGGATAGTCTCGAACTGAGGTCATCCAGTTTATTCTCCAGTGATTGCACGTTGACCAATAGAACGGATGGTGGAGGCGGGTTACCCACTCGCCAACGAGTTCTCACAAGGTACCCGGATTTGCACCCCCTGTATCTCCATCTTTTCTTCATGCGAATGATGGGGATTTGAGCCTGCAAAAGTATATCCTTCGCATCAGACTCATCAAAGAAAAAATCTTTGTCCAGGTCGAGGTGAGTAATTGCTGATATCCAGAAGCTCTTTTCGGTCATATTTGTTATTTTTTAATTTTATTTAACCTTTATTCAACTAGGCAAGTTAAGAACAAATTCTTATTTACAATGACCCGCCTACTCCGGCCAAATCCGGATGACGCTAGGCCAATTGTGCGCCGCCCTATGGGACTCCCAATCACAGCCGGATGTGATACAGCCTGGATTTGAACCAGGGACTGTAGTGACACTTCTTGCATTAAGATGCAGTCCCTTAGACTGCTGCGGCACATAAGAGACAGTATCAGCAACCTTATATACAAAATAAGTTACAAACAATGCAAAAAAACATACAAAATAGCACAATTGGTTAAAAGCCCATAAAAGGGCAGCCATCCCCTCCGGCGCCATTATCCTTTTTGAAGACCATTGAAGACCTTTGAGTCATTATGATTCCACATACTCTGAGTGTTCAAAACATTAAGAACGTCTTCCTATTATTGAGTTGTACCCCCCCTTCTGCCCTCAGAACAGCCCCAATTCATGAGGGCAAGGACTCTACAAGGTGTCGAAAGCATTCCACAAAGATGTTGGCACCGTTTTGACTCCAATGCTCCCACAGTTATGTCAAATTGGCTGGATGTCCTTTCGGTGGTGGAACATGTTTGATACACACGGAAACCGTTGAGCATGAAAAACCCAACAGCTTTGCAGTTCTTGACACACACCGATACACCTGGAACCTATTACCATACCCCGTTCAAAGGCACTTAAATCCTTTGTCTTGCCCATTTACCATCTGAATGGCATACATACACAATCCATGTCTCAATTGTCTCAAGGCTTAAAAATCTGTCTTTAACGTGTCTCCTCACCTTCATCTACATTGATTGAAGATGATTTAACAAGTGACATCAATAAGGGATCATAGCTTTCACCTGGATTCACCTGGTAGGTCAATTTCATGAAAAGAGCAGGTATTCTTAATGTTTTGTGCATTCAGTATACACAACACATTAGATAAACTGGAAAGACACTCTCACGGTTGCACAAAAAGAACTGTGCACAAATCACGCACCAAAATATTGTAATGAGCCGCCTCCTCTACATTTAATTATCACTCGGGGAGAAAATAACCATTTTGTGGAATGTAAAGAACCATTGAAGAGCTCAAAGGTTTATTTGAGTCATTATGGATTCACATAGAACCGTCACCTTTCCCAAAGAACCCTTGAGGAACCTTCATTTTTTGGTGTGTATATAACATTGTATTGTTCAGTTTGGTTGAAAACACATCTCCACCTACAGAACAAACAGAAGCCCCTATTCCTATAGGCAGGAATAAAGACCTGAAAGTATTATTATATATACACTGAACAAAAATATAAACACAACATGCAACAATTTTGAAGATTTTACTCAGATACAGTTCATGTAAGGAAATCAGTCAATTTAAATAAATTCATTAGACCCTAATCTATGGATTTCACATGACTGGGAATACAGACATGCATCTGTTGGTCACAGATACCTTTTTTAAAAAGTAGGGGCGCGGGGGGACAAAATGGCGCCGTAGAGAGAACACTGTGTTTCAGCGAGCTCCCGTGGCATTCGTAAATTTATATTCTTTCATTAATCTCCTAGCTTGAAAAAGTGGTAGAATTGGCTAAATAAGTTATCCTGCAATGAGTCTTGACGGTTATTTCTCAAAAATCTCCGACAACATGCCCAGCAGAGCTACTAAGAACTCGACCAAAACCACCATCCCTGTAGAGGTGCAGGAGGAGCTAGCTTACGTTAGCGAAGCTAACACCGTTGCGGATCCAGGCACAATGGACCTGGTGATTCAAAAGATGACGGACAACATTACTAAAGTGATCGATGTTAAGATAAGAACGGTCTTGGAAGCAATAGCAGGCCATTCAGCTGAATTACAGAGGGTGGTCAAATGTGTCGATGAGGCGAAAGGAAGAATTGCTACAGTGGAAGCTTCAACTACATCTATGGACACTAAGATGAAAGCACTTGAAAAACAGGTGCGCGAAATGGCAGAGCACATTGACGACTTGGATAATCGAGGACGCAGATGCAATATTCGTGTTGTGGGACTCCCGGAAAATTCTGAAGGAACACGTTCAGTAAAATTTTTTGAGGAATGGATCCCTGACTACTTACAAATGGACACTAAGGCTGGTCGTGTGAAGCTGGACAGAGCCCCTCGCTCTCAAGCACCGATACCCGGTCCCAACCAGCGCCCACGGCCAGTGGTTATAAAGTTCCACAACTTCACCGACAAGCAGCGCGTCATGGATGCGGCTAGAAACATCGGCTCTGACGGTAGTCAACGTAAAGGTCCAAAGGTCTCATTCTTCAATGATTACTCCACAGCGGTTGTACGAAGACGCAAAGGGTTTGATGAGGCGAAGGCTCGACTCAGGAGAATGAAGATGGACTATGCACTGTTGTACCCGGCCACATTGAAGATTATGGTCAACGGATCGCCTAAGAAACTCTCCACACCTGCAGAGGCTGCTGCGTTTATTGACTCTCTCGGGTAAATAACTTTAAGCTGCGCCGCCGCAGCATTGGATAACTTTATTATCTTCTTTGAATCTGATCATGAAACAGTGGTGTGAGTTCTCACATGCTCCGGTTCAGTAATATTCGTATTTTTATTATTTTTCTTGCTAAAGTAACTGCCGCTATAGCTCAGGCTGAGATATGGGTGAATCTATATTGGTGCCCAGGCTTGGTTTTAGGTGGAAGAGCCTCAATCTTCATATATTGATTTTCATTTTCATATGTATAAAGGACGAGGCTATTGAGTGGCAATGCAGACTTAAGAGTCGACATTGGAAAGTTGAAATCCCCTGCATGTTAGCTAGTGGGAACACCCCCTTTTGGATCTTTACATGTTTAATTTTTGGGTTTAGTATAGTTAGAGTTCAGGGTTCATATCGTTTGTTTATGCTCGGTGAGATAGAGGAGAGTTCAACACATGGAAAAAGGTACCACCCCATTTTTACGGTGGGATTCAGTCTGAATATGAAACGGTCAAAGTGCAATGGCAGGTAACACACTGCGGGTATGTACATGGAACATTAGAGGGAGCCATAATCCCATTAAAAGGAAGAAGGTACTGTCGTTTTTGAAAAAATAAAATATTGATATTGCCCTGTTGCAAGAAACTCATTTGGATGATAAGGAGCATCTGAAATTACAACAAGGGGGGTTTGGTCAAGTGTTTTTCTCATCATTTACATCCAGAAGTAGAGGTGTAGCAATTCTTGTGAAAAAGAACTTACCACTTAAGGTCTTGAATTGTGTGAAAGATAAATTTGGTCGCTTTGTTATAATTAATGGTACTTTACAAGGGCAGAAAATCTCCATAATGAATATTTACTTTCCCCCTGCCCACCCCCCTGATTTCCTCACTAAGGTATTTCTAGACTTTTCAGAATTAAACTCAGACACTGCAGTGGTTGGAGGAGATTTTAATTGTTTGTTGAACCCCCTTATTGATAAGTTTCCCAGCGGTATAGCTTCACTCTCTCCTCGAGCTAAGTCACTTAAAGCTATTTGTGATGATCTGGGGTATGCGGATGTTTGGAGAACTTTTCACCCCTCCAACAGAGAGTTCACTTTTTTCTCTGCACCTCATGGATGTCAGACTAGAATAGATTACTTTTTTATGCCCAGGACGTCTTTGCAGTCTGTTTTATCCGCTAGGATAGGAAGTATAGTCATATCTGATCATGCGGAGGTGATCCTGGACATAAAACTCAACGGGGCATTCAATCTGTCAAGACATTGGAGGTTGAATACAACCATCCTTAAAGACCATACGTTCACATCATATTTTATTACAGAGTTTAAAGCATTTTTCTCTATTAACTCTCAATCAACAGATAATCCCTCGCTCCTTTGGGAAACCTGTAAAGCGTACGCCAGGGGTCTGATTATGTCATACACAGCCACTAAGAGGCGGAAAAAGCGTGAAAAGCAAAAAAGGTTAGAGGGTGAATTGGGAACTAAAGAGAAGGACTACATTAAAACTCCCACGCCTGCCCTATTAAAGGAAATATCAGTTCTTAGATCAACGTTGGACTCTCTCCTAACACAGGACGCTGAAAAGAAAATGGGATTTGTCAGGCAAAAGCTATATGAACATGGCGATAAGCCAGGAAGGTACTTGGCGTACCTAGCTAAAAAGAGAGCTGACTCACAGTCAATTGCTACTATTACCGATTCGGATGGCAATCATTTATATGAAAATAAATTGATAAATGACTCATTTAAGAAATTTTATGCAAATCTTTATGCCTCAGAACTGCCAAATGACGCACCCAAATTAATGGAGAATTTCTTTTCTAAGATTGAGCTCCCTACTATCTCCGAAGAACAGAGGTCTCTCCTTAATGCCCCTATCACCGAGGAAGAGATAATGTTCGCAATTAAGAATCTGCAAAACGGTAAGGCTCCAGGACCAGACGGGTTTGGTAGTGAATTCTATAAAGAGTTTCATGGCCTGATCCTTGAGCCATTGCGTGATATGTTTAACCACTCATTTTCAAATGACCAGCTCCCTCAAACGCTGAGGGAAGCCAACATATCACTTATTCTTAAAAAGGGAAAATGTCCAGAGTCTTGTTCCTCGTACAGACCAATTTCCCTTCTGAATGTGGATAGAAAATTACTCTCTAAAATTCTAGCCACAAGATTAGAGGACTCACTGCCACTAATTGTGAAAGGAGACCAAACTGGCTTTATTAAGGGCCGTAAGTCGTGCAACAATGTCAGGCGGCTTCTTAATGTAATTCAAGCCTACCGACAAAGTGCTAGGGATGGTCTTGTGCTCTCCCTAGATGCTGAGAAAGCATTTGATCGTGTGGAGTGGTCTTACCTACTCTTTGCTCTAAATAAATTTGGTCTAGGGGACAACTTTATAAAATGGGTGAAAGTTTTATATGATGATCCTCAGGCTGCTGTCCTTACTAATGGGCTAAGGTCAAATAGCTTCTCTATATACAGAGGTACCAGACAGGGCTGCCCTTTGTCCCCCCTCCTATTTGCACTCGCCATGGAACCACTGGCCGAGGCCATCAGGGTAACGCCTGCTATACAGGGGCTGCTCATTGGTGATGTTCAACAAAAAAAAAGCTTGTAGGCTGATGATGTCCTGATATTCATCTCTAATCCCGAGACCTCAACTACATCTCTTATTAATATTATTCAATTATTCAGCGAATTCTTAGGCTACAAGATTAACTTAACTAAATCAGAGGCTATGCCACTTGGTAGCCTTCACTCTGTACCTAATACTTCTCCCCCCTTCCCTTTTAAATGGTCTCCCTCAGGCTTTACGTATCTGGGTATATTTGTAACTCCTAAATTCCAGCAAATGTACAAAGCCAATTTTGTTCCCTTGTTTGATACAATAAGACAGGATCTGGAGCGCTGGAACTCTCTCCCGATTTCTTGGTTGGGTAGAATATCCCTCTTGAAAATGAACATTTTACCTAGACTACTTTACCCAATCCAAATGATCCCAGTATTACTCTCCAATAAGATAATAAAGGATGTAAATGGATGGCTAAGTTCCTTCATATGGAGTAAACGCAAGCCAAGGCTTAAGATGGCAATATTGCAGCTGCCAAGTTCTATGGGGGGCTTGGATCTGCCCAATATCAGGTTCTATCAGTGGTGTGCCCACCTATGTTATATTTCTGATTGGATCACAAACAATGACTCCTCTATTTAGTTAGACATTGAGACTTCTCTTTCAAAATACCCCTTACAGGATCTTTTATTTTTCAGAAGTTTCAAGTCTGTAGAAGATCACTGCAATAATCCTATTACACTTAACACACTCAAGGTTTGGAGGTCAGTTCAGCGCTTCCTGGGAAGGTCCAAACTAACCTCTGCTCTTACCCCAATTCTTAACAACCCAGATTTTGGTCCAGGATTACTGGATGGTGGCTTTAACTTTTGGCTTAATAAGGGCATACGCAGACTAAATGACTTATTTGCTGATAAGATTCTATTGTCATTTGAGCAGATGGTGGAGAAATATCGACTCCCAAAGCAGGACTTTTTCCGCTTCCTACAAGTAAGACATTATATTGTGAAGAGCACCACCTTAATTGGTAACCCTGATATGTCTGTGATTGAGAGAATGCTTTTTTTTCCACAAAGGAAAATGTCTGTAAGTCTGTTTTATGATGCTTTAAGGTCCTTTCCTGCTGTCGACACACAGAGGGTGAAACAAGTGTGGGAGAAAGAATTGTCTGTGACTATTGACGAAGAGATGTGGGAGGACATTTGGAGATATGCAAAAACAATATCTATATGTAATCGTACTAAAGCAATCCAATTAAGAATAATACACAGATTGCATATATCCCCAAATCGCAGACATGCCTTTAGCCCCTCTTCCTCTTCTCCTCAGTGTCTTAAATGCAAAACTGATACAGGCACCCTAACACATTGTTTATGGTCATGTACCAAAATACAACAATACTGGTCTGGTGTTCTGCAAGAAATTGAAAAGATCCTAGGGGTTGATCTAGAATTGGACCCAGTTTCGTTACTGTTAGGTCTCCCTAGTAGGCATGTTACTTCTGTGAGTAAGAGGAGGCTTTACAACATCCTTACCTTTGCTGCAAGGAAAAACATCCTTTTACGGTGGATTAGTAATAAGGTTCCTTCTATTAAAGATTGGCATAAGATACTTTTTGAATGGGTGCCTCTGGAATATCTGACATGTACATTGCATTCTAAAACAGATCAGTTCTACAAAGTGTGGGAACCCTATCTAAATTACCTAGAACCTGAGGTATCAGCTATTATGCTGCAAGGATTCTCTTAGAATGGTGGTGATCTATGTATTCAGAATTACACTATGTTCCATGTGTGGAACCTAACTTCTTAGTTTAAACCGAGCTTTTTTTGTTTAATTTCTGTTTGTAAGTTTGTTTAAAATGTGTGTATTGAGAGACGCAATGATGGGGATAGGGTGGGAGAAGCGGGGGGAGGAGGATGGTGTCTGTATGTATATGTATATGTGTATATATATATGTATGCGCAGGTATGTGTAGGCGGGTGCTGTTTTTCTTTGTTGTTTTTTTTTTGTTGCCTGGTCTCTGTTGTTGTATCTCTTTAATATGGGTGAAAATTGTGAAATTTCAATAAAAATACTGTTAAAAAAAAAATAATTCAAGTAGGGGCGCGGATCAGAAAACCAGTCAGTATCTGGTGTGACCATCATTTGCCTCATGCAGCGTGACAGGCTGTTGATTGCATAGAGTTGATCAGGCTGTTGATTGCATGGAGTTAATCAGGCTGTTGGTTGTGTCCCACTCCTCTTCAATGGCTGTGCGAAGTTGCTGGATATTGTCCGTAATAGGAACACACAGTCGTACATGTTGATCCAGACCATGCCAAACATGCTCAATGAGTGATATGTCTGGTGAGAATGCAGGCCATGGAAGAACTGAGAATTTTTCAGCTTCCATAAATTGTGTGCAGATCCTTGAGACCTTACTCCGTGCATTATAATGCTGAGACGTGAGGGGATTGCAGAGGGTGAATGGCACCACAATGGCCCTCAGGATCTCGTCATGGTATCTCTGTGCGTTCAAATTGCCATCGATAAAATACAATTGTGTTCGTTGTCAATAGCTTATGCCTGCCCATACCATAACCGCCACTATAGGGCACTCTGTTCACAATGTTGACATCAGCAAACCACTCGCCCATATGACACCATACACGTGGTCTGCGGTTGTGAGGCCAGTTGGATGTACGGCCAAATTCTCTAAAACAACATTGGAGAAGGCTTATGGTAGAGAAATGACATTAAATTCTCTGGTAACAGCTCTGGTGGACATTCCTGCAATCAGTATGCCAATTGCACACTCTCTCAAAACTTGAGACATCTGTGGCATTGTGTTGTGTGACAAAACTGCACATTTTAGAGTGACCTTTGATTGTCCCCAGCACAATAAAAGGCCAATGATCATTCTGTTTAATCATCTTCTTGATATACCACACCTGTCAGGAGAATGTATTCACTTGGCAATGGAGAAATGCTCATTAACAGGGATGTAAACAAATTTGTGCACAAACATTTTGAGAAATAAGCTTTTTGTGCTTATTGACATTTTCAGGGATCTTTTATTTCAGCTCATGAAACATGGGACCAACACTTTACATGTTGCGTTTAGATTTTTGTTCAGTGTATATATACAGTGCATTCTGAAATTATTCAGACCCCTTGACTTTTTACACATTTTGTTAGGTTACAGCCTTACTCTAAAACTGATCAAAATTGTATATTTTTTTGCAAATGTATTAAAGATTAAAAACAGAAATACCTTATTTATATACGTTTTCAGACCCTTTGCTATGATACTTGAAATTGAGCTCAGGTGCATCCTGTTTCCATTGATAATCCTTGAGATATTTCTACAACTTGATTGGAGTCCACCAATGGTAAATTCAATTGATTGGACATTATTTGGAAAGGCGCACACCTGTCTATAAAAGGTGCCACTGTTTACAGTGCATGCCAGAGCAAAAATCAAACCATGAGGTTGAAGGAATTGTCCGTAGAGCCCCAATACAGGATTGTGTCGAGGCACAGATCTGGGGAAGGGTACCAAAACATTTCTGCAGCATTGAACCAACACTTTACATGTTGCATTTATATTTTTGTTCAGTGTATATATATATATATATATATATAAAAACTGCAAAGCCTACCCTAAAATCTATAGTAAAAAAGCTAAAATACTGTAGTCCAATCTAGTTCTCAATACATCAAGTAGCTGGGACATATGCCATTTACTGTATGTTTCAGCCCAATAGTAGCCCAGCAACAAACAAGCTACCGTTGGTTCCTGGAGCAACAACATTCTCATCTGGTTGTACTCTGGAGTCAACGGGATAGAAGCATAGCAGGCATGCACAGGCTTTAAACTGTGGCCCTGTCCCCTCTTTAGTCATTCTCATCTCATATCGACGTAATCTGTAGAAAGAAAAATACAGGATGTAAAATTAAAATAGCAATGATAAAAGTGTTATACTAGTTTAGAATTACACATTGGTTTTTGGGTGTGGCCTTAAAGTAGTGAATCAATTATGGCGTGCTAGCCCCCTGTATATACTGTCCGCTACTGCTAGCCGATGGCCTAGCTTAGCATGCTAGCCCATTGTATATACTGGTCTATTGTGTGCTACAACCCACAGCCTGCAGCCTACTAGCCTATCGTGCTAGTTCACCACTGTTGCCTATGCTAGCCACCCGGTACCCGAGCCATGGCTCTAAAGTGTGACCAAATTTTTGCCCCCGTGACCAGTACTTTTGTTTTGGGAGCACCGTGCGGCTAAAAACGTTGTCCAATAAAAAACATAACATAAGCCAAAAGCACATAAAGTGCGGGGACAAGTGCATTCGGGCAGGGACTGGAGTAGCTCTCCAAAACTCTAGGTTGCATTCTGCCTTTCCCTACAGTTTTCAGTGGTTAGTTTCGCCCACAACTGGCTCATGTGAACTACAATCCCGACGCTGTGGTTTAACATTTAGAAAGGTCATCACTTGCAATGCGGCTTTCGAAACATATGGCCCTTATCTTTCATCAGCGATAAATACTTATTCAAATAAAAAAGACACACTTGCTGTAGCAGTTGTGCACAGATCCATACAGCTATGGGTGCCTCCAACCAATGAAACTTCACTTCCGATACACTTATACTTACACACAGGTGTTCGGAGCATGCTAGATAGCTAATTAGCACAGAAGGTTGCCTCTGTCTTCCGTCTGTTTCCCGTAAACAAGTGCTGTAACATGGAGATATGGCCGTGGGGAACACTAACCTTAACCTATAAAAGGTGTGTATTAATTTAACCTTTTAACATGTTAATATTCAAAATCAAAACTCCCTCATACAGAAGACGCCTTCTTCCAATGACTCTTATGTGTAATATAATGGCAATGAGAGTCATGATCCGTAGCCAAGGCTGGAGCAACATCAATATGTCTACTACCAGGTAGCCGTATTTGACAGGCAACAGGTGGCAGCCCAAGCCGGTCAACGGGCAGAGCTAACTGACCTGGAGATTAAATTTAACGCTGTTTATTGCATTGCCAAAGAGGCTGTAACCAAATTCAGACTCAAGTTACTCACCCAGAAAAATAATGGATTACAAATCAACCCGACATATGGAAATGAGGTGTCCTTCGCAAACATTATTGGCACCATTGAGGACACTATCTGGGAAGAGGATTAGTGCCATCCGGGATCCTTGGGACGTTCCTACCCTAAACCCTAACCCCAAAAACAAGTTGATTTATTAGCTAAATTCTAGATCAAAGAAATGTATTAGTTATTGTGAGAGGAGACTAAACATTTATTACATTATCCAAGTGTCAGTTAATAGTCAGCATGTTGCCTTGTTACAACATTAACATTATTAGTTACATAGTTTTCTATTATTATTATCATTATCATTATCTGTTAACTGTACTTTTAAATGCATAAAGGTTTTGTCGCCTAAACTTTATAAATATATTTGCTGTTGCACTTTTGAATACAATCAGTGTTCAGTTTTGTATGTTACATTCTACATTAAGAAAGAATGATAGGACAGTCATTGTGCTCCTAAATTTGGTCTGGTGCTCCTTACTTTTCAACGTTAGGAGCACCAGTGCTACCAAATAAAAAAGTTTATTTCGAGCCTTGACTCTAGCCAACTGTTAATTGATATACTGTATACTGTGTTAACTAGCCAACACTGTTAGCCCAGCCCTGATAATGCTACTTGTTGCCTATATTGTTTATATTGAGTGCTACGTTTAGCCTGCTAAACCTGTGATGCCATTAGCCACAATGTAGGCCCTATGCCATACCTGTCTCTGTACTGCTTCCATTGCACTGCTAGCCTACATAGCATCTTGTTAGCATACATTGCTGTTACCCTGATATTACACATTTAATACATGCTGTCTGGTGCTGTCGGGCACCAGATTTCTATATCATATGGTTAGCTTATAGATGGTATTTGAAATACCTATGCAGGCGTTGTAAGGCTTGGCAAGCATCTGCAATGTTATCGGGCAGGAAGGCAACCATTATGTAGAACAAACATGTTAAATACATATTTGTATTACTTTGATCTCTTTACTAGTACTTTAAAACAATGCTAGCCTTTTTCACTTTTGATGTGATCATTATTTTGGCTCCAGGCACCCTTTCTTTTGCAAGAGGGTAAGAGTCGAGTGTGTTCTCTCCCTTTATTACCGTGCTATGATACAGTACATACAAAAGAAAGAGAGAAAATAGTTCCCAGTTGTTTTCAGCAACATATCACATTAAGTATATGTATATAGAGTAATTGCTTACCTGCCATACTCGGTTGAAAATCTGAAAATATCTTGTGTAAGCTCTTAGTCAGCAAAAGATTCACTGTAATAAAAAAATCCTTTAATTTTTACAGTAAATTACTGGCAGCACAGAAGCCAGTAAATTACTGTAGATTTACGGGACCTTTACTGTAACACAAATTGCCAGCATATTCCTGGAACACCTGATTACAGTAACATGCTGTATTTCTAGAATGTACAGTGCATTACTGGAAGCACAGTGGTAAGTAAACTGTTGCAGATTTACAGTGCAGGTAGCTAGTGTCAACGACAGGCAATACAGTACAGTACAGTACATTAGGTATTTCAATACTTTCAATACCTATTTTGTCATTTGTAATTCACTGGCCTGAACTACAATTCATGTAGCCTAGTTTCTAACAGTTTAATTACAGTAGAATACATGTTTTTGGTATTTTCTAATACAAATATATACCTGCAAGTAGCCTGCTTAACTACAACATTCACGGTAACAGTAACACAATCTTTTTACTTGCTATATTCTTGTTTACCTTAGTTTAATACACTGACTATAATTCGCTCTGGATAACAGCGTCTGCTAAATGACCAAAATGTAAATGTAATAAAAATGTAATTACATATTCACTGTTAGCAATTGCTCACAGTAAACATGTAATTATATATTTGGTGTTTTATATCACTTGCACTTGAGAAGAGAAACCGATAAACAGGATGGAAGTGGAGAGGGACTTGGCAGCTTTGTGCTTGAATTTCAACTTTATTTACAGAGTTTGGCTTTGAAGAAAGAAATGACAGAGCGGGAAAGAGAGAGGGGGGAAAAGCGAGACAAAAATAAAGATAAAGACTCATCTCACACTCAGACACACTTTCTCTCTCTCTCTTGAAATGTGTTGATTTATTTGACATTTTAAAAACACAATTCAACTACACATCTGAAAACAATGTATTTAAAATCATTGCGGAAAATAGACAAAAGTTGATCAACTTATTTCCATTGTGGTCCTCTTTTTTTGGCCGGCAGGAAATAAGTTGTTCAGCTTTTTTGTGTTGTCCTTGATGATCAGAGGTGAGGGGTGACTTACCTTGAGTTGCTGCAGGTCTTGATGTTGGACAAAGAAAAGTCTGGAAACTGGAGGCACACAGCTCACTAACCGTCCCCATCATTGCACTGTGTGTGTGTGGTCTGTGTGAGTTGAACTAGGTGTTGAAGCTAAGAGCCCCAATGTTCTTAGCGTCTCTCCTCTTTTCGCTGTCCTCTCTCTTCTTGTGTCTCTCTCTGTCCCTCCAGGCAGCCCCCCCTTCACGCATAAGTTTATGAATCACAAAAGTGAGGCATCCTCTCTAGGTTCAGCTTTCCAGACTCCAGTGCTCTCTCCCCTCCTCTGCCACACACTAACTGACTCTACAATTAGTACGTTCTCTTTTTCTGTCACACCCCTTGCTCTCTCTCCTCTTCAATCTCATTCATTCACTTGACCTCTATATTTTTCAAGGTGCTGCTTACACACACTCTCCAGCACCCTCTCTCTCTAGCAGTTGCTGAGATATTCTTAGAGCTGATGACATATTAGACACACACACATGCAGACGCGCGTGCGCGCACACACACACACACACCTGCTGCTCCACTCATACAAACTCATAAACACACCTCCTGTTTCACACCCACCCACACACATCAGAATCCCCCACTCAGACCTGCTAGGCATCCAAGTCACACTATAGGTACTGCACACACACATACACACACACACATAATGGCTATATACAGCACTTACAATCATACATGTACCAGTGCCGGTCAGTGCCGTTTAAGATGAGGGAGGACAATTTGTTTTCCAAAGAGAATGGCCTTATTTCTATTACAGCATATTGGATGACTCTCATTCGTATTCCATTCACCCAGTTCAATGTAACAGCAATAGGTTTAGGCTCCTACATGATACTCAAATTTTCCCTATACCCATCTTGAGGTTGCTACAACCTAGCCTATGAATGAAAGTTTACAATGTAGGTGCACACAGGTCGAGAGAAAGATTTGAGGTGACAGACAGTGACACATGGACAGACAGTGACATTCAATACCGCCTTGCACACTCTTGCCTGCATCTAACAAGAGTTTCTATTGGACAAATCCAGGTATGTTTATCCCTGTTTTGTTCCGTTTGCTTCAATTTAAGATTTTTTTTTCAATAGAATCGGTGGAATGAATACTCCCCTGATCACATTTAAACACAGTTCACTTTCATAGCAGCCATGTTGTATTCCTTCTCGCATCTATGCGGTTCTCCTCTCACCTCATCCCTTCGCTTGTGGACATCAATGCACAACACATCAGCAGTATGTGACCAGGCAAAAACACCTTTCCAAGCCAAATCGCTACACACAGGCTACATCGTTGTCATTATATTAGCTAAAGTAACATCATAGTCAGCATAGATAATAGAACCAACGCGTTAGTAAACCTGCTACAATCATGAAGTAACATTAGTGGACAGTCAGTAAACAGTTACACCAGCGGCAATAAATTAAACTCAGCAAAAAAAGAAACGTCCCTTTTTCAGGACCTTGTCTTTCAAAGATAATTCGTAAAAATCCCCCAAAAAATTCACAGATCTTCATTGTAAAGGGTTTAAACACTGTTTCCCATGCTTGTTCAATGAACCTGTCAGGACCCGGTGTGAGAAACAGTCACTAATATTCGGCAGAACCCAGAAGATGAGGCAGACTCAGCAGTACTAGAGATGGTGGTTTAATAAAAGAAAAAGATCTTTAGGCAAAGAATATAAATCCACAACTTCCAAAAATAAAGCCAAGAGGCAAAAATGGATATCCTCCAAAATACAAAGAAACTCCACAAAGTGGTAAAAACAGCAGGGAACAAACAAACCTCAAAAGACTAATAAAAAATAACCAAAATCCAACAAGAGAAAAATATGTTCACAGCAAGGCTTGGGCTGGGGCTGGGTGCTAACATACAAACACTGAGCAAAGAACTGAGGAACACACAGGGTTTAAATACCAACAAGAAAACGACACACAGGTGCAAACAATAATTAGAGCAAGGAAAAAACAAAAGGTTAAAAAAAGGTGCAATGGGGACATCTAGTGACCAAAACCTGAACAATCCTGGCCAAATCCTGACAGAATCCCCCTCCTAGGAACGACTCCTGACGTTCCTACCAGCCTTCTCAGGGTGGAGGGCCCTGAACTGACGAATGAGGTCAGGGTCCAGTATGTCCTTGGCAGGAACCCAGGAGCGCTCCTCGGGACCGTAGCCTTCCCAGTCCACCAGATACTGCCAGGACCGCTGCACCCGGCGGGAATCCAGTATCCGATGGTATAAGGTATAAGCCGACTGGCCTCCGATGACACGAGGCGGGGGGGGGGAGGTCTGCCTGCCGGGATAAGGGGAGAAAAAACAACAGGTTTTAACAAAGAAATGTGAAACGTGGGATTAATCTTAAGGGATCTGGGTAAGTGCAGGCGAAAAGTAACGGGATTCACTCTCCTGGCAACCTTAAAGGGACCGATGAATTTCTGGGACAGCTTGCGAGACTCCACCCGTAGCGGTAAGTTTAGTCGAGAGCCATACTCTCTGGCCGAGGCGTAGGGTAGGCCCGGGACGGCGACGTCTGTTGGCTTGTCGCTGGTACTGCTGTGAGGAACGCAGAAGATTAAGACGAGCCTTATTCCACGTAAGCCGACAGCGTCTGATGAACCTCAAGGCTGAAGGCACTCTGACTTCTGCCTCCTGGTCCGGGAACAATAGCGGAGCATAGCCAAACTGACACTCGTGCGGGGACATACCAGTGGAGGAGGAGCACAAGGTGTTGTGCGCGTACTCGGCCCAAACAATGAAGGATGACCATGTGGACGGGTTGTTGGAGACCATACATCTGAGGGTAGTTTCCAGCTCTTGATTCATCCTCTCGGTTTGGCCGTTGGACTCCGGATGGTACCCTGAAGAAAGACTGGCCGTGGCCCCTATGAGTTGGCAGAAGGCCTTCCAAAACCTAGAGGCGAACTGGGGACCTCTGTCGGAAACCATATCTTGCGGAATGCCAAAGACTCGGAACACATGGTTAATCACCAACTCAGCCGTTTCCTTGGCAGAAGGTAATTTGGTCAAGGGAACAAACCTGGCCGCCTTAGAAAACCTGTCGATGATGACTAGGATAGCAGTATTACCATGGGACGGAGGAAGGCCAGTAATAAAGTCCAACGAGATATGGGACCAGGGTCGGTGGGGAATAGATAAAGGGTGAAGGAGTCCTTGAGGGCGGAGGTGAGAAGATTTGCCCTGGCAGCACACGGGACAGGCCTTGACGAAAGTGGCAACATCTTCTTTTATGGTGGGCCACCAGAACTCACGCTGGATGAACTCCAAGGTGCGACCTACGCCCGGGTGACAGGTGAGGCGAGAGGAGTGCCCCCACAGAAGGACTTGGGATCTTGCTGCCTTGGGAACAAACAACCGATTGGCAGGACCTCCTTTAGGACCCGGTTCGATGGCTTGAGCTTGTCTCACGGTATCCTCAACTTGCCACGAGTTTGGAGCCACGATCTTAGCGGCAGGAAGAACAGTCATGTCAGTATCTTCTCGTATGGCAGGAGAGTAGACTCGTGACAAGGCGTCCGGTTTGAGATTCTTCGGACCGTGTCTATAGGTGAGGATAAACTGGAATCGGCTGAAGAAAAGAGACCATCGAGCTTGTCTGGAGTTCAACCGCTTCGCCTGCTGGATATACTCCAGATTTTTGTGGTCCGTAAGCACTTGAAACGGTTGAGAAGCCCCCTCGAGCCAGTGTCTCCATTCCTTCAATGCCATCTTAACCGCTAGGAGTTCACGATCCCCCACATTGTAATTCCTCTCGGCCGGGGTAAGCCGGTGAGAGAAGAAGGCGCAAGGATGAAGCCTCTTGTCTTCACCCCTCTGAGACAGGACAGCTCCAACACCAACCTCTGATGCGTCTACCTCCACCACAAAAGGTTCATCCGCCGTCGGTAGTGTCAGGATGGGAGCAGAGAGGATGCGCTGCTTGAGTCCTTGGAAGGCCGTCTCAGCTTCTCCTCCCCACAGAAACCTTGTGTGGCCACCCTTGGTTAAAGCTGAGAGAGGGGCTGCCACCGAGCTGAAGTTCTTGATGAACTTGCGGTAAAAGTTAGTGAAGCCCAGGAAACGCTGAACTTCCTTAACGGACTTGGGGGTGGGCCAATCCGCTACCGCCCCTACCTTCCTGTGGTCCATCTGGACTTGACCAGGTTCCACTACAAATCCCAGGAATTGTACTCGAGAGGAATGGAATTCACACTTTTCCGGCTTACCGTACAAATGGCTGTCTAGGAGGCGTTTGAGCACTTGTCTGACATGCTTAGTGTGTTCTTGAAGGGAGCTCGAAAAGATGAGGATGTCATCCAAGTAAACAAACACGAAAATGTTAAGCATATCCCTAAGCACATCGTTTATGAGCGCTTGGAACACAGCCGGGGCGTTGGTCAGACCGAAGGGCATCACCAAGTATTCGTAGTGACCAGTAGGCGTGTTGAAAGCGGTCTTCTACTCGTCACCAGGTTTGATCCGCACAAGATGGTATGCGTTCCGTAGGTCAAGCTTAGTGAAGACCACTGCTTCCTAGAGCAGCTCAAAGGCTGTGGCCATAAGGGGTAGCGGGTAGTGGTTACGGACGGTTATGGCATTGAGTCCCCGGTAGTCGATGCAAGGACGTAATCCACCGTCTTTTTTGGCCACAAAGAAAAACCCTGCTCCCGCCGGCGAGGTGGATGGACGCATGAGGCCTGCTGCCAGGGCGTCCTTGATGTAGGTATCCATATCAGCTCGTTCGGGAGGAGATAGGGAAAAGATCCGACCCCTGGGGGGGCAGGTGCCCGGAAACAGGTCGATGGGGCAATCGTAAGGTCTATGGGGTGGTAGTTTGGTGGCCCTCTGTTTGCTAAATACCGGTTTGAGGTCATGGTAACACTCAGGAACTCGGGACAGGTCGATGGATTCTAGAGACTCGGGAGGGGAACTCGGGGAACTTGGGAAGATACAAGTGGCTTGGCACGTAGGACCCCACTGCTTGATAGTGCCCACAGACCAGTCGATGTGAGGGTTATGGCTGTGAAGCCAGGAGTATCCAAGGACGAGAGGGAACTCGGAACACGAGATCAGATGAAAGTTCATCACTTCCTGGTGTTGGGAAACTGAAAGTCGCAAGGGGGTAGTGACACGAGTGACAAGTCCAGATCCCGAAGGGCTTCCATCCAACGTAGTAACCCTTATGGGGTCACTTAGAGGTTCAGAGGGAACGCTATTCTCCTTCGCCCAGACACCATCCATGAAGTTACCTGCGGCTCCAGAGTCTACCAAGGCTTGAAGGGGAAGCTCGTGGTTGTCCCAGGAAAGGGTAACTGGAATGAGCAGGCGGGAGTTGGATGGATGGGAGGAGGTTATGTTTCCCGTTACAGTCCTCCCAGGCCTGCACGGGAGAGTGCGTTTTCCCTGGAGACCGGGACACGTGGAGCGGAAATGGCCCGGTTTGCCGCAATATAGACAGCATCGCTCCTTCATCCGGCGGTCTCTCTCAGCCTGGGAGATGCGTCCAACCTGCATGGGTTCCGGTGGAGTCAGCGAGGATAAAGGTGGAGACTCGGGGGTGGGATTGAAAGGAGCTAGGATGAGAGGTCTACGGTTGAGCTCTCTCTCTCTCAGACGCTGGTCTATGCGTGAAGCCAACTTGATCAGGGACTCGAGGTTGTCCGGTGGTTCCCGAGTGGCCAGTTCATCTTGGATGGTGTCGGAAAGACCCTTCAAAAAGCACACTGTGAGCGCCTCGTCGTTCCAGCCACTCGCTGCTGCCACCGTGCGGAACTGGATGGCATAGTCCGTCACGCTGTGCCGACCTTGGCGGAGAGTCAGGAGCTGTTGGGCTGAGTCAGGACCGCTGGTAGGACCTTGAAACACTCGCTTGAATTCTTCAGCAAAGGTAGAGTAGCTGGCACAGCAGGGACTTTGGGCATCCCACACAGCAGTAGCCCAGGCTAGGGCTTTTTCCGACAGCAGGGTGATGATATATGCTATCTTGGACCGGTCGGTGGGAACCGACGAGGGTTGCAGCTCGAAGGAGAGAGAACATTGGGTGAAAAACCCCTTACAAACACTCGGATCACCTGAGAACCGTTGGGGAGGCGGCAGACGAGGTTCAGCCAGGGGGTTAACTGCCACGGGCACTTGAATCTGATGAACTGGGGCAGAAGCGGTTGCAGGGGAAAGTTGATCAGAAATCTGCTTTATGGAAGTCATCATCTCCGACAGAAGTTGAGAATGTCTAGCCATTAAGGCCTCTTAGTGAACCAGAGCAGCTTCGTGACGTTGGACAGTCCCCTCGTGGTGGGACAGCATGGGGAAAAGATCCTGGGTACTGGCTCTGGGTTCATTTTAATGGCTCAGTGTTTCTGTCAGGACCCAGGGTGAGAAACAGTCACTAATAGTCGGCAGAACCCAGAAGATGAGGCAGACTCAGCAGTACTAGAGATGGTGGTTTAATAAAAGAAAAAGATTTTAGGCAAAGAATATAAATCCACAACTTCCAAAAATAAAGCCAAGAGGCAAAAATGGATATCCTCCAAAATACAAAGAAACTCCACAAAGTGGTAAAAACAGCAGGGAACAAACAAACCTCAAAAGACTAATCAAAAATAAACAAGAACTAAACCAGAGAACCTCTGGAAAATCCAACAAGAGAAAAATATGTTCACAGCAAGGCTTGGGCTGGGGCTGGGTGCTAACATACAAACACTGAGCAAAAAACTGAGGAACACACAGGGTTTAAATACCAACAAGAAAACGACACACAGGTGCAAACAATAATTAGAGCAAGGAAAAAACAAAAGGTTCAAAAAAGGTGCAATGGGGACATCTAGTGACCAAAACCTGAACAATCCTGGCCAAATCCTGACAGAACCATAAACAATTCATGAACATGCACCTGTGGAACGGTTGTTAAGACACTAACAGCTTACAGACGGTAGGCAATGATGTTATGAAAACTTAGGACACTAAAGAGGCCTTTCTACTGACTCTGAAAAACACCAAAATAAATATGCCCAGGGTACCTGTTCATTTGCGTGAACGTGCCTTAGGCATGATGCAAGGGGGCATGAGGGCTGCAGATGTGGCCAGGGCAATAAATTGCAAAGGGAGACAGGACGGACAGCTGATCTTTCTCGCAGTGGCAGACCACATGTAACAACACCTGCACAGGATCAGTACATCCGAACATCACACATGCGGGACAGGTACAGGATGGCAACAACAACTGCCCGAGTTACACCAGGAACGCACAATCCCTCATTCAGTGCTCAGACTGTCCACAATAGGCTGAGAGAGGCTGGACTGAGGGCTTGTAGGCCTGTTGTAAGGCAGATCCTCACCAGACATCACCGGCAACAACGTCGCCTATGGGCACAAACCCACCATCGCTGGACCAGACAGGACTGGCAAAAAGTGCTCTTCACTGACGAGTCGCGGTTTTGTCTCACCAGGGGTGATGTTCGGATTTGTGTTTATCATTGAAGGAATGAGCATTAACACTGAGGCCTGTACTTTGGAGCAGGATCGATTAGAAGGTGGAGGGTCCGTCACGGTCTGGGGCGGTGTGTCACAATATCATCGGACTAAGCTTGTTGTCATTGCATGCAATCTCAATGCTGTGCGTTACAGGCGAAAACACCTCCCTCATGTGGTACCCTTGTGGTACCCTTCCTGCAGGCTCATCCTGACATGACCCTCCAGCATGACAATGCTACCAGCCATACTGCTCGTTCTGTGCGTGATTTCCTGCAAGACAGGAATGTCAGTGTTCTGCCATGGCCAGCGAAGAGCCCAGATCTCAATCCCATTGAGCACGTCTGGGACCTGTTGGATCGGAGGGTGAGGGCTAGGGCCAATACCCCCAGAAATGTCCAGGAACTTGCAGGTGCCTTGGTGGAAGAGTGGGGTAACATCTCACAGCAAGAACTGGCAAATCTGGTGCAGTCCATGAGGAGAAGATGCACTGCAGTACTTAATGCAGCTGGTGGCCACACCAGATACTGACTGTTACTTTTGATTTTGACCCCCGCTTTGTTCAGGGACACATTATTCCATTTCTGTTAGTCACATGTCTGTGGAACTCGATCAGTTTATGTCTCAGTTGTTGAATCTTGTTATGTTCCTACAAATATTTACACATGTTAAGTTGGAAAAAATAAACGCAGTTGACAGTGAGAGGACTGTTTCTTCTTTTGCTGAGTTTAGTAATACCAAAAGCTTACCTTGACTTGAAAGAGTTCCAGTGTTGTGTTGGAAAGTCATAGCCAGCTAGCTAACTTAGCATTCCTCTGTTTGAGCAGGGTGTTTCAGCAGGCTAAAGTAGCGAGCTGCATTTGCTAGCTAAGTAAGAGAAACTGAAAGTGAAAAAACATTACGTAATAACTCTCTCTATTTCTCTCTTGCTTCTCTTTCATTTTGGAAGAAATTCATTCGTTCATAACTGTTAAACTGTTGTCTTTCTCTCTCTTTGAGTCAACTACTTACCACATTTTATACACTGCAGTGCTAGCTAGCTGTAGCTTATGCCTTCAGTACTAGATTAATTATCTGATCCTTTGATTGGGTGGGCAAAATGTCAGTTCATGCTGAAAGAGCTTTTCCTCCGGAAGTTGTCATAATTACTGTGTAAGTCTATGGAATGGGGTGAGAACAATGAGCCTCCTAGGTTTTGTATTGAAGTCAATGTACGCAGAGGAGGATGGAAGATAGCTGTCCTCTGGCTACACCATGGTGCTACTCTACAGACTGCTGTTGAGGTTACTGTAGACCTTCTTTACAAAATAGTGTGTTTTAATCAGTTATTTAGTGACATGGTTATATTTAGTATAGTTTTATCTAAAAAGGATAACTATTTTTATGAAATCCATTGAGGAGGATGGTCCACCCCTTCCTCCTCTGAAGAGCCTCCACTGACATGTACCATCAAGGATACGAGGCCAGAACACACACACACTCACAATTCTTTCCTTCTCTCTGTCTGTATACCCAACACCCTTCTTCCTTCCTCTCTTTCTTTCTTTTTATCGCTTTCTTGCTATCTCCTAGTAGCATTCCCACCAACAACACCCTTTATAATGGGTTCACTTTTTACTAGTGTCTTCTGCCCTCCCCTCCTCTTTGTTGTATCATTCACTCCCTTTTTCTTTTCCCTTTGCTCAATCTTCTTTCACATATTCTCTTCTCTCCTCCTCTTCTCTCTCTCCTCTCTGTTCTTCTTCTCTCCTTTCCCATTCAAATTATTTCTGAAATATCCAGTGTAGTTCCTTTGTGGCCGCCTTCAACCTGTCTCAACCACTTCCCTCCTCTACCCCAACCTTGACTGCCCCTGACCTCAAACAACTAGCACTCTCCTTGGCCCCTACAGGCCTAAGGCTCTAGGTTTCATCTCGAGAGAGCCAACTTCTGAAAATGAGTAGTTTGAGATAGAGGGAGAAAAGAAAAAGACACACATACACACTTATGTATGGAGGACCTACTTGGAAAGGCCTCGATCTAATTTTCAAAGTAAATGTATTTTCTATCGCCAATCAAAAGCCTGAATTATTTTACTTTCAAGGACAAAGTGACACTTCAACTAAGAACAAGTCATAATGTCTGAAGAATAGAGTCTGTGACTTTGTCCCCTTCCCAAGCCACACATACTGTATATACAACACACACATTAACCCACATGCACACACGCGCACACACGCAAAACAAACAAACATAGAGTCAGGCCGGTATTCAATCAGATCATACTTTGTTGGCTATGCACCTTTAAAAGGCAATGCTCCCACATTCACGAAGAACACTTTCACGGTGCTGCATATGTCGTCTCAATCAGAAATGTCCCTTTAAAGAAGTCGTCCAGTAATTTTTCTTACATTTACTGTTGAAAAGCGGCATCCCAAGTATAAATACAGTAAAGTACACACCAGAGGAGCCTGGTGGGAGGAGCTATAGGAGGACAGGCTCATTGTAATGGCTGGAATGGAATCAATGGAACGGAGTCCCACACACTTTTTCCATATGTTAGGTGTGATTGGTACCATTCCTTTTATTCTATTCCAGCCATCACAATGAGCCGGTCCTCCTATAGCTCAGACTACCAGCCTCCTCTAGTACACACACTAAAAGCGTAAAAAAATACATTTTGAGAAAAAAGATATTCCTCATTATGATTTTGAGTAAAAAGCTCTTCCTCACTGTGTGGTCACGTGGGTCGTGTAAGCCAGGCTAGATCTAAAGAGCCCTGGTGGGAAATTGAACAGAACATTTTTAACTGTGTCAAAAGAACAAAGCACAGTTACCACTGGCCTGGTCCTGGTCACCTGTTTCAATTAGGTATCTCATTATCAAAAATGAGATAGAGATGTTTCTACTATGAAATGCAGTATGTGGTCCAGGGAGTGAACACAACCTCTCTCTCTTCCTCCCTCTCTCTAGCTCACCATCCATCCACCCCAAACACTTCTCACAAATTAATCAAACATGGTTGTCATGCCAACCAACACAGCTAAAAGGGAGAGGTGAGAGGAAGAGGAAGAAAAAATATAGAAACCGCCAGACACAATGTGTTGCATTTTTCTGTTCTTTGTCTAAAATGAGAGAAAGACCAAATGTTTTCTCCTGCTTAAAGCAGTTGCACGCAGATGGTTGGGGTTTGTGCGTGTGTCAGGGCCGGCATTATGGGCGGGGCCTAGGGAGCCTGGCCCGCCCTACCCGTACCTCCATGCCACTCTAAATAAAATATTTAAATATTGCGCGTCTTGGTCAAATTTGAGACGCGCACCAACAGAAAGATGCATCAATCTCAGATAAAGCATTTAAAGTGAGCGCAACAGCGCCCCTGTGTCTCCTTACGAGTAGACCATGTATCTGATGCTGTCTGTACAAAAGGAGTATGGCATGTCATACTTTTTCTGGCCGAACAGCGTCAGATGCATGGGCTAGATATAGTCAGAAGAGAGACGCTGTTTCGCTCGCTAGTTCCAGCAGAGAGGAGGCGAAACGAGATGAGTCACTCTCGCCAAAATGTGTCCTGAATAAACCCAATGTGTTTGTATGGGCATAATATGCCTGCATTCCCACCTTTGGGACAACGACACGCATTGTTAGGGTGGAGACATGAGCATCTCGTCATTATATACACTGTTCAGATGCTGTCTTCCCCTAAAGTAAATTGATGTTTTGCGAAAATTATATAATTACTACTGTCTAAATAAAATACTTTACCAGAGAGCTTGACTTAGCCACAGAGGATCATTAGCTTATTTATTTTTTTAAATAGCAGTGGATTGTTTCAAATCACACGTGCATAGTCCTAGGGGTAGAGGCGTCACTACCGGCCGTGATTGGGAGTCCCATAGGGCGACGCAAATTGGCCCAGGGTCGTCCGGGTTAGGTTTGGCCGGGTTGTAAATAAGAATTTGTTCTTAACTGACTTGCCTAGTTAAATAAAGGTACAATAAAAATGCCTATTTGGGCAGCGTGGGTAGCAATAGGCCTAGATGGTTACTGAGTTGCGGCTGTCAGTGAAAAGCATCTATGTGTGAAGATAATGTGTCTTGAGTATATTTTAAAATGATGAGACAAGAAGAAGGGGAGGGGTGTGTGGCAAATGTCCAGAATGTGCTCCGCTGTCTCCTGCCAACCCTTGCACACTCATTGTGTCATTGTGTGAATTGTTTGCCCTTTGACTGTTTTGTACATTTTTATAAATTCCCCAAAAATAACCAGTAGGCCTACTAAATATACCGTTAATCGCCGTCATTTGGTTACATTAATTTATGTTAATGCTTGTATTACAGTCCTTTACCATTCTCATTCTCAGAGTGGAAATGTTGTATGCAGAGTTCACAACCTGCTACACGTGTGAGAAACAACTTTGGTTTATTTCATAACCATCATTTGGGAGTTTTGTCAATGTTTTAATTGTCTTTTGTTTGGAGTGCTCCATGTGAGCTGTGATCATGTGTGTGGTTTTTCTGTCCTGATAACTTTGATGGAGCATGCAGCTCGAACACACCAACCTGTTGAATTGATATAATGTTGCACTCCACTAGAGATAGCTCAAGTCAAGACAGATCAAATGGGAGGCAGACAGGTGGAGTAGAGACATTAATGCGATTGAAAGAACCTGCATTTTCATCAGGATACTTTCTACTGTTTTTATTTGTCGGCTTTAGGTCTATGTGTTTTACTTAGTTAGTTGCATACGCTGCATTGGCCTTGCAAAAGTATACATCCACCTTGACGTTTTTCCTATTTTGTTGCATTACAACCTGTAATTTAAATGGATTTTGATTCAGATTTCAGGTAATGGACATACACAAAATAGTCCAAATCGGTGAAGTTAAAATATAAAAAATAACCTGTTTTTAAAAATTATTCAAAATAAAAACAGGAAAAGTTGTGTGTGCATATGTCACGATCGTTATAATGAGTGGACCAAAGTGCAGCGTGATCTGGGTTCCACATCTTTTAATTACTAGGTGAAACTCACAGCAAAACAAAAACAATAAATCTCTAACCGAAATGTGACGCTAACAATAGTGCTAACAGGCAACTATACATAGTCAAGATCCCACAAAGCACAATGGGGAAATGGCTGCCTAAATATGATCCCCAATCAGAGACAATGATAAACAGCTGCCTCTAAAGATTGCTGTACACCAGCGGAACTCATCCAGCTTGAAGGATGTGCTTTGTGGCTAGATGTGCCAAGCTTATAGAGACATACCCCAAGAGACTTGCAGCTGTAATTGCTGCAAAAGGTGGCTCTACAAAGTATTGGCTTTGGGGGGTGAATAGTTAATCATAACAGACACGCAGATAGGTGGAAATTGTAGGATAAATTATAAGCTTCCCCAAATTTGAAACTCACAAGTTGCCTATGGTCTTTATTATAATACCCATTAACAAAATGTTCACGTGCACACAGGAGGTCCCGTGAAAGAAATGGGTCCTCCTATAGAAATCAAATGCCCCTCCAACTGAGGGATGCCATCCTTGGTGTGTGTGTGTGTGTGTGTGTGTGTGTGTGTGTGTGTGTGTGTGTGTGTGTGTGTGTGTGTGTGTGTGTGTGTGTGTGTGTGTCTGTGATTACCTATCTGTGGTTACCTGTGTGTGTTTTACCTGTGTGTGTTTTACCTGTGTGCATTGCAGATGTGTGTTGCTGATCAAATCATACTATGACTATACAGAAGTTTACATACACTTAGGTTGGAGTCATTAAAACCCGTTTTTCAACCACTCCACAAATTTCTTGTTAACAAACCATAGTTTTGGCAAGTCGGTTAGGACATCAACTTTGTGCATGACACAAGTAATTTTTCCAACAATTTTTCCAGACAAATTATTTCACTTATAATTCACTGTATCACAATTCCAGTGGGTAAGAAATGTACATACACTAACTTGACTTTAAAGTCATTTAAACAGCTTGGAAAATTCCAGAAAATGTAATGGCTTTAGAAGCTTCTGATAGGCTAATTGACATAATTTGAGTCAATTTGAGGTGTACCTGTGGATGTATTTCAAGGCCTACCTATAAACTCAGTGCCTCTTTGCTTGACATTATGGGGAAATCAAAAGAAATCAGCCAAGAATTGTAGACCTCCACAAGTCTGGTTCATCCTTGGGAGCAATTTCCAAATGCCTGAAGGTACCACGTTCATCTGTACAAACAATAGTACGCAAGTATAAACACCATGGGACCACGCAGCCATCATACTGCTCAGGAAGGAGATGATGTTCTGTCTCCTAGAGATGAACGTACTTTGGTGTGAAAAGTGCAAATCAATTCCAGAACAACAGCAAAGGACCTTGTGAAGATGCTCGAGGAAACAGGTACAAAATGATCTATATCCACAGTAAAACGAGTCCTATATCGACATAACCTGAAAGGCCGCTCAGCAAGGAAGAAGCCACTGCTCCAAAACCGCCATAATAAAAAAGCCAAACTACGGTTTGCAATTGCACATGGGGAAAAATATTGTACTTTTTGGAGAAATGTCCTCTGGTCTGATTAAACAAAAATAGAACTGTTTGAACATAATGACCATCGTTATGTTCGGAGGAAAAAGCTGGTGGCTTGCAAGCTGAAGAACACCATCCCAACCGTGAAGCACGGGGGTGGCAGCATCATGTTCTGGGGGTGCTTTGCTGCAGGAGAGACTGGTGCACTTCACAAAAGAGATGGCATCATGAAAATTATGTGGATATATTGAAGCAACATCTCAAGACATCAGTCAGGAAGTTAAAGCTTGGTTGCAAATGGGTCTTCCAAATGGACAATGACCCCAAGCATACATCCAAAGTTGTGGCAAAATGGCTTAAGCACAACAAAGTCAAGGTATTGGAGTGGCCATCACAAAGCCTTGACCTCAATCATATAGAAAATTTGTGGGCAGAACTGAAAAAGTGTGTGCGAGCAAAGAGGCTTACAAACCTGACTCAGTTACACCAGCTCAGGAGGAGGAATGGGCCAAAATTCACCCAATTTATTGTGGGAAGCTTGTAGAAGGCTACCGGAAACGTTTGACCCAAGTTAAACAATGTAAAGGCAATGCTACCAAATACTAATTGAGTGTATGTAAACTTCTGATCCACTGGGAATGTGATGAAAGAAATTAAAGCTGAAATAAATCATTTTCTCTACTATTATTCTGACATTTTACATAATTAAAATAAAGTGGTGATCCTAACTGACCTTAGACAGGGAATTTTTACTAGGATTAAATGTCAGGAATTGTGAAAAACTGAGTTTAAATGTATTTGGCTAAGGTGTATGTGTGTAACTCTTTGAAATGGCTTTCTAGTATACCCCTCTGGTTGCCAGGTCTGTTTTAGCCAACTGTTTTGCTCTCTGTCTTGTCTGCCACACGGTGGTGCTATTGCTCCAAGTGACAAAAGCTTTTTCCTCAACATTCATAAAACATCCTTATTTACATTTACGATTCATACATTTCAGTAACTAAAGTGGTTGTAAAATCTCACCATGGACTGAGAAAAACAGCAATGGGAGGTTGCGTCTGTGTGTGATTACCTGTGTGTGTTTGAGAAGCTGTGTACCAGCAAATGCATTTGTATGTGTGAGTGTGTACCAACTAAGCTGTCCCTTTCACAATTCTCGTGCCCTGGTATTGCTACACAACTCCTCTGGGCACAGCTTCTGTATATTATCTGCATTTCCTCACCCCCTAACATCCTATCATCAGAAAGCAGAAGAGTTAAAAGTAGTGTTGCAGCCTCACGTGATGATGAGCCTTGCTTGAGACATGGAACATCCACTTTTGCTGTCAGACCGGAATCTAGCTTTGATTCACTCACTCACTTGCATGCACACACATACACACCTTATTATCATGACGGTTAATTGCCTGTGCTGATAGAGTTGGTGCTTACAAATGGACTATGATCACTGACTACTGAGCAGCCATCTTGTTTTGGGGTCATTTCATAGCGAGAGGAGAGCAGAAAGATGACTAAACCACCAGTTCTGGGCACACACTGCACATTCTCTGCATAGTTTCCCAGTTGAGTCGATCACCACAGCCATTAAAGTACATTTGTCCGCCCTGCTCTCTCTCTCTCTTTCTCACAAACACACACGCACCCACAAACAAAGACATACATACACACACCCTGCACATCAGCTACACCAACAGGACATCCAGATAGTCGAGACACTATATTGCATTGTTATACAGCAGCAGTTTTTTTTTTTTAAACGTGTGTGTATGTGCTTTTGTGTCTTTTTATAAAGGGGGAAAGATAAGTTCTGCAGGGTTAAAAGGTTATTTGTCTGGATTGGGTTGACTCAGCCCTGTTGGGGTTTCCATGGTGACAGTGACACATATTTGTACTTCTGAACTGTCTGTCATACTATGTCTTGTGTGTCACTTCCAGAGGTGTCCCCATACATTCAACTGTTGTCATAGATGTACGTCAACATATTCTGTTTTAAAGGTCAACTGTCGGCCGTGAAATCCTAACTCTGGTGACCAACAGCCGCAGTGTCGAAAGCCTGATGTAAATCCTGACCTCTATCTCTATCAGGTCAGGGGTCAGGGACAGCGCACAGTGGGGTCAAAAGAAAACCACTACTGTTCTGACCTTTCAGAGGGTCTCTCTCTCTCTCGTTCAATTCAAATGTGCTTTATTGGCATGGGAAACATACTGTATGTATACATTGCCAAAGCAAATTAAATAAACAATAAACAAAAGTGAGAAGAAACAAAAACAACATCAACAAAAAACGATTAGAAATTAACAGTAAACAAGGTTTCAAAAAGATAAAGACATTTCAAATGTTTTATACTGAAAAATAGAAACTCAACACGTAAAGTGTTGGTCCCATGTTTCATGACCTGAAATAAAAGAACACAGAAATGTTCCATGCACACAAAAGGCTTATTTCTCTCAAATTTAGTGCACAAATTGGTTTACATCCCTGTTAGTGAGCATTTGTCCTTTACCAATATAATCCTTCCACCTGACAGGTGTGGCATATCAAGAAGCTGATTAAATAGCTTGGTCATTAGACAGGTGCACCTTGTGCTGAGGACAATAAAAGGCCACTCTAAAATGTTAATTTCTCTACCATAAGCCTCTTCCAATGTAATGTTTGAGAATTTGGCAGTACGTCCAACCAGCCTCACAACCGCAGACCACTTGTAACCAGACCAGCCCAGGAACTCCACATCCGGCTTCTTCACCTGCGGGATCGTCTGAGACCAGTCACCCTGAAAGCTGATGAAACAGTGAGTTTGCAAATCAATTTTTTTTGCACAAACTGTAAGAAACTGTCTCAGGGAAGCTCCTCTGCATGCTCATCATCTTCACCAGGGTCTTGACCTGACTGCAGTTTGGCGTCATAACTGACTTCAGTGGGCAAATGCCACTGGCACGCTGGAGAAGTGTTCTCTTCACAGATGAATCCCAGTTTCAACTATACCGGGCAGATGGCAGACAGTGTGTGGCGTTGTATGGGCTAGCCGTTTGCTGATGTCAACATTGTGAACAGAGTGCCCCATGGGGGTGGTGGGGTTATGTTATGGGCAGGTAAAAGCTATGGACCATGAAACAATTGCATTTTATCGATGGAAATTTTGAATGCACAGATACCCTGACGAGATCCTGAAGCACATTGTCGTGCCATTCATCCGCCACCATCACCTCATGTTTCAGCATGATAATGTGCGGCCCCATTTCGCAATGATCTGTACATAATTGCTGTAAGCTGAAAATGTCCCAGTTCTTCAATGGGCTGCATACTAACTCATATAAAATCTTTGAAATTGTTGCATGTTGTGTTTATATTTTTGTTCAGTGTATTTATCAGCTATGTACAGTGTTTTACCAATGTGCAAATAGTTATAGTACGAATAGTGGGGGAAGATACATTGCGTGAATCAGGCCTTCATGATTAACTTGAGATTTTGCGTCACTGGTCTACTCACAATACACCATAATGTCAAAGTGGAATTGTGTTTCTAGAAATGTTTACAAATTAATAAAAAATGAAAAGCTTAAATGTTTTGAGTCAATAAGTATTCTACCCTTTTGTTATGGCAATCCTAAATAAATTCAGGAGTAAAACTTTGCTTTACAAGTCACATAATAAGATGCATGGACTCACTCTGTGTGCAACATACAATTATCTGTAAGGTCCCTCAGTCGAGCAGTGAATATCAAACACAGATTCAACAACAAAGACCAGGGAGGTTTTCCAATGCCTCACAATGACAGGCACCTATTGATAGATGGATAAAAAATAAAAAACAGACATTGAATATCCCTTTGAGCATGGTGAAGTTATTAATTACACTTTGGATGGTGTATGAATACATCCAGTCACTACAAAGATACAGGCCTCTTTCCGAACTGAGTTGCTGGAGAGGAAGGGAACCGCTCTGGATTTTACCATGAGGCTAATGGTAACTTTTAAACAGTTACAGAGTTTAATGGCTGTGATAGGAGAAAACTGAGGATGGATCAACAACATTGCAGTTGATCCACAATACTAACCTAAATTACAGATTGAAAAGAAGGAAGCCTGTACAGAATACAAATATTCCAAAACATGCATCCCGGTTTGCAATAAGGCACTAAAAAACTGCAAATATGTGGCAAAGAAATTAACTTTATGTCCTGAAAAAAAAAGCGTTATGTTTGGGGCAAAATCAACAACACATCACTGAGTACCACTCTTCATATTCTCAAGCATGGTGGTGGCTGCATCATGTTATGGATATGCTTGTCATCGGCAAGGACTAGGGAGTTTTTTAGGTTAAAAAGAAACGGAATAGAGCTAAGTACAAGCACACTCCTAGAGGAAATCCTGGTTCGGTCTGCTTTCCAACAGACACTGGGAGACAAATTCACCTTTCAGCAGGACACTAACCTAAAACACAAGGCCAAATATACACTGGAGTTGCTTACCAAGATGACATTGAATGTTCCTGACTGGCCTAGTTACAGTTTGACACAAATTGGCTTGAAAATATATGGCAATACTTGAAAATGGCTGCCTAGCAATGAGCAACAACTAACTCGACAGAGCTTGAAGAATTTAAAACAGAATCATGTGCAAATATTGTACAATCCAGGTGTCCAAAGCTCTTAGATGTACCCAGAAAGACATGTATTGACTCAGAGGTGAGAATACTTCTGTAAATTAGATATTTATGTATTTCATTTTCAATAAATTTGCTAAAATGTCTAACACACATTATGGGGTGTTGTGGGTTGATGGGTGAGATAACAAAGATGTAATCAAACTGTGCAATAAGTCAAGGGGTATGAATATGTTCACTGTAAATAAACAGATAAATATTGGTGGTATTTACAATGTTCTCACTCTCTCTGAATATGCTGATAACGTCAGCAGCACCTACAGACGGAGAAGAGGGATGCGATTCAGAAGAGAGGAGAATATGAGGAGAGGAAAACTTTGAACGTAGGGCTTCAGCGCCTACCGCAGGACGAATCGTTGCCGAGGGGGGAGGAGTCCAACATGCAGCAGCCTTAAAACCCAGCTGATCCCGAAATGAAGAGCAACAGACTCCAGTGAACGGTCGCACTGTTGGACAGTGCAGCAGCGGTTCCTTCACGACGTTCTAAAGGTGGATTTTCGTTTCCTCCTGCTCAGAACTGCTAAACTGCGTGTGGGGACCCAGGACCTGCGGTCTTCTTCGGTTATTCTTGTCATTGGTATCGGAGCAACACACGCATTGTAGCTGTACTCACACACATATAGCCTACGCACACAGACAGCGCTCAGCGGATTTCAATCTCAATAGGGACACTTTTTTTTCCGCATTTCAAAGGAAGGTGAACAACGCGGGAGAAAATGGCGTTGTCAATTAACGGCGTCCTCTGTACGCTGACGGTACTGATTTTGTGGCGGGCAGAGGAGCTAGTGGAAGCTTGCAGCTGTGCACCCGTGCACCCGCAACAGGCTTTCTGTAACGCGGACGTAGGTAAGTGATTGACAGGCTACGCCCTCACGTGTACCTTCTGTTACGTCATTACTATAGCCTCTGTCAAGAGGTCTGGTCCTTTAAGGTAGCAGTGTACTTGCCAGTTCTGTCTGTTTTCCTAAATTCGCTACTGGTGGCAGATTTGGTCACTTCTTCAGGGTCTTACTCATTGTTAGAAAAAGTTTGTTCCAATTCGGATGTTGGGTACTATATTTATTGAATATGTTAAATACTTTAAATTAAAATGGCCAATTTGGGTGCAATCAATCAGCTTAATTTCTCATGAAATTATATTAAAACAAGCATTCCGGAAACATTTTTATGTTTAACAAATTTCATAACAATCTGAGATGGTTGGTGTCATGGTTTGCTGAAATGACATAGAACCACCCTTCTTTTCCACACTGGCTGTTGACTGATGAGAATTGATTGACCAATTTCCAACCTCAAATGTAAGCAGATGATTAGTAATTTTGCTTGAGAGATCTGAAGGCTTGCGTTGTTTCCACCTGAGAATTCTGCAGACGTGTAGGACAGGGTCTGATAGTAATGCAGAGGTGACACATGCATACCATTTGTTTCCCTTAGACTTTTTTTGCATATGGTGGCAAAAAGCGTGGCAGGGTCATGGGAACATGCCCCCCGGAATGTGTTTATTGAAAAAAAAATATATATATATATATATATAATTTTTTTTTTTTTTTGTAGGACAGTGAAGTGAATTTCTGGTGCTTTTTACTTTTACTCCAGTGAATGAAAATTAATGATGCCAACACCAACTCTATAATCCTGGCCCAAAAATGAGCCCAATATTGGCAAAAAATGATGAAGGCTCTTTTACCATAGCCTGTACATGGCACCATACAATATTATCAGGCAGGTTTGCAATTAGAAATAAGCAAGGTTTTTTTCTGGCTCAATAGGGGCTACTTTCCTACAATTCTACACATTTTGCCATGGCTAATTGTGTTATGCTCAAACAAAATCAATTGGTTTCATTGCTTGAGCTTTTTCTGTGGTGATTTCAATTTATCAAAGATTGAATTAAATATATTTCTATCTTTTCTACAAACTTTGTCTGGTTATACTCTTAAGTGTACAGTGTTTTTCCATCAAAGTTATTAAACAATTTGTTTTGTGTTTTATTTATATATTAGTACCACGCAAGTTTGGACGACCTACTCATTCAAGGATTTTTCTTTATTTTTTTACTATCATTCTACAATGTGGAAAATAGTGAGTACATCAAAACTATGAAATAACACACATGGAATCATGTAGTAACCAAAAAGGGTTAAACAAATCTATTTGAGATTCTTCAAAGTAGCCACACTTTGGCTTGATGACAGCTTTGTACCCTTGGCATTCTCTCAACCAGCTTCATGAGGTAGTCACCTAGAATGCATTTCAATTAACAGGTGTGCCTTATTTGATTTGTGTAATTTCTTTCCTTAATGCGTTTGAGCCAATCAGTTTTGTTGTGACAAGGTAGGGGTGGCATACATAATATAGCCTTATTTGGTAGAAGACTGTCCATATTATGGCAAGAACAGTTCAAATAAGCAAAGAGAAATGACAGTCCATCATTGCTTTAAGACATGAAGGTCAGTCTGGAAGAAACTCTGAAAATTTCTTCAAGGGCAATTGCAAAAACCACCAAGCCCTATGATGAAACTGGCTCTCATGAGGACTGCAACAGGCAAGGATGACCCAGAGTTACCTCTGCTGCAGAGAAGTTCATTAGTTACCAGCCTCAAGTTGCAGCCCAAATAAATGCTTTACAGAGTTCAAGTAAATGACAAATGTCAACATTAACAGTTCAGAAGAGACTGCGTGAATCAGGCCTTCATGGTGAAATTGCTGCAATGGAACCCCTACTAAAGGACACAAATAAGAAGACTTGTTTGTGCCAAGAAAAATGAGCAATGGACATTAGACCGGTGGAACTCTGTCCTTTGGTCTGATGAGTCCAAATTTGAGATTTTTGGTTCCAACTGCCGTGTCTTTGAGACGCAGAGTAGGTGAACGGATGATCTCCTCGTGTGGTTCCCACCGTGAAGGAGGTGTGATGGTTTGCGCTTAGTGGGACTATCATTTGTTTTTCAACAGGCAATGACCCAACACACCTCCAGGTTGTGTAAGGGCTATTTGACCAAGGAGAGTGTTGGAGTACTGCATCAGATGACCTGGCCTCCACAATCACCTGACCTCAACCCAATTGAGATAGATTCGGATAAGTCGGACTGTAAAGTGAAGGAAAAGCAGCCAACAAGTGCTCAGCATATGCGGGAACTCCTTCAAGACTGTTGTAAAAGCATTCCAGGAGAAGCTGGTTGAGAGAATGCCAAAAGTGCAAAGCTGTCATCAAGGCAAAGGGTGGCTACTCTGAAGAAAAGCAAATATATTTTGATTTGTTTGAAGCGAGTTTTATTACTACATGATTCCATATGTGTTACTTCATACACTGCTCAAAAAAATAAAGGGAACACTTAAACAGCACAATGTAACTCCCAAGTCAATCACACTTCTGTGAAATCAAACTGTCCACTTAGGAAGCAACACTGATTGACAAATTTCACATGCTGTTGTGCAAATGGAATAGACAAAAGGTGGAAATTATAGGCAATTGGCAAGACACCCCCAAAAAAAGGAGTGATTCTGCAGGTGGTGACCACAGACCACTTCTCAGTTCCTATGCTTCCTGGCTTATGTTTTGGTCACTTTTGAATGCTGGCGGTGCTCTCACTCTAGTGGTAGCATGAGACGGAGTCTACAACCCACACAAGTGGCTCAGGTAGTGCAGTTCATCCAGGATGGCACATCAATGCGAGCTGTGGCAAAAAGGTTTGCTGTGTCTGTCAGCGTAGTGTCCAGAGCATGGAGGCGCTACCAGGAGACAGGCCAGTACATCAGGAGACGTGGAGGAGGCCGTAGGAGGGCAACAACCCAGCAGCAGGACCGCTACCTCCGCCTTTGTGCAAGGAGGTGCACTGCCAGAGCCCTGCAAAATGACCTCCAGCAGGCCACAAATGTGCATGTGTCAGCATATGGTCTCACAAGGGGTCTGAGGATCTCATCTCGGTACCTATTGGTAGTCAGGCTACCTCTGGCGAGAACATGGAGGGCTGTGCGGCCCCACAAAGAAATGCCACCCCACACCATGACTGACCCATCGCCAAACCGGTCATGCTGGAGGATGTTGCAGGCAGCAGAACGTTCTCCACGGCGTCTCCAGACTCTGTCACATGTGCTCATGTGCTCAGTGTGAACCTGCTTTCATCTGAAGAGCACAGGGCGCCAGTGTCGAATTTGCCAATCTTGGTGTTCTCTGGCAAATGCCAAACGTCCTGCACGGTGTTGGGCTGTGAGCACAACCCCCACCTGTGGATGTCGGGCCCTCATACCACCCTCATGGAGTCTGTTTCTGACCGTTTGCGCAGACACATGCGCATTTGTGGCCTGCTGGAGGTCATTTTGCAGGGCGCTGGCAGTGCACCTCCTTGCACAAAGGCGGAGGTAGCGGCCCTGCTGCTGGGTTGTTGCCCTCCTACGGCCTCCTCCACGTCTCCTGGTGTACTGGCCTGTCTCCTGGTAGCGCCTCCATGCTCTGGACACTACGCTGACAGACACAGCAAACCTTTTTGCCACAGCTCGCATTGATGTGCCATCCTGGATGAACTGCACTACCTGAGCCACTTGTGTGGGTTGTAGACTCCGTCTCATGCTACCACTAGAGTGAGAGCACCGCCAGCATTCAAAAGTGACCAAAACATAAGCCAGGAAGCATAGGAACTGAGAAGTGGTCTGTGGTCACCACCTGCAGAATCACTCCTTTTTTTGGGGGTGTCTTGCTAATTGCCTATAATTTCCACCTTTTGTCTATTCCATTTGCACAACAGCATGTGAAATGTATTGTCAATCAGTGTTGCTTCTTAAGTGGACAGTTTGATTTCACAGAAGTGTGTTTTACTTGGCGTTACATTGTGTTGTTTAAGTGTTCCCTTTTATTTTTTTGAGCAGTGTAGTTTTGATGTAGAAAATAGTACAATTTAAAGAACTCCTTGAATGAGTAGGTGTGTCAACTTTTGACTGTGTGCACACCTCAAGCCCTGCTAGAGCTGCCACGGTCAGCTGTAAGTGCTGTTATTGTGAAGTGGAAACGTCTATGAGCAACAACGGCTCAGCCGCGACGTGGTAGGCCACACAAGCTCACAGAACGGGACCGCCGAGTGCTGAAGCACGTAAAAGTGTCTGTCCTCGGTTGTCACACTCACTACCGAGTTCCAAACTGCCTCTGGTAGCAATGTCAGCACAAGAACTGTTCGTCGGGAGCTTCATGAAATTTCCATCCGTTTCCATGGCCTAGCAGCTGCACACAAGCCTAAGATCACCATACGCAATGCCAAGCGTCGGCTGGAGTGGCGTAAAGCTAGCCGCCATTGGACTGGAGCATTGACGGCGAACACTTAATGCTACAGCATACAATGACATTCTAGACAATTCTGTGCTTCCAACTTTGTGGCAACAGTTTGGGGAAGGCCTTTTCCTGTTTCAACATGACAATGCACCTGTGCGCAAAGCGAGGTCTATACAAATTGTTTGTCGAGATCGGTGTGGAAGGACTTGACTTGCTTGCACAGAGCCATGACCTCAACCTCATTGAACACCTGAATTGAAACGCCATATCGCCCAACATCAGTGCCTGACTTCACTAATGCTCTTGTGGCCGAATGGTAGCCAGTCCCTGCAGCAATGTTCCAACATCTAGTGGAAAGCCTTCCCAGAAGAGTGGAGGTTGTAATAGCATCAAAGGGGGGGGACAAACTCTAATGCCCATGATTTTGGAATAAGATGTTTGATGAGCAAGTGTCCACTTTTTTTTTTTTTTTTTTTTTTTTGTGTCTGACAGCAACAATTTAGCAGTGGCGGTGTGCTGCTGCTAAATTTAATACAGGGGAAATGCTGCACACAGTCCCCTATGAGTTTACAGTGCTTCAGCGTCTGCTGTGGGGCTAGGAGTATCGCCTGGTTTGTGGACGTGGCACAGCCGGATGAGAGGAAGACATAAAGAGTGAGCGAGCAAGGGAGACTAAGATGGACTTAACAGGGTAGTATAAATTCTGCTTTACAATCCCTCAGAACTACTCACACCAGTCCCCTCTCGCTCTTTCTCTCTTTCTATCCTCCTTTCTTTCCCTCCTTCCTCTGAGGGGTGTAGCTGCGAGGAATGACAGGAATGTTCCTGGGGTTTTCCCGCTTCGCACCAAACTAATGCAGTGGGACAGCAACAGACCGACACACAAACCACTTCAAAGAGATTCTGCTGGGAAAAAACTGGTTGAATCAACGTTGTTTCCACGTCACTTAAGCAACAAAAATCAATATAACGTTGAAGCAACGTGAAAAATATTGGAGTTTCAAAGTCATCAACATAAGGGAATTGTGTATTTTTTGGATATGGTGACATTTGTTGTTGAATTCAAGTTAGTGGACAACTTAACCAAATGTACACTGATCAAAAATATGAAGTCAACATGCAACAATGTCAGATTTTACTAAGTTACAGTTAATATAAATAAATCGGTCAATTTAAATGAATTCATTAGGCTCTAATCTACGGATTTCACATGACTGGGAATACAGATATGCATCTGTTGGTCACATACCTTTTAAAAGGTAGGTGCGTGGATCAGAAAACAAGTCAGTATCTGGTGTGACCACCATTTGCCTCATGCAGCATGACACATCTCCTTCTTGATCAGGCTGTTGATTGTGGAATGTTGTAGCACTTCTCTTCAATGGCTGTGCGAAGTTGATGGATATTGGTGGGAACTGGAACACACTGTTGTACACATTGATCCAGAGCATCCCAAACATGCTCAATGGGTGACATGTCTGGCCATGGAAGAACTGGGACATTTTCAGTACCAGGAATTGTGTATAGATCTTTGCGAAATGGGGCTGTGTATTATCATGCTGAAAAGTGAGATGATGGCAGCGGATGAATGGCAAACCAATGGGCCTCAGGATCTCGTCACGATATCTCTGTGCGTTCAAATTGCCATTGACTGATGCAATTGTGTTCATTGTCTATAGCTTATACCTGCCCCTTACCATACCGCCACCATGGGGCATTCTGTTCACAACATTGACATCAGCTAACCGCTCGCCCATATGATGCCATACACGTTGTATGGCTGATGCAGGTAGTCTAGCGGTTAAGAGCGTTGGGCCAGTAACCGAAAGGTCGCTGTTTCGAGTCCCTGAGCCAACCAGGTAAAAAATCTGCACTTAATCATAATTGCTCCTGTAAGTTGCTCTGGATAAGAGTGTCTACTAAATGTACATTTGAACTGTGATTCATCCATGAGGAGCACACGTCTCCAGCGTGCCAATGGCCATCGAAGGTGAGCACTTGCCAAATGAAGTCACTTACGACACCAAATTGCATTCAGGTCAAGACCCTGGTTAGGACGACAAGCAAGCAGATGAGCTTCCCTGAGACAATTTCTGACAGTTAGTGCAGAAATTATTCAGTTGTGTAAACCCACAGTTTCATCAGCCGTCTGGGTGACTGGGCTCAGATGATCCCGCAGGTGAAGAAGCTGGATGTGGAGGTCCTGGGCTGGCGTGGTTACAATTGGTCTGCGGTTGTGAGGCCAGTTGGACGTACTGCTAAATTCTCTAAAACGACGTTGGAGGTTGCTTATGGTAGATTCAATTCTCTGGCAAACACTGTGGTGGACATTCCTGCAGTCAGCATGTCAATTGCACAATCTCTCAACTTGTGGCTTTGTTGTGATTAAACTGCAAATTTTTATAGTGACCTTTTATTGTTCCCAGCAGAAGGTGCACCTGTGTAATAATTGTGCTGTTTAATCAGCTTCTTGATATGCCACTCCTGTCAGGTGGATGACTTATCTTGGTAAAGGAGAAATGCTCACTAACACGGATGTCATTTTATTGGTCACATGTGTAACCGATGTGAAATGGCGGTTTAGTTAGCGGTGGTGCGCGCTAATAGCCTTTCAATCGGTGACGTCACTTGCTTTGAGACCTTGAAGTAGTGGTTCCCCTTGCTCTGCAAGGGCCACGGCTTTTGTGGAGCGATGGGTAACGATGCTTCGTGGGTGACTGTGTGCAGAGGGTCCCTGGTTTGCGCCCGTGGCGAGGGGGCGGACTAAAGTTATACTGTTACACGTGTATAGCAGATGATATTGCGGCTGTAGCGAAATGCTGGTTTTCTAGCTCCAACAGTGCATGAATACAATTTGTTCTTAACTGACTTGCCTAGTTAAATGAACACAAACACCATTGACTTCGAGGTTAGAGTGTCCCACCCTGTGACTTTCAAGTGTTCGCTCCTCTTCAGAATCCCTCTGTGTCCTGGTCATTTTGAGCATACATGCATACATACCTTAGTGTAGCAGTCCCACCAAGCTCATCAAAATGAGTTAGACTGCAGAGCGAGGCCAAGAATATGCTTAAGCTATGCTCCCGTCCATATTCAGAGGAAATAAGAGGGAGAGGATGGTATGATAGGATGGTGTACTACGCCAGTTGACAACACTGAGTCTGTATCCTCTGCAGCCCACACACACAGAGTAGTGACACTAACAGCTAAATGATTAACACTTGTCCCTGGTGTCACACACACGTCCCTGCTCCCATGTCTAGCTTGTAGGCAGATTTGATTTATTACGTTTATTTGGACAGGGACAATGTACAACAAAAGCATCACTCTGAAGTGAACTCACTGGGCACATGGCTATTCTACGTTGGTTCAATGTAAATTAATTGAAATGACATGGAAACAATGTTGAATCAACCAGTGGGAAGTGATGCATTGCACCAGATTTCTTACAGCTAATGTTACATCTTTATTCCCTGGGAAAGACCGGGGACTTCACAGCCTGCTCCAGCAGGGGCTGGGAAGGGGGAGGCCATGTCACCTCCTAGAGCCACTGCTCTGATGGGGAGAGTGGTGTGGTGGAGTGAGGGTTGGGGGAACTCAGGATGGTTTTCATGGAAAGGCATTGCTTAGTGCTGGTGATGTATAAGTAATTCTACATAGCTATGGTCTTTGTGTTTTAAACCTCTTAGCTTTCTCTGCTACCCTAGAGTTTTTGCTGCACTCTCAACATGGGGTGCTCATGTGACCTAGTTAAAAAAAATAGCAAGGGGGGAAATGGTGCCTATTTAGGAAAACATAATTCCTGCAAAAGTCGTTAAATAGGCAGCAGTCCTGAATCACTTTTACATTTTAGCAGACGCTCTTTTCCAGCGTGACTTATAGGAGGGTTGAGTGCTTTGCTCAAGGGCACATCGACAGATTCTTCACCTAGTCAGCTCTGGGATTTGAACCCGCGCCCTTTCGGTTACTAGCCCAATGCTCTTAACTGCTATGCTACCTGCTGCCTCTACACTTTTTCCCTGAGCTGAGCATTCTCTCTAGGGCTGGGAATTGATAGGGACCTCATGATACGATATCACGATACTTAGGTGCCGATACAATATATATTGCTATTCTCACGATTCTATATGTATTGCGATTCCATAGTCCAAACAAATTGCTCACTGTATGTCTGCTGCAGAGGGACAAGAAAGCCACGAGAAAATGAGTTTGGATCAGTCATGGAAATACATAAATACTGCAGCCAACTAGTGCAAAAATAATATTGCGACATTGTCAAAACGATATCTTGTCGCATAATATCCCGATATGTAACAATATCCCCCAAAAATGTATCACTAGTTCTCTCTAGCCTGTTGTATACCCAGTGTCCTTAGTGCTCATTAGCCTCTGGGCCTGAATGAGGTCAGGAAACGAGAGAGGGGAAAAACTCCACGGAATGCAGGCGAGGGAGCCAGCCAGGTACACTGCTGGCGTGTGTGTTTTGCATCAGCCTCAGTCAGCGCCATGTGTATGAACTTGAAGTGGTTATATGTGCAGAAAAGCATGCGAAAGATCGGGGGGAGCATTGAACTCCTCTGTATTTGTCTGTTCCATGCCATAAAGAGAACCCAAGGGTGTAGAGCAATGGCAGTCACCCCTGTGGAGTGTGTGTGTGTGTTTCTCTCTGGTGAATTTATGTTATTGCGTATTGCTCATATTTTCCCTTCCCATAGCTGAAGCATGATGTAGTCAGAGGTCTTTAACACACACACACACACACACACACAGGAACTACAGCTCGTTCATACTTTCTGAAGAAAGGATAGTGTCACTAAATTGTGTTCTGATTTCTTTCTCTCGCTATTGCCGTCCCTGTCTCTCGCTATCTGTCGCGCGCACACTCCCTTTCCCTTGATAATGTGCCTCAATCACTCCCTTGTTTATCAGTGAAAGCACACATCCCTCCCTGCCAATATGTGCTAACGAATCGTGATGTGATGTGGAATGGTACTGGCAGCTAGTTCACAACCTGAAACAGTCAAAACAAAGTTGTTTTGACTCGCTGTATTGTGGGTTGTGTTGGGGTTTATTGATGTAGGAACGACAAGCTGCCGTAGAGGCTGTTTAGGCTGCCTGGGCTCCATCTGCAGGTGGTTTAAAGAGCTGTACTGTTGAGGGAAGTATTCAAACAGAAGCTTGCTTGTTGTGTGTGATGTCCTCTGACCCCATCTGTCTCCCTGCAGTGATCCGAGCGAAGGTGGTGGGGGAGATGGAGGTGGATACTGGGAATGATATCTATGGGAACCCCATCAAGAGGATCCAGTATGAGGTCAAGCAGATCAAGGTGAGAGTACATCCATGAACTTGAACCCCCCCCCCCCCCCCCTGACCTGGGGTTGTTAGATATAAGACCTGTGTTCATCTAACCCCTTACCTGTTATTGTGTTGTAGATGTTTAAGGGTCCTGAACAGGACATTGAGGCGATCTTCACTTCACCGGTCTCTGCTGTGTGTGGCGTTACCTTGGATACTAGCGGCAAGAAGGAGTACCTAATATCCGGTAAGGCTAGTCATCTGACCTGACAGACACTGATGACCTGGCGTAATAATCTCCCGCTGCTGTGTGCTAGAAGTAGTCTGATCCCAGAGCTGTTTGTTCTCGTGCCTACTCCTACGGTTATTGGTATTACAATGACCATAGGGGTTGGCAAGACGGCACAAACAGCTCTGGGATGAGGCTATGCTAGATGGTGCTGAGTGAGCACAACTGGAGTAGACCTAAAGAGGGACACAGAGGGGCATTAGATCATGCACGCTCTGGTTTCCCTACACACACACTCAGCTTAATTACAGGGAACACCAGAACAGGAACTGCTGAGGCTAGCGTTTCCTTCTGGATTCTTTAGGACTCCGGACGGACCTCGGTATGGTGAAAACCAGTTTCTGTCCGACAAGCATTTCAACAACTCACCCCTCTCGTCTCTCACCACCTCTCCTCCATTTTCTTATCGCTGTCTGCCCTGATCTAAAGAGGGGGGGAGGCGAGTGAAAGAAAAGCTACTGTCTGATTTCAGTGACTCAGTTATCATGTTTCAGAACCACATCTGTTGCTGTTTTAGAGAACCTTTCTTTCTCTCCTTACCCCACCCACCCCCCACCTCGCTCTCACTCTCCTTCTCTTTCTCCCTCTGTTGCCCCCTGTAGGCAAGGTGGAGGCAGGTGGGAAGATGCATGTGACCCTGTGTGACTACATCACGCCCTGGGAGTCCATGAGCCCCACTCAGATGAAGAGTCTGACTCAGCGCTATCAGATGGGCTGTGACTGCAAGGTAGGGAGGGAGGTGGTGGGAAGCAAGGAGTAGATGGATAGGGAAACCAATTTTAAAGGCTCAGTGCAGTCAATTCTGTTTTCCCTGTTTTCTATCATAGTTTCAATCAGCTGTTGTACAATAAGTAATTTTTTTTTCTATCAGTTATTTCCTGATTTTGTATTTTCAACTATCTACAGAGGGCCTTCTAATCAGCAGGTTTGCTTGGGCGGGAGTTTCGGCTTTACAGTGCAAATTGGTTAATAGACCAATAACAAACCTCTCTGCCAATAATAACAGCTAGTTTTTAGTTTTCCCCTCCCTACTCTGACTTGGCAAAATTTAGCATGTTTTTTTGCTAAAAAAGCTACAGTGGCACGAATAAGTATGTGAACCCTTAGGAAATACCTGGATTTCTGCATAAATCTGATCTGATCTTCATCTAGGTCACAACCATAGACAAACATTCTGCTTAAACTAATAACACAAACAATTACACGTTTTCATGTCTTTATTGAACACCATGTAAACATTCACAGTGCAGGGTGGAAAAAGTATGAACGCTTGGATTTAATAACTGGTTGACCCTCCTTTGGCAGCAATAACCTCAACCAAATATTTTCTGTAGTTGCGGATCAGACCTGCACAACAGTCAGGAGGAATTTTGGACCATTCCTCTTTACGAAACTGTTTCAGTTCAGCAATATTCTTGGGCTGTCTGGTGTGAATTGATCTGAGGTCATGCCACAGCATCTCAATCGGGTTGAGGTCAGGACTCTGACTGGGCCACCCCAGAAGGCGTATTTTCTTCTGTTGAAGCCATTCTGTTGATTTACTTCTGTTTTGGGTCATTGTCCTATTGCATCACCCAACTTCTGAGCTTCAATTGGTGGACAGATGGCCTACCGTTCTCTTGCAAAATGTCTTGATGAACTTGGGAATACATTTTTCTGTCTGATCGAAATCTGTTCTGAGGCAGCAAAGTAGCCCCAGACCATGATGCTCCCATCCACCATACTTTACAGTTAGGATGAGGTTTTAATGGTGTGCTGTGCCTTTTTTTTCTCCACACATGGTGTTGTGTGTTCCTTCCAAACAACTCAACTGTTTCATCTGTCCACAGAATATTTTGCCAGTAGCGCTGTGGAACATCCAGGTGCACTTTTGCAAACTTCAGACGTGCAGCAATGTTTTTTTTTTTGGGGGGGGGGGGGGGGGGGGCAGCAGAGGCTTCTTCTGTGGTTTCCTCCCATAAACACCATTCTTGTTTAGTGTTTTACGTATCGTAGGGTCGTCAGATGTTAGCATCTTCCAGAGATTTCTGTAAGTCTTTAGCTGACACTCTAGGATTCTTTTTAACCTCATTGAGCATTCTGCGCTGTGCTCTTGCAGTCATCTTTACAGGATGGCCACTCCAAGGGGGAGTAGCAACAGTGCTGAACTTACTCCATTTATGGACATTTTGTCTTACCGTGAACTGATCAACATCAAAGCTTTGAGATACTTTTGTAACCCTTTCCAGCTTTATGCAAGTCAACAGTTCTTAATCTTAGGTCTTCTAAGATCTCTTTTGTTCGAGGCATGGTTCACATCAGGCAATGCTTCTTGTGAATAGCAAACTCATTGTGTAGTTTTTTTATTTTTTTTTATATATGGCAAGGCAGCTCTAACCAACATCTTCAATCTCGTCTCTTTGATTGGACTCCAGGTTAGCTGACTCCAATTAGCTTTTGGAGAAGTCATTAGCCTAGGGGTTCACATACTTTTTCCAACCTACACTGTGAATGTTTAAATTATGTATTCAATATAGACATACTATTTGTTATTTGTTTAAGCACACTGTCTATTGTTGTGACTAAGATGAAGATCAGATAAAATGGACTAATTTATGCAGAAATCCTGATAATTCCTTTTTAAATTGAGATCTATTACAGTAAGGTACTTGGTCCTTTTAACCTGTGTATCTGTCTCTGTGTAGATTGTGCGCTGCCCGTCCCTGCCCTGTGCCATCTCTGCTCCAGAGGAGTGTCTGTGGACAGACCTGATGATAGAGAAGCAGGTGCACGGTCGCCAAGCTAACCACTACACCTGTGTCAAGAGGGCCGATGGCTCCTGTTCCTGGTATCGCGGTGTGACTCCGCCCAAGAAGGAGTTCCTGGACATCGAGGACCCCTAATCACTTTCTGGCCCTACCCCCTTCCAGCTGCCCACTGCACAACCTGATTAAAGAAAAAGGTTTTTAACTACATTTCATGAAATATTAGGGGAGAAAATAAGTTCTGTGTGACAGGACAACATTAATTTGATACACATAAAATATAACAAGGCAAAGCTGAATGATTTAAGAGAGCTCGGTTAATAGTTTACTGGTCCAAAAACAACTCCTAGCTACTACCCCTTGTGTTTGCAGATCTAAAGGGACTGGATATATTAATAGTATGGTGATGGCTCCACCTAGCCCCCTAAATGGTATTTGTCAAATTGCTTACACCCATCTGGTTCCTTCAGGACTGCAAATCACAGAAGGGTTAGAGGCTAGGGGAAGGCGCTAGACAGGGGCTCAGGATGTTTGTGTAGCTATTTAGTGCCACAAGACCCATATCCTGGTCGTGTGGTGGTGATGATGATGTCACATCCCCCTGAGGCAGGCGTCAGGAGGACAGATGATTTTTATTTTTTGGGGGTATGTCAAATGGTAACAGAGCCCAGGTCGAAAGTAGTGCGCTCTCTATCCCTGTCAAACTACCCAGGTTAGAACGACTCCATATCTATTCAATGATGGCTCAACATTACTTATGTTTCCTCATTCTGTTTGATTTCAAAGCCATATTCCAAGATGCCTTTTTTCTTTTTAACTAGTCAAACGCTATTTGTTGCTTCTCATAACCATGCTGTTAGGACCAATCAGATTGATGGTGAGGCGGGACTTCCCAGCTTGTTCTAATAGACATTTGGTAAGAAAGGTGTTTAGTTTTTATAAATGGTTGCATTTCATTTTGTCTGAATAACCAAAGCATCCCAGTCAGAGACAAATATGGGAATAACAACATTTTAAAAGAACCTTCTAGAATGCATGTCTCACCGGACCAGTCTATGGCATGTGATAGAGATGGATGCCTATGGTACCACATTACCCCTCTCCCATAACCCTCACCGTTATGCCCCCCCCCTCCCCTCGATGGCCCTTCTAGACTCAACAACCCCCTCACCCCTCCTCCCTGTCTCCACCCACTCCCCCTAGATTGCTGTACAGTACCTATGCATATACTTTTGTTTTTAAAAATAATTATTGTTATTTGCATCATTAGAACTAGATTTGCACTTTGAAGAGGAATTCCAGTAAAGACCAAACTGTGATTCTCTATAGTGTTTTTAATATCGTACTGCAGTCAGGCAGACTGTGTATCCCAAATGTTACCCTATTCCTATATAGTGCACTATATGGGCCCTAGTCAAAAGTAGCACTACAAGCCTCCCGGGTGGCGCAGTGGTCTATGCAGTGCCACCAGAGATTCTGGGTTCGAGCCCAGGCTCTGTCGACTGGGAGGCCCATGGGGTGGCGCACAATTGGCCCGTCGTCCAGGTTAGGGAGGGTTTGGCTGGCAGGGATATCCTAGTCTCATCGCGCATTAGCGACCCCTGTGGCAGGCCGGGCGCAGTGCACGCTGACCAGGTGTACGGTGTTTCCTCCGACACATTGGTGCGGCTGGTTTCCGGGTTGGATGTGCATTGTCAAGAAGCAGTGCAGCTTGGTTGGGTTGTGGTTCGGAGGACGCAGGGCTCTCGACCTTCGCCTGAGACGAGACTGTAACTACTACCAATTGGATACCACGAAATTGGGGAGAAAAAGGGAGAATATATATTTTTTTTAGTGGCACTACAAAGGGTGTCTTATGGGACTCAACCAGACAGCTAGGCCACATTCCAGGTCGTCTTAACTGCGTTGCGCAGGTGATCAGATCTCACAATGCCTGGAGAAGTGTAACTTCTCAGGAAACCACATCAACATGAAATGGCATCTTCTGAGGTCAGATGGGCACATACTCCTCAGTAGATTGCTATATTAATTTGGATTTAAATTATGATGGAATAACAGAAGCATAAATTAAAAGTGGACTTTCCATTTTCAGTACATTTAGTTTTCCAGTGTTAAATCTATTACATTATTATTTTTTCCCCCCTATCAAGTCTGTCTTTCTCTTTAAAGTGGTGAAAGTCTTCTTGCGCTGGGAGCATGTGAGAGAAAGAATCTCACCAGTGGAGGCTGCTGAGGGGAGGACAGCTCATAATAATGGCTGGAACGGAGTCAATGGAATGACATCAAACACATGGAAACTGTGTTTGATATATTTGATCTCATGCCACCCCAGCCATTACCAGGAGCCCATCCTCCCCAATTAAGGTGCCACCAACCTCCTGTGAATCTCACCCCTAGTTGCCTACCTGCAAGGAAGGCACTGGCATAGATCTAAAGAGGATTGGATGTAAGAAACATGGTGCTCATTCTATCTTTCAGGAGGCAATCCCTTAGTAATACCATATTTCTTCTACCTTATCAAATGCTTTCAGATGTACACGTGCTAAGTTGGTAGGGAAGGTTTGATGGGATTTTGTGGGTGTGAAGACAACCAGACTATGCATGTGCTTTGTGTAAGTCCCTTGTGGACGTTCAGCCAATGTACAAAAATTTACAACAGTATTATCAAATAAAACCAAACCTTTGAAATAATAACTTTCTCTGTGTGTCTCTGTGCTGTTGATAGTTATCAGCCCTTGATTTAGTGTTTCCCATGTTGCACCACTACAGGGTGCTGACTAAATAGAGATTCTCGCTGTTTTGGGTCTGAAAACGGAGCCTGCATCCCAAATTGCACAGAGTACTTGAGGCACTTTTTCTGGTTAAAGAACAGGGAGGGCAATTTAGACTTGAGCATGCTTGTGGTTACATTCAAAAGAATAAAGTATACTGAATTTTTCATGATATTAATAAATGGATTTAGGTGCTGATTGTTATTCTTGCAGTGGTCAATAATGTGGCCTTATGTTGGAAATGCCATTCTAAATGTATCAAAAGGCTTAAATGTTAACATGGATTAAATACATTTCAAGAAATGTTCTGCTTTTTTTCTGCTCAGGGAATTGACATTTTGGTGTGCTGATACCGTTATGTAAATGGTGAAGTGTATGGTGGCTAACATGGAGCTGTCGTGTCTCACTGGCCAGATTATTGCCTGGTTCAAATACTACCTCACATTTATTTTTGTGCATAACTCTCCGTTGTACCACAACTGCGAAATGCATCAAGGAATCGCTAGTCATTGCTATTCTCCCTTCCGGGTTGGCTACAAGGACCTCCGCCTCCCTCCCTTTGACAAATCAGATCATGCCTCCATTCTGCTCTCCTCCATTCACTTATAGGCAGAAACTTGGTCTGACCAATCGGAATCTATGCTTTAAGATTGTTTTGATCACGTGGATTGGGAAATGTTCCGGGTAACCCTGTGAGAATAGTATCAATACACTGACTCTGTAACTGGGTTCATCAGGAAGTGGATAGTGGATGTTTCCACTGTGATGATTAGATCCAAACCAAAAACTGTGGATAGATGACAGCATTTGAGCAAAACTAAAAGCCTGTACCACCACATTTAACCATGGCAAGGTGACTGGGAACATAGACGTGTACAAACAGAACCAGCTATGACCTTAATTAAGGCAATTGAAGATGCAAAACGAGAGTACAGGGGCAAAGTGGAGTCAATTCAACGGCTTAGACACGAGACTCTAGAAAATGCCAGATTATAAAAAGAAAGCCAGCCACGTCACGTACACCGACACCTCGCTCCAGGACAAGCTAAACACCTTTCTCCTGCTTCGAGGAAAATAACATTGAGCCGCCAACGTGGACCCCCATCACTCATGAGAACTGTGCGCTCAGGTTCTCCATGGCTGACGTGAGTAAGCCACTCTTTCTTTCATCCCCCCCCATCCTATTCATGCTGCCAGCCCAGACGGCATCCCAAGCTGTGTCATGTGCAGAACAGCTGGCTGGAGTTTTTAATGGACATATTCAGTCTCTCCATATCCCAGTTTGTTGTCCCCACTTTCTTCAAGGTGTCCAGCATTGTTCCTGTACCCAAGAAAGTGAAGGTAACTGAATTAAATGACTATTGCCACATAGCACTCACTTCTGTCATAATGAATTGCTTTGCAAGGTTAGTTAAGGACCATATCCCTTCACCTTACCCGACACTCTAGACCCACTACAATTTGTATACCGCCCCCACAGATCCACGGACGACACAATCGCCATTGAACTGCACACTGCCCTATCCCACCTGGACAAGAGAAATACTGTACCTATGTAAGAATGCTGTTCCTCCACTGCAGCTCAGCCTTCAACACCAAGCTCATCACTAAGCACAGAGCCCTGGGTCAGAACCCCTCCCTGTGAATCTTGTACTGGACTTCCTAAAGGGCCGACCCAAAGTGGTGAAGGTAGGCAACAACACCTCCGCCTCGTTGATCCTCAACATGGGATCATGCCGTCCCTAGGAGGGGTGTGTCACTTGAGTGGGTTGAGCCACTGACGTGATCTTCCTATCTGGGTTGGCGCCCCCCCTTGGGTTGTGCCGTGGCAGAGATCTTTGTGGCCTATACTCGGCCTTGTCTCAGGATGGTAAGTTGGTGGTTGAAGATATCCCTCTAGTGGTGTGGGGGCTGTGCTTTGGCAAAGTGGGTGGGGTTATATCCTTCCTGTTTGGCCCTGTCCGGGGGTATCATCAGATGGGGCCACAGTGTCTCCTGACCCCTCCTGTCTCAGCCTCCAGTATTTATGCTGCATTAGTTTGTGTCGGGGGGCTAGGGTCCGTTTGTTATATCTGGAGTACTTGTCCTGTCTTATCCGGTGTCCTGTGTGAATTTAAGTATGCTCTCTCTAATTCTCTCTTTCTTTCTCTCTCTCGGAGGACCTGAGCCCTAGGACCATGCCTCAAGACGACCTGACATGATGACTTCTTGCTGTCCCCAGTCCACCTGGCCGTGCTGCTGCTCCAGTTTCAACTGTTCTGCCTGCGGCTATGGAACCCTGACCTGTTCACCGGACGTGCTACCTGTCCCAGACCTGCTGTTTTCAACTCTCTAGAGACCGCAGGAGCGGTAGAGATACTCTTAATGATCGGCTATGAAAAGCCAACTGACATTTACTCCTGAGGTGCTGCACCCTCGACAACTACTGTGATTATTATTATTTGACCATGCTGGTAATTTATGAACATTTGAACATCTTGGCCATGTTCTGTTATAATCTCCACCCGGCACAGCCAGAAGAGGACTGGCCACCCCTCATAGCCTGGTTCCTCTCTAGGTTTCATCCTATGTTTTTGCCTTTCTAGGGAGTTTTTCCTAGCCACCGTGCTTCTACACCTGCATTTCTTGCTGTTTGGGGTTTTAAGCTGGGTTTCAGTACAGCACTTTGAGATATCAGCTGATGTACGAAGGGCTATATAAATAAATTTGATTTGTTGGGGGACCCCACAGGGGTGTCGTGCTCAGCCCCCTCCTGTACTCCCTGTTCACCCATGGCCACGCACGTCTCCAACTCAACCATCAAGTTTGCTGATGACACAACAGTAGTAGGCCTGATTATCAACAATGACGGATCAGCCTACCTGGAGGAGATGAGAGCCATGAGGAGAATCCTACGAAGCAGGTTTGAGGAGTTAGCAAGGTTACTTTGCTTCAACCTGGGATAAGCGGTCATACAAAAGTGTCTCACCTTTTAGCCAGGTACATTTCTATGGCAACAAATCATTCAGAACTAACCTGCTCCGGGGCAGGCTAACTCACTTACCCTGAATGAAATTACTGAGTTAAGGACCAATGAAATCAGATTCTGTCCTTCTTGCAAAGATTGCATCATCGTCCCCTTCATTTGAGGAAGACAACAAATGCAAAATTTTATAAATTACAACTTGTTTTTTTTAAATAGCAGTGTTAAAATATATCAGTAATGACAGAATGCATTTTAAACATAATGCAATGTAACACTTTATGACTTCATAAATAAATACATCGATAGGAGTGGGTAAAAAGCACCTGTCCACACAGGAGGACTTTTGCCTTTTGGAAGGCTGTCATTGTAAATAAGAATTTGTTCTTAACTGACTAAACTGATTAACGATAAGTAATAAAATAATAGCGGCACTACTAAACGCATATTTCACACCATAGCCTAATGAATTTGCAAGTTAACTTTTCTTTCATTTTGATTTTGGGACAAATTAAATTTCATGACTGAACAGGAACCGGGATTCGTCAGTCCAGGAAATGTTTTTCCACTCAATTGTCCAGTGTTTGTGATCACGTACCCACTGGAGCCGCTTCTTCTTGTTTTTAGCTGATAGGAGTGGAACTCTGCTGCAATAGCCTATCCGTGACACGGATCGACGTGCGTTCCGAGATGCCGTTCTACACACCACTGTTGTACTGTAGCGTTATTTGTCTGTTTATGGCCAGCATATTGGTTTGCATAATTCTTGTCGTTCTCCTTCAACCCCTCTCATCAACGAGCTGTTTCGTCCACAGGACTGCCGCTGTCTATATGTTTTTTGTTTGACGCACCATTCACGGGAAACCCTACACCCTGTTGTCCATTAAAAAAGCCCAGGTAAGCGGCTGTTTATAAGATACTGGAGATACCATGCTCAAAGTCGCTTAGGTCACTCTTTTTGCCCATTCTAACATTCAATCGAATAGTAACTGAATCCTTTGATGCCTGTCTGCCTGTTTTATATAGCAAGCCATGTGACTCACTGTCTGTAGGAGCGCTCTATTTTCATAAACTGGGTGCTGTACCTAATAAACTGGCCAGTGAATGTATGTGTGTGTGTACATTGTACTATCAATTGGTGAGAGCCTCAAATACCACATTCATTTATACATATCCACTGTAATCACGGTAAATGTAGTTCCTGTTTTTGTCATGTCTTTGGTCACATTCAAGTGGGTCAAACAAAAACACCATAATGCGCTGCATCGATGACGTCGCCCCCACAGTGACTGTATGTACATATTCCAACCAGAAGTCATGGATAACAAGCAACATCTGCACTGAGCTAAAGGGTAGATCTGCTGCTTTCAAGGAGCGGGACTTTAACCCGGAAGCTTATAAGAAATCCCGCTATACCCTCCGACGAACCATCAAACAGGCAAAGCGCCAATACTAAGATCTAATCGTACTTCCCCGGCTCCGATGCTCGTTGGATGTGGCAGGGCTTGCAAACTATTACAGACTACAAAGGGAAGCACAGCCGAGCGCTGCCCAGTGACAAGAGCCTACCAGACAAGCTGTATTATTTCTATGCTCACTTCGAGTACAGTAACACTGAAACATGCATGAGAGCATCAGCTGTTCTGGACAACTGTGTGATCACGCTCTCCACAGCCGATGAGAGTAAGACCTTTAAAGTACAGTAACACTGAAACATGCATGAGAGCATCAGCTGTTCTGGACAACTGTGTGATCACGCTCTCCACAGCCGATGAGAGTAAGACCTTTAAACAGGTCAACATTCACAAGGCCAGACGGATTACCAGGATGTGTACTCCGAGCATGCGCTGACCAACTGGCAAGTGTCTTCACTGACAATTTCAACCTCTCCCTTTCTGAGTCTGTAATACCAACATGTTTCAAGCAGACCACCATAGTCCCTGGGCCCAAGAACACTAAGGTAACCTGCCTAAATGACTACCGACCCGTAACACTCACGTCTGTAGCCATAAAGTGCTTTGAAAGGTCGGTCATGGCTCACATCAACACCATTATCCCAGAAACCGTAGACCCACTCCAATTTGCATACAGCCCCAACAGATCCACAGATGATGCAATCTCTATTGCAATCCACACTGTCCTTTCACACCTGGACAAAAGGAACACCTATGTGAGAATGCTATTCATTGACTACAGCTCAGCGTTCAACACCATAGTGCCCTCAAAGCTCATCACTAAACTTAGGACTAAACACCTCTATCTGCAACTGGATCCTGGACTTCCTGACGGGCCGCACCCAGGTGGTAAGGGTAGGTAACAACACATCCGCCACGATGATCTTCAATATGGGGGCCCCTCAGGGATAAGTGCTCAGTCCCCTCCTGTACTCCCTGTTCACTCATGATTGCATGGACAGGCATGACTCCAACACCATCATTAAGTTTGCCAATGAGGCAGCAGTGGTAGGCCTGATCACCAACAACAACGAGACAGCATATAGGGAGGTCAGAGACCTGGTCGTGTGGTGCCAGGACAACAACCTCTCCCTCAACGTGATCAAAACTAAGACTGAACAGATTTGGCATGGGTCCTCAGATCCTCAAAAGGCTCTACAGCTGCACCATCGAGAGCATCCTGACTGGTTGCATCACTGCCTGGTATGACAACTGCTTGGCCTCCTACCGCAAGGCACTACAGAGGGTAGTGTGTACGGCCCAGTACATCACTGGGGCCAAGCTTCCTGCCATCAAGGACCTCTATACCTGACGGTGTCAGAGGAAGGCCCTAAAAATTGTCAAAGACTACAGTCAACCTCATCATAGACTTTTCTCTCTGCTACCGCACGCCAACCCGTACCGGAGTGCCAAGTCTAGGTCCAAGAGGCTTCTAAACAGCTTCTACCCCCAAGCCATAAGACCACAGCTTCTACCCCCCCCCCCCCCCCCTCTCTTTTACGCTGCTGCTACTCTGTTATTAGCTATGCATAAGTCAATTTAATAACTGTACCTACATGTATATATTACCTCAATTACCTCGACTAACCGGTGCCCCCGCACATTGACTCTGTACTGGTACCCCCTTTATATAACCTCGCTATTGTTATTTTACGGCTGCTCTTTAATTATTTGTTCCTTTTATTTATTATTTTTCTTTAGGTATTTTTCTTAAAACTGCATTGTTGGTTAAGGGCTTGTAATTAAGCATTTCACTGTAAAGTCTACACCTGTTGTAGATTTCACCTGCTGTATAAATCTGAAACATCCGGTTGGAATTTCCACTCCCCACCAAATATGATGAGGATAGTAAACCCAGTGGCCGACAGTGGGAGTATGGAGCTGAGCCGACATTCTGTTATTCTAATTGAAGAAAAACCCGATCTCAATACAGTTCTGTTCCAAAAACTAAAATATGTTACGAACAGAGTGCGCTAAGTTTTGTAGATGTGACCCTTTGCCAATGTTTCTCAAAATTACGTCGTTTACAAGGAGTGCAAGGGCAAATTGAGTTAATGCCCACGAGCATTTCAGACCTACCGAAAATATGCAAATACATGTTAGAACGCGCCAATAGGATCTCGCTAGCTTATGCTTGTTCTGCCCACCATGTTTAATTTGCTCCCATTGAAAACTGGGTTAGTTATAAATATATTTGAGGTGTGTAGCCGATCTGTCCATAAGGAAACATTGCCCCCTGGTGGTTCTTTTGTATCACCACAACATACCTCAGTACAGTGTCGTGACTGCAGTACAGAGAAGGTGGAACTAGACTCCTCGCACGCAACAAGGCAGCTTAGTCAATGAGAATCAATTCTACTTGTCAATAACAATCGGTTGTCATTATTGACTTCCTCACAACTCAATTGCGTCACTTCTGAGCATGTGAACACAAACCTTCTAGAACACTAAAAACTGTGGAACCATAGACTCAGAACACTTATGACTAGAGCCGAGGGCAAAACCTAAGAACATTCTATAGAACACCTGCATGACGGCTTAAGTAATGATCTATTCCTGATATGGCATTACATTGTTTGAGTAATACACTACTCTTTATTTCCACCCAACACTGAGGTGTACACACAGTTGGTCATATTTGAATCCAAGGTCAAGAGTCACTAACACAGGCTGCTTCTCAACTGGCACCCTATTTCGCTATATAGTGCTCTAATTCTGGTCAATAATAGTGGACTATATAGGAAATAGGAAGTCATTGTCCTTCCAGCCAGTTATGGAATGTGTGATTGGAGATATTCAGACAGTACAAACTGTACATGATGAATAGCATCACTTGAATTATACACTGTAGCACATTAACATTGAGATAGTAGCTAAGTTTCCATTCAATTGGCGACAGATTTTCAAGCGAATATTCTAAAAACTGCATAAAAAAAAGCTTATTTCCCACTAGAGATATGTTTTCATCAAATTGACTTGTTGCGGATAAAAGGCTGTGCATGATGACATAGTGCATATAAAATAACTTTTGCAGTTAAATTCCAATGGACTGAATAAAAAATGTAAGTTAAATGGGTTTCCATTGCATTTTCAACTCTACTGCTGTTTTTGTCAACAACAAAAAAAAGTTGAGTATTTCTGTCTGCAATAAAGCACTTTTGTGGGGAAAAACTAATTCTGATTGTCTGTGCTTGGCTCCCCAGTGGATGGGCCTGGCTCACAAGTGGGTGGTCCTATGCCCTCCCAGGCCCACCCGTGGCTGCGCCCCTGCCCAGTCATGTGAAATCTATAGATTAGGGCCTAATTTATATATTTAAATTGACTGATTTCCTTATATGAACTGTAACTCAGTAAAATCATTGAAATTGTTGCATGTTGCATTTATATTTTGGTTCAGTATATTTATATTTGTCAAACGGCAGCCAAACATCGATCATGGCACCAGAATAAGATCCTCGATATTTAGTGGAAAGGTGCATCAAGCTCCTCACCGTGCACTTTCATCAGTTACTCACAACTTATTTCCTCTGTAACCTAATAAACTGTATGCTTTTCTGAGTCATAGTGGGAGGACCACACAACATATCAAGTTTACTTCAATATGATGGTTATTATCAATATTTATACATAAGTGTTTCCACCACCATTTCTCGCATAATTAATTTTACAGACACAAAAAAGATCCCACCGTGTCAAGTGTATATTGTTTTGTCAACATTTCAAAAGTTTACAGACAAATTTTCTGTTTCCATCAGGCCTCATGACTTTTTTTTATCCAACATGTACTTTACTCGCATTAAAAGGTGGTTAGTGGTACAAAAAGAGAATTCAAACACACATTTGAACTCTTTAAGAACATCTCTCCTAGAATAACAAAGATTATTTGAAAATAAAGACAAAGACAAACAAGGAGAAAGCTATTTATCCTATGAACCGAAGATGCTGATTGGCTCATTTATAAAAACATTCAGATGCTCTCCCTGATTGGACAATGATTAAGAAGGCAGGTGTGCGTGTATTCATAGGCCCTTGTTGAAGTAGACGTACTGTACACTGTCCCCATAACGACACAAGATGGACTCCCTTAGCTCTGGCTCCAGCTTAGACACAGCCATGGAGCTGAAAGAAAGGGAGAGGAAGAGTGAGACCTAAACCAAGGGAGAGCCTAATACTAAAACAGCTACTAACATCATGAAGGCGCAAAACTGAATGCTGCCCAGTCGACAGGCTACTTACCATTGCTGAGGGAACAGGGAGCAGGCTGCAGGCACCATGAAGACCAGGCTGCAAAACATACATAGTTAGGTGACTGTGCCTACTGAGACATGTACAATGCATCCTAAAGGGTACCCTATTCCCTACATAGTACACTACTTTTGACCAGGCCCTCCAAAAAACCCTGAACCAAACAAATCTTCCTGGTGCAACCTCCTAAAACAGTCCTACTTACAACGCTCCCACCATCATGACTTGTAAAGGTCCGTGGAAGAAGGTGATCCTCTGTTAACCGAAAGACAGAGCTTGTTAGCAATAAACTGCAATGCAACAGAATCTACACTGTCAGCATGTTTAGTCAAGAACAACATAACTGTGGATATTTAGTCAATAGCACTGTAACTAGGAATGCTTATTCAATAATTGTGTAGCTAGCTAGCCTATGCATGTCTAGTAGCAGTATTTGGTGTATTTCAATAAAAGGCCCACCTGCATAAACTTGAATTTCTCAAGTCTCTGCATGATGACGGGGAGAATGACTAGGAGAAGAGAGGGGGAAAAGGAGAAAAAAAATGTGATAAAGTAGAGGGTGGCAGGTGGAAACAAGAGAGGAATAAGTCATTGAAGGGAGCAACAGGGTCACACTCCAACACAGCTCCACTTTCCATTGTCTATGGAGCTAGGAATGAGCTCAAACGCTATAGCTCCCCTCCTCCTTAAACCTCTGAAACGTACTCATGCCCGGTGCTGCCATGGTAATCCGGGAAATGACCACCTGGGTGATGCCCTTCACAGCTGCTTTCTGGAAAGAAAGAAAATGTGGGAACGGCGGTGTAGGTACAACGTAATTTGTCTGCTCTTGTGTAACAGTCAGAAATAGGATATTTAGTAGAATATTTAATTATCCAGACATTCCCAGTGCTGCTACCTTGGAATGGCCAAGTTTGTTTCCATTCTCATCTGTTACAGCTATGCCATTCAGGAGCTCCCTGAGAAAAGAGAAGGTCAACAACTCAATGTTGTCTTCATGGGGGATGCCAATACACTATCAGTATAGATGCTAATACTCAAGTGACTTCAATTGAGTATGTACTCACTGTTGCCTCATCATTGGGATATTGACACAGTTAGCGGACGCCACAGCTGCAAACGGAACCCAGCGCGCCACCAGCGGAGGGGCTCTCTACAGAGGAGGGCGGAGACAAGACGGTAAGGGGAAGTTGAACATGTAATCAATCAAACCAGTCTGTGTGTTGTGTTCTTTGAACTGTACCTTTGTGTAGAAGTTGAGTCCCACAGCAGTGGCTAGAGCAGTGCTAGTTGCTGTTAAATAGGCTACTCCGATTTGACTGAAGAGGTAGAGAAAATAGATTGAGTTAACGACATTTAAATAGCTCTTAATATTCTCCATGTACATTGCAATACATTCACCACAGCAGTGTGTGGGTGTGTGTGGTCTGCAGGGTACTTGGGTGTGATGGGGGAAGCAGCATTTCTGTTGGTGTAGTTGACCAGAGCATTAAACGACTGATTCACCCACTGCCAGAACACTACAGCAGGGACTGTCCTAGAGAGAAAGAGAACGAGAAAATGATGGAAAGAGGAATATAAATGTAGGATTAGAAGTCATCGCTCCAAACTCACCTATGGTTGGCTAACCTAAAGATCTGTTGTTGTCAAATCTGTGTGTGTGTGTGTGTACCTGTAAAACTGTAGCATACCACCCGTTATGGCCATCCCTCCGGGCACCTGGAAGGACATTCGACCAATCAGGTTCATGCGATCGCCAGTGTCAGGGTGAAAGGCAGAGTCATAGAGCTTCTTGGCGTAGTGCAGCTGTTCCTCTGTGGTGCCAGGGGGAACGGACCCCGCTCTAGAACAGGAGATCCACACAGAACCCAAATTCTCATCACAGGGAACAAAAACTGTAGACATACTGGAATTACAACTTCAGTGGCATAATAATAATATAATTTGGTGGGTGCTTAATTATATTTGTCCAATTAGACACAAGTACAAATGTGTATTTGAAATAGTTTTTTTTAGCATATCCCAACTCCACCTGAGACACCAGCAGAGAGTTGTGGTCAGAGCCAGGGTCCAGCATTTTACCGGCGTCCCTGGAGCAAATAGGGTTAAGTGCCTTGCTCAAGGGCACAAACAACAGATGTTTCTACTTGTCGGCTCTGGGATTCGAACCAGTAACCTTAGGGTTACTGGTCAAATGCTCTAACCTCGTGGTGTCTGTGTGCGTTACCTGCAGCTCTCCACCAGCGCTTTAGCCTCATCCAGTCGTGAGTCCGGCAGTAGTGCTGTCCTCCAGTCTGTGATGTTGGCAAAGTGCTTCAATCTTCCCATAAACGTGGACTGATCCCACCGTGGCACGTCAATGTCAAACCCGCTCACTGCCATCGCGACCCTCCACCTCACAACCTAGGTCTAAAGTCACAAATATGGTCTCCAAACCACCTCGCCCGTCCCAAACCGAGTCGAGCCTGCAGTCAATGTTTGGCTTCTTGGTCCTGTACCAACCTGGTCCACTCAGCCCTTCCAGTCTGCCTCTGTAAAGACAGAAACACATGAGTCTTTCTGTTTTCAGTTGTTAGAATAGCCTTGACTTTAGTGTAAGCTTAAAAAAGTGTAGGACTAATCTAGGGACCACATACAGTATATTATTACAGTAAGATATAACTTGCATCCTCAGTATCCTTTGTAAAAAATAAAATCTATCCTCCCAGGGTTCTCTGGGTAAACTACTTTCTAACCAATCAGACCTGCTCAGAGCAGAGAGCTATAACTGTTGAACCCAGCCTTGGGGCAGCCCTCCCTGTGGTTCCTGCGGTGTCTGTGTGTCTCTCTCACTCAGCAAACAACTAACCAGAGTTTATTCTCTCACAGGAGACTGAGTAACAGAATCAGTTTAATTGATAAACCACCCTTCCAGAGTTCCCTCAAAGTTAATCTGGGGTCACAGTGTGGCATTGTCTGCATCAGAGCATTTCCTTCCTACCCATTTCAAACAGCCAGAGAGAGTACGTAGCATCTGCAGCAGCAAAAAAACAGTATGTTAAGCAGGGTTAATCTCAATAGTCTAAGTGGCTTCCTCTACTTGTCTCCTTTCTTTTATCTGTATTGATGTAAAAAAAAAAAAAAAAACTGGATAAATTCAAACAGATCTCCAGATTAAAGTATAACCTCTAAGGTTTATAGATCAGAGCAGTGCATGCAAAAAGACTAGGCGAGGAGGGAAAGGAGGCCATTCTAGAGAGTATTGAAATGCGCCCAGGACAGCCAGGCTAGAAGCAGGCTGGATCCAGAGCTGGTCAGAGCTGTTTGTTTGAACAGCAGGGTCATGCACACTCTCTGCTGTAGCTGCACAAGGAGCAGGAATGAACCCAGACCAAGCCCAGCATCTCAGTACAGCGATATATCACTATATCACTGACCAAGTCAATGGATGAATAAACATGAATTAATGAACAAACGTTTTGTATGAATGGTGTGAAGAGAGATAGAGAGTAAGGGCCGAGGGAGAGAGAGGACTGGGAGGAAGATGTGAATTAATAACAAGGGGGTCAGAGTTGAAGAGAAGCCTGAAAGCGTGTGATGTGATGAGGTTGAGAATAAAGTAAGGATATTATCAACCACAGGAATATATTTCCCCCAGGGCGGGCTAGTTAGACTGGACTTCAATCATCAACGGCTGCATCTCAATACTCTTGTGGCCCCTCTCTTCTCCTTCATCTGCAATGATCTGAAAACACAGGGTGTGAAACCTTTGCTTGACAACTCAAACTGAATTCTTACGCTGCTATATGATCGCAGAAAATAAATGTTTGTGGGTGTGGCTGGACAGTTGGCCCCCAAGTGTCCGGTCTGGAGGGTGAAGTCACAAGCTCTACTGGTTGGCTACTGCGTAGCAACATAGCGGTCCAAAAGCCCTGATCTGCCCTATGTAATTTACGATTGTCACAACTTTTTGGGGCTCTAAAATCTGTTTAATATGGTCATGTTCGATCCCCACTGTGAATTCTTGGAAATGTATCTACAAATTGAGATATTTCATTAAATAGTGATCAATTCTGACTACTACATTTGTTGTCACACAGGACCACGTGCTGACAGACCAACCATGGGCCGCAGTCTAGAGGCTCTGGTTGACTCTCAGGCAGGATGAAAACAACTATGTCGACCATAATCCTTTGCTGGTGCCATTCAGCCAGAGATACTTTTGAGGAGATGGGAAACTCCATTAGAATCTTATTAACCCCCACGCCTTGTTAATGTGCCCCGCGGTGCATTCTGGGAGATTCTGTGATAAGGAGCGCGCTCCTTCAATGAGTGAATTGAGCTCTAGGTCAAAAAATAAACATTAGCATGCATTTCGTTAACAAGAAGTACAACATTACAAATCTTTTCCGAGATAGTTAAATTGTTCTAGTAATATCGTATAGCTTTGGAATCGTGACATGACTTAGGCTGGTTTCTCTACTCAAATGCCGCATTCAGAACAACTCGAAAATCTCAGTCGGAGATCGTTTTTTTCCCGAGTTCCCAGATGTCTTGAACGCCCGGAAGTCAGAGATTTTTGAAGGCGGCATGCTTCAATTTCAAACACTTCCGGCTTCATGCACCATCGGGAGATGTTTTTAGGATTACGTGGATGACGTAAACGCTAACACTAGCTACTGGTTTTAAGGTCTATGGGAGCAATGTGGATGGGTTGACATGCAAGCGAAACCTGTTCTTCAGAACAAATAAAGGAAAGGTGCAAATAAGGTGCAAAGGAAAGGAAAGGTGCAAATAAAGGAAAGGAAATGAGGAGAAGAAGCAAAGATAAATTGGATTCTCCGAGTCTGTAGTTAACCATGAGAGAACTAATAACCTAAAAAGGCTTTAGTAAAGACATGTCGATGTGCAATTAACTGCAGCAGTAAACAAGTAACTTTAGCTAGCTAGATTCAAAGCAATTGTGCAAGACTGTCGAAACTAGATTAATTGTTGACATCCACCCTGTGCCTCTGCAAGTCTAGAACAGCTGCACTCATCATTATGCATTGGCCCATCATATTGACATGCCTAGTTAAATAAAACCAACAAAAATTGTGTGACATTCTTGAAATCACCGTAAAGCTATCATTCAGACTGATGCAATTTGCCTGTCATGTTACCCGCATTTTGCGAAGCATGCTAGCAGCTTTGTCCAGAAATTAGAGAAGAGATAGCTGGCAACAAAAACACTAACTGTATCAATATCTGCAACAAAGTAGCTGAAGAAACATACGTTACCTTTCAGCGCTGGACTGCAAGATAATACAATGTAACTTGCTCAATGTTTCTAGTCAAGATCTCAGCAGTTGGTGTAGTAGGGGAGGGTGCACGTGGCACCGCTTCCTCCAATCACAGCCTGGGGCAGCTCCCTTTCCGAACGTTGGTCTCCTGAAATAAATATATATATTTTTTAATAAATACTCATATGGACTTTCAGTCATCTCATCTTTTAACTCTGCGTGCAGTAGATCTTTACCTTTGTAATTCTAAAGCAAAGGCAAAATACATAATTATGGCTAAAGCGACCTCACAATGATAAATACAAAATATAGATAAATACACAGTGTTGGTATTTATGCCTCCGCTAGTACACAGTGTATTTCTGAAGTGAGGAATGTTTTGTTCACAGAGATTTTGATATTAGCGAAAGTGGCTAATTGTAACGATAAATTCAGTTGCTTTACGTATGAGTTTGTGTAAAACGTCATCACGCCCTAGTAACCTCGGCAGCGTCTTGGGAAGATAGACCGCTAGCTAAAGCAACAATATGGTGAGTTAAATTTACTGTGATACGTTGCTATTATAATGTAGATTGAACCGAATAAATGCATAATAAACACTACTATTGCATTTTTTCCTCTTCAAATTACTGCCACTGTACCCTTCATAAATTGGTGAAAAATTAAGATGTTGGAAAAGGTGACTGCTGCGCCAGCTGTCTTGTTGCTCTATTGGTTTAGCTAGCATCATTATGAGATGTGCAGCCTAGTAGTATAGCTAACTAGCGAGGTAAACTCAATTCAAACTGTTGCTAGCTACATAATTAGTTAGCTAGTTCAGTCGCTTCAGAACACTTTCACTCTTTGAAACCACTGTGTCATCCTGAAGAGAGCGTCATTATTTCGAGAATAAATCTCTATTTGATGTATCCTCTTAGGGCTGGGCGACATGGCCAAAATATCATATCATGGTATTTTTCAAATTTGACGGTATTTTATGTTTTTGATTAATACAAGTTCTACATTTGCTGTATGAGTAGTGCGTGACCCTAGGGTGGCAACACATATATTCAAAATTATTTCAATGGGTCTTTCTCCATTCAGATTGTTTTATACTGTTTAATTCAACTTCAACCTAAAATAATTTCTTGCATTTCCTGCACTCATTTGAGATCATTTCCACACTGCCACGATATGGGGAAAAATACTAGACTTTATTTTTAACCAAACGTTGCAATTGCGATTTAGATAAACACTTGGGTGAACTTTTGGAATCGTGGAAATACAATGTTTATTGTAATTCTATATTTAGAATATAAATAATAGTGAGCACTTTGAATACAGTGTTGTTTTACATGACAACGAATAAATGCCATGGACGAGTAATTGTAACCGGGTAGGAACCAAAGGGATGTAACGTGTTTCCTAGACGACCCTATAATCTTTGGTAGTGATGGGCATTACGGCTCTTTTCAGTGAGCCGGCTCGTTCGGCTCAGCTCACCAAAAAGAACCGGCTCTTTTGGCTCACAAACGGCTCTTTAAATAAAATATGTTTTGTATTTTTTCAAGTCAAACAGTTTGCGATAATTTGACTGATTGGTGTTAAAACAATTGTATAATTAAATTATTAAATGAAATCATACTATACCTTAACCACAATGTATTTAAAAATGCATTGGTTTGTTATGAAAAATAATGTTATTAAACATTTGCATTTAAAGTATAACTTTTTAATGTATATAAACAAAGTACATATAAATCTAACCATTCAAAATGAATACAATCGGGACAGCATAATAGAATATTGCACCATATCAAAGAAAAATAAATAACAATTTGCAAAACGGCAGCATCCCACAAATTGAAATAAATCTAAAAAAGGATTCTATTAACACAAGTGCATTTAAAGTAGAGGTTGACCGATTATGATTTTAACGCCGATACCGATTATTGAAGGACCAAAAAAAAAGCTGATATCAATTAATTGGCCGATTTTTATTTGTAACAATTACAATAATGCTGAATGAACATTCTTATTTTAACTTAATATAGTACATCAATAAAAATCAATTTGGTCTCAAATAAATAATGAAACATGTTCAATTTGGTTTAAATAATGCAAAAACAGTGTTGGAGTAGAAAGTAAAAGTGCAATATGTGCCATGTAAAAAAGCTCAAGTTTAAGTTCCTTGCTCAGAACATGAGAACATATGAAAGCTGGTTGTTCCTTTTAACATGAGTCTTCAATATTCCCAGTTAAGTTTTAGGTTGTAGTTATTATAGGAATTATAGGAGTATTTCTCTCTATACCATTTGCATTTCATATACCTTTGACTATTGGATGTTCTTATAGGCACTATAGTATTGCCAGCCTAATCTCGGGAGTTGATAGGCTTGAAGTCATAAACACCGCTGTGCTTCAAGCATTGCGAAGAGCTGCTGGCAAACACAGGAAAGTGCTGTTTGAATGAATGCTTACGAGCCTGCTGCTGCCTACCACCGCTCAAATATCAAATCATAGACTTAATTATAAAAGAATAAAACACACAGGAATACAAGCCTTAGGTCATGAATATGGTCAAATCCGGAAACTATCATTTTGAAAACAAAATGTTTATTCTTTCAGTGAAATACAGAACCGTTACGTATTTTATCAAATGGGTGGCATCCATAAGTCTAAATATTGCTGTTACATTGCGCAACCTTCAATGTTATGTCATAATCATGTAAAATTCTGGCAAATTAATTACGGTCTTTGTCAGTAAGAAATGGTCTTCAAACAGTTCTCAACGAGCCAGGCGGCCCAAACTGCTGCATATACCCTGACTCTGCTTGCACAGAATGCAAGAGAAGTGACACAATTTCCCTATTTAATATTGCCTGCTAACATGAATTTCTTTTAACTAAATATGCAGGTTTAAAAAATATATATACTTGTGTATTTATTTTAAGAAAGGCATTGATGGGTGAAACGACAGTGCTTTTTTTTGCGAATGAGCTTGTTAAATCATCACCCGTTTGGCGAAGTAGGCGGTGATTCGATGATAAATTAAACAGGCACCGCATTGATTATTTGCAACGCAGGACATGCTAGTTAAACTAGTAATATCATCAACCATGTGTATTAAACTAGTGATTATGTTAAGATTGATTGTTTTTTATAATATAAGTTTAATGCTAGCTAGCAACTTACCTTGGCTCCTTGCTGCACTCGCGTAACAGGTGGTCAGCCTGTCATGCAGTCTCCTCGTGGAGTGCAATGTAATCGGCGTCCAAAAATGCCGATTACCGATTGTTATGAAAACTTGAAATCGGCCCTAATTAATCAGCTATGCCCATTAATCGGTCGACCTCTAAAGTATAACTTTTTTAATCTATATAAACAAAGTGCATATAAATGTAACAATTCAAAACGAATACAATCTGAACAACATAATAATAGAATATTGTTCCATATCAGAGAAAAATAAATAACAATGTGCAAAACTGGTCCCTCTTTTCTCTCCTTTATTTCCATATTTTTTTTATTCTACCTTTATTTAACTAGGCAAGTCAGTTAAGAACAAATTCTTATTTTCAATGACGGCCTGGGTTAACTGCCTTGTTCAGGGGCAGAACGACAGATTTTTACCTTGTCAGCTCAGGGATTTGATCTTAAGTCCAACGCTCTAACCACTAGGCTACCTGCCGCCCGTTATAACCAGCAGCACACAGCAATGCTGACCATAATTTGCTTTTATGAGAGATTTGCATTCAGAAATGCAAGCTGCCTCACGTTCGAGGGGCTGATGCGGTTTCTTTTCTCTGTAATTATTTGTCCTGTTTTCGAGAAGAACCTCTGAGGGAACGGATGTGGCCACTATGCTGAGTCTCCCTGTCATGACTTTAGTAAGCCGTGGGTAGACAGAGGCCTTGTTCTTCTACCAGCTCAGAGGATCTGCAGATCTTTGGAGGAGGGGCTCCTGCAAATAGGATCGGACCTCCATTATGGCATCTGCTGAGGGATTGCTTTGTGCTGCATCCCCAGTTGCTCTCTCGTCAAACAGCATCCAAACAGCAGACGTTTGTGGCACTACTGCTGGTGCTTCTGCTCCATCTGATCCCTCTTCTTCCTGTTGCCCTGGTGCCTGAGCCAGCTGACTGCTGGGGCTGTCCCTCCCTGCTGCTGAGGTTATTCTTTGAAGAGCCTCATCAATCGCTCTGGCATCACTGAAGGCTAACTTCCTAAACCTGGGGTCAAGTGCAGCGGTTTCTGATAGCACGTGATTATATTCCATTCTGTGGAACTTTCTGTCCATTGATGAACATAGGGTGTCCATAAACTCTGTCACATGTCCTGTGGTTACATTTGCTTCTCTCTGGCGGCTGGCTGTGATTTGCTGCAGACCCTTACACAGGAGTATCATTTTTGAGGCTGTCACATAGCTGAAAAGAGAGAACAGTAACTTAATAGTTCAGGTTCATGTTTTATCTACTGATATTACATTCTCATCGACTGCTCATATACATATATAATACTGGATTAAATAATGATGTAGTAATAACTACATACTGTACCTCTCTCCACTGATCTCCACAGTGACCTGCTCAAAGGGTTCCAGGACTCTGCACATCTCCTCCACCACCTCCCATTCCTCTTGGGTCAGAGCATCAACAGGTGCATTGACAATGGCCAGGGTAGAGATGATGGCATCCTTTGACTCAAGAAACCGCTTCAACATATAAAATGTTGAATTCCACCTAGTAGTGCAGTCTAGGCCTCAGCTCAGGCATCCCCATCTGGCATTGTGTAGACTTTAGTTTTTCAGCACCTACTGTGCTCCTGTGGAAGTATTCTACAGCTGCTTTCACTTTGTCCACAGTGGGCTTCATCACCTTCAGAGCATCTCTTACAATCAGGTTGATTGTGTGGGCAAGACATGGATGATGGGTCCATTTGAACATTTTCATGGCTTTGGTTATGTTAGCTGCATTGTCACTTAACACAACAGACCACTTTCCCATCTACTTGCCATTCTCTGGCACTCTCAACAGTTCCTCTGCCAAGTTCTCTGAGGTGTATCTGTAGCTGAACTCAAAGCAGTCCAGAAGACAGCTAGACATCAAAAAATATTCAATGAAGTGACATGTAACCGACATGTAAGAAGTGGTTACCCTTGATGACCAGCAGTCAGTGGTAAGGCAAACTGCAGTAGCTTTTTTTGGACTCTTTCCCACACTGAAGCCTGTGTGCTCTCGTACAGTTGTGGACTAAGTGATTTTGAAAGGGTTTTCCTGCTTGGAATTGTGTACATTGGATTTAGACTATTGCTATAATTTCTAAAACTCTGTCCTCCACGATCGAAAATGGCTGGAAAGCTGTGACAATCATTTTAGCCAATGCAATATCAATTTGGCCTTGTTTTGCTACAGACATAGACTTTGTCATAAACTGGTCGATAGAAGACTGCGTAGCTGTGGGTCGCGGAGTAGGCCTACTTTTTTATTTTTTATAAATTTTTATCCCATTTTCTCCCCAATTTTCGTGGTATCCAATCGCTAGTAATTACTACCTTGTCTCATCGCTACAACTCCCGTACGGGCTCGGGAGAGACGAAGGTCGAAAGCCATGCGTCCTCCGAAGCACAACCCAACCAGCCGTACTGCTTCTTAACACAGCGCGCCTCCAACCCGGAAGCCAGCCGCACCAATGTGTCGGAGGAAACACCGTGTACCTGGCCCCCTTGGTTGGCGCACACTGCGCCCGGCCCGCCACAGGAGTCGCTGGAGCGCGATGAGACAAGGATATCCCTACCGGCCAAACCCTCCCTACCCCGGACGACGCTATGCCAATTGTGTGTCGCCCCACGGACCTCCCGGTCGCGGCCGGCTGCGACAGAGCCTGGGCGCGAACCCAGAGACTCTGGTGGCGCAGTTAGCACTGCGATGCAGTGCCCTAGACCACTGCGCCACCCGGGAGGCGGAGTAGGCCTACTTGACTGAGTGGATACATCGTCACGTGTGGAGGTGCTGGCTCCACCACTATCACTAGCAGGCCCTCTAGTTTCTCGAAGCGCCACTACAGCTAGCTTCACAGTTGGGTGCGCAGTTCGCATATGCCGGTGTATGTTGTGCGTAGAACCGGCTTTATATGAGATTTTGTTTTGGCAAATTCTACACTGTGCTCTAACATTGTCTACATTATTAAAATGCATCCAAGTGCTACTGTGCTTCCGACTCATTTTCCAGCTGTTGTTTTCACAGCTGTCCTTCTCTCTCCTCGGCTGCTAAGTGTGTGACTGTGAGTGAGTTGGCTCGGCCCTCCCTCACGCATCTTTGGTTCATTGGTTGACACTGCGTGTCTGATTGACAGGAGCAACAGGTGGGGCTGTTAGTCTGAGTAGACAGTCAGAACGAATGTGTGTGCGCTTGAGCATTTAGGCCTATATTATTTTTTTATTTTTTTGTTCTTTGAATGAGTTAATTCTAGTCATTTAAATATTTTGATTATTCATATCTTGTTTTTATTTTTATATATATATAAATAGATTCGGCTCTTCTGATATGCGAGCCGGCTCCCAACATTCACCTACAAGTTCGCGAACGACCCATCACTAATCTTTGGCTACATTAAATCTTTATTTATATAGCCAACATATTCATGCTTCGCCTATTCCTCTTTGATTTAGAAGATACTGTTGCACAAATAACATGCTGATTTAGGCCTCCACCAGCACTGGTATCAAGGTGTATTAGCTAGCTACGTTTGCTCAGACTCAGTACTTTTATTAGCTAGCCAGCTAACTAGTGATTAGCATTAGTGGCTAACACGATTTAGCTTAACTTGCTAAGAAAATACAAACTAGCTGTTTGTAGATGTAAGAAACACAAACTAATATTTTAATTATAGAACGCTTGTGGATTTATATTAAGATCAAATTGGAAACAGCATTGTTGTATGTGCTGCATTGACCATGCAGACTGAACGAAAGTGTCTCGTGGTCAAGCAAAAAAAAAAAAACGGTCCGTGCATCAATACCGGTGTGTAGTAAAATACGGTATACCTCCCAGCCCTATCCTCTGCGCATCCTCTCGAGTCACAGGCATCTGTTCAGCCTGTTGTGGAGGGATGCAAGTAGCTAGCTAGGTATGTAACAGTTTAACTTTACGTCCGTCACCTCGCCCCGACCCGGGCGCGAACCAGGGACCCTCTGCACACATCAACAACTATCACCCATGAAGCATCGTTACCCATCGCTCCACAAAAGCCGCGGCTCTTGCAGAGCAAGGGGAACCATTACTTCTAGGTCTCAAAGCGAGTGACGTAACCGATTGAAACGCTATTAGCGCGCACCACCGCTAACTAGCTAGCCATTTCACATCCGTTACAGGTACAATAGTTGGCTAATTTTAATAGCTAGTTAACCTGCTGACGTGAACATCCATTATAGGTTAGGTACTGTTTTGCATAGCACAGATAATTTGACTAACCTTAACTTGGCAACGATTCCTCAATTCTAGACATGGAAAACAGCCAATGTCTTCTAAACGTCTAGTTACAGGGGGTTTGTGTGAGTTTAGAAAATGCTCCGTAATTCAATTTTAAAAAATTAGCTACCTGAAGTAATCCAACAATGTGTATGCCGCCATCTTGTCTATTTAAAATCTTCTCATTGATCGAGACAGGTGAGTGTCAACATGAAGTGGCACTTTTGGGTGGACACCCATCTGTCTCAATCAATGAGTGAAGATTTGAAATAGACAAGATGGCAGCAACATTTTTAATAGCAGGCTTGCTAGACGATTCTGCCCCTACCTTTACACTTGTTTACTCTGAGCTGCACTGGGGTCGGAACGCAATCATGGTTACATTAAGACACTGTGGAGCCGGCCCGAGATATGGTTTGAAAAACGTACCTCAAAGCAGGGATGGGATATGCCACTGTACTCCAAATTGTACATTTATCCACACTGATAGATCAAGAAGATTGAAATGCTGCTATTTTCTCTGGATAACGGCCCTTTTCAACCTCATGCTAGCTAGCAGTAGCCACCGCAGCCATTTTGAAATGGCACCATTGGCCGATCAGCTACTTTGTTGTTCAACGCGACGTGCCATTCCAAAATGTCTGCAGTGGCTACTGCTAGCTAGCATGAGCACGAAAAGCGCAGTTTTCCGAAAACTAGGAGTATTTCAATCTTCTCAATGTATCAGTGTGGATAAAGGTAACATTTGCCATACAGTGGCATATCCCATTGAGGTATGTTGTCCAACACATACAGTACCAGTCAAAAGTTTGGACACACCTACCCATTCAAAGGTTTTTCTTTATTTTTACTATTTTCTACATTATAGAATAATAGTGACGACATCAAAACTATGAAATAACACATATTGAATCATGTAGTAACCCAAGAAGCTGTTTGAGGAAACTAGGCGTATGCCGCTTGTCACTACTTCACAGAAGAGCCGTTTGAACATATATATATTTTTTTATCAAAATACGTTTTCTGGCAGAAAGGCCTTCTCGAACATGTGAACTTTCATGTGCCTTATTAATAACCTTGCATGCCATCTGTAAATACGAATAAAATTGTTAAATTACGAGCCTAGTTGGTTTAGGCACAGAAAAAGTTGGCAACTTTTCCGCTAGCCATAATTGGCTGAGATTTAAAAAAAATAATAATAATAATAAAATAAAAACCTTTATTTAACTAGGAAAGTCAGTTTAATCTTATGGCTGAAATCCCATTAACGGGATCGATATGACAACAGCCAGTGACAGTGCAGGGCGCCAAATTCAAACAACTCATAATTAAAATTCCTCAAGCATACAAGTTTTTCACACCATTTTAAAGATACACTTCTTGTTAATCCCACCACAGTGTCCGATTTCAAATAGGCTTTACAGCGAAAGCACCACAAACGATTATGTTAGGTCACTGCAAAATCACAGAAAAACACAGCCATTTTCCAGCCAAAGACAGGAGTCACAAAAAGCAGATATAGAGATAAAATGAATCACTATCCTTTGATGATCTTCTTCAGATGACACTCATAGGACTTTATGTTACACAATACAAATATGTTTTGTTCAATAAAGTTCATATTTATATCCAAAAACCTCAGTTTACATTGGCGCCATGTTCAGAAATGCCTCCAAAATATCCGGGGAAATTGCAGAGAGCCACATCAAATAACAGAAATACTCATCATAAACTTTGATGAAAGATACATGTTTTACATAGAATTAAAGATACACTTGTTCTTAATGCAACCCCTGTGTCAGATTTCAAAAAGCTTTACGGCAAAAGCACAATATTCAATAATCTGAGAACAGCGTTCAGTCACAAAAGGAAGCCATACAGTTACCCGCCAAATTGTGGAGTCAACAAAAGTTATAAATAGCATTATAAATCTTCACTTACCTTTGCTGATCTTCGTCGGAATGCACTCCCAGGACTCCCACTTCCACAAGAAATGTTCGTTTTGTTCGGTAATGTCATCATTCATGTCCAAATAGCTATTTTTGTTAGCGTGTAAACAAATCCAAAGTCAGGAAGCACGTTCACTAAAAGCAGACGAAATGTCAAAAAGTTCCGTAACAGTCAGTAGAAACATGTCAAACGATGTATTGAATCAATCTTTAGGATGTTTTTAGCATAAATCTTCAATAAAGTTCCAACCGGAGAATTCCATTGTCTTCAGAAGTGCGATGGAACAGAGCTCCCTCTCATGTGAACGCGCATGGTCAGGTCATGATAGACCTGACTCATTCCCGTCTCCTTCGGCCCCACTTCACAGTAGAAGCATCAGACAAGGTTCTACAGACTATTGACATCTAGTGGAAGCCGTAAGAAGTGCAAACTGACCCATATCCCACTGTGTATTCGATAGGCGATGAGTTGAAAATCGACTAACCTCAGATTTCCCACTTCCTGTTTGGATTTCTTCTCAGGTTTTTGCCTGCCATATGAGTTCTGTTATACTCAGACATCATTCAAACAGTTTTAGAAACTTCAGAGTGTTTTCTATCCAATACTAATAATAATATGCATATATTAGCAACTGGGACTGAGGAGCAGGCAGTTTACTCTGGGCACCTCTGGGTACCTTTCATCCAAGCTACTCAATACTGCCCCTGCAGCCATAAGAAGTTAAGAACAAGTTCTTATTTACAATGACGGCCTAGGAACAGTGGATTAACTGCCTTGTTCAGGGGCAGAAGGACACATTTTTACCTTGTCAGCTCGGGGATTTGATCTAGCGACCTTTCGGTTACCTGCCCAACGCTCTAACCACTAGGCTACCTGCCGCCCCGAGTGGGATGGACATGCCGAGAGATGATTTGGGATTGGTCTGCCATATAGCACACTTCTGTCTATTTGAGTATGTCTAGGTAATCCTTTCTACCGAGGATTTTTTTTCATGTATCGTGTATTCAAACTGCAAAAGTGTTGCTCTCCACTTTCTGGAGGACTGAGTTTTGAAATCAGTGGATTTCGAGTATGATAGCTAAGGAGATTGAGAAAACAACACGTGTCTCAGGATTACATATTCAAACTAAGGGCAACCATGGCATCAGAGCGGAGAGATCCAACCAGGAATGATAGTCTATAGTCTAGCTAGCTACATTTTCAGATATGACACATTTCTAATTTTGACAGAAAGAGCCATTGGCTAGCTATAGCCTAATGTTAACTAGCTAACATTGAACCTTGTTGGTTAGCTATCTGCAGATTCATGCAGGATAGTAACGTCATGAGTTGTGATTATGGTTAATTGTCTATCTAGCTAGCTAGCAAACATTAGCTGCCTGGCTCGCTAGCTAACGTTACGTGTATGACCATATTATTCGTATCTCAGAGCTATTTGCTTGGCTAGCTATAGCCGAATGTTAGCGATCTAACATTGAACCTGGTTGGTTAGCTAAGCTACCTGCAGATTCATGCAAGGTACTAACATCATGAGTTGTGATTGGTTCATTGTTTACCTAGCAAGCTAACGTTAGCTGACTGGCTCGCTAACGTTACGTGTATGACCTTATTATTTGTATCTCACAGCCATTTGCTTAGCTAGATATAGCCTAATGTTAGCTAACTAACATTGAACCTGGTTGGTTAGCTACCTGCAGAGCTAGCTAGCTAGCTACATGTCTTAACAAAATACTCCACTATGTAAGTAACCATTTTAGATGCGTTCGTAAATTCAGTCAGGCCATCTACTCGATTTCAGAGCACTCTCGTCTGTGTGCCAGAGCGCAGAATAACTGATGAATTTACGAACACTCAACACCTGTTGAATATGGCCGGTGTCAGTAAACATAGGCAAAAAAGCGTAACTAAATTGTTGCCAGCAGCACAGTTACAGTACCAACGCTCTGGATAACATGAAAACAGCCTCCCTGGTTAAGTGTGCCTTGAATTCAAAATAAATCACCAACAGTGTCACCAAAGCACCATCACACCTCCTCCTCCGTGTTTTACCGTGGGGACCACACATGCGGCGATCATCTGTTCACCTACTCTGCTTCTCACAACACGGCGGTTGGAACCAAAAAATCTCAAATTTGGACTCATCAGACCAACGGACAGATTTCCACCGGTCTAATGTCCATTGCTCGTGTTTCTTGGCCCAAGCAAGTCTTCTTATTATTGGTGTCCTTTAGTAGTGGTTTCTTTTCAGCAATTCAACCATGAAGGCCTGCTTCACGCAGTCTCCTCTGAACAGTTGATGTTGAGATGTGCCTGTTACTTGAACTCTGTGAAGCATTTATTTGGGCTGCAATTTCTGAGGCTGTTAAGTCGTAATGAACTTCTCCTCTGCAGCAGAAGCAACTCTGGATCTTCCTTTACTGTGGTAGTCCTCATGAGAGCCAGTTTCATCATAGCGCTTGATGGTTTTGCAACTGCACTTGAAGAAAGTTTCAAAGTTCTTGAAATTTTCCTGATTGACTGACCTTCACGCCTTAAAGTAATGATGGCCTTTCGTTTCTCTTTGCTTATTTGAGCAGTTCTTGCCATAATATGAACTTGGACTTTTGACCAAATAGCCCTATCTTCTGTATACCCCCCCTAACTTGTCACAAACACATTAAGAAGGAAAGAAATTCCACAAATGAACTTTTAACAAGGCACACCTGTTCATTGAAATGCATTCCAGGTGACTACCTCATGAAGCTGGTTGAGAGAATGCCAAGAGTGTGCAAAGGGTGGCTACTTTGAAGAATCTTAAATGTAAAGTATATTAAGATTTGTTTAAAACAAGTTTTAGTTACTACATGATTCCATATGTGTTATTTCATCGTGTTGATGTCTTCACTATTATTCTACAATGTAAAAATATAAAGAAAAATCCTGGAATGAATGACAAACTTTTGACTGGTACTGTATATTTTGCGCCACCTCCATGGTGTCTTAAAGGAAAGATTCACCCATTTTGAATGTTATATTGTTTTTGTGCGTCTCCGAGTGATGTTCTATCGATTCCCCGGGTCATTTCAAGTTTGTGTATCTGAGTTATTGGCATTCAAAAGCAGGCAGAAATACGGTCGGTTTGACGTGGCACTGTGATAGTCGCTCTCACTACATTTGAAGTTAATAGGAATACTGGAAGTTAATAAGACTTTTAGATCGCGAAAATTATTTAAATATTGGCCGATGTCCTCTTTCGAATGAGCCATTGATAATCTTTTTGCGATATTCCTAACTCGATCTTTTTATTTATTTAACGGAGCGTCTAAAACATTTTTCTTATTTGTCTGCCTGTTTAGTTTAGGGTGCATAGCATGGTGCCTTTGCCAGAGTTATTATAGAAAAGATATAGGAATCTAATTAATTAAGGAACATAACGCCCCACCCAGCAGACCGTCGACCAATCGCATTGATGTTGACATGCTGCGTCAAGCGGTTGCTAAACTTTTCGTCACGTAATCCCGTCTCAAGAAACGTGCCTATTTTCTTTGAAAGTACGTAATGTTACGATTCCAAAGCTATAAAATATTACAGATAGCAGGTTAATTATCTCACATCTAAGAAAATATTTGTAATGTTGTGCTTCTTGTTGACAAAATTGTTTTCCATGTTGGGTTTTTAAGCTAGCGCCCAAGACTCCCATTCACTCATTTTTTTTTTCAAAATACAAAAATCAATTTGCATTGCTACATCAAACATGTCTAACAAAACAAAACACAGGTATTAACAAGAAAATACTCAAACATACAAAAAATAGAAATAAAATAATAATAAAACTTTTTTTTTTTGTGCAATTGTATTCACTTCCTTAACTTTGTTTCATATACAGTATTTGTAAGGCCTTAACCATGCATTTTTCCAGATAATGTCAGTAATAAGCAGGTTCCAGAAAAACTTTCCTCTCGGTGTAAGTTGGTTTTGTGAATGAAGAATTTGTATTTTATATATTTATTACAACAAGATCTCTCAAGTAAGCCCACGCCTTCCAATCTGAGTTCTGGATAAAGTTTGTGATCATTCCCAAATTCGCAGATTCGTTTTCATAAGTGTAGTTAGACCTCCGGGAATGGCTTTGATCACAAAAATAAACTCTCTGGAAGGTATTGGAAACTCTTTCAATGTTATAAATTGTTCATATGTGAGAATATTACCCTTGTTGTCGAAAATATCAAAAACAAAGTCAATATTCCTCTCATGCCAGCTGGGGTAGAACAATGACTTATTCCTTACAGTTATGTCTGAATTATTCCACAAAATAGCTTTATGTGGGGAAAAATTGTGCAGGAAACATATTTTCCAGGCCATTAAAGGTTGTTGGTGAAACCTAGCCAATTTAGCAGGTAATCTTTCAGGAATATAATTACATTTCAGTAAAAATTGAAGACCTCCCAATTTATTAAACACATTATTTGGAATGAAATACCATATTGAATCAGTATTGATTAAACATTTTTTTTCAACCAGTTTATCTTGAAAGTGTTATTTATGTCAACAAAATCCAACACTTCTAGACCGCCTTCAGCTCTTGTTAGAAAGGACAGATTTTTTTAGTTTGTGAGACTTATTTTTCCAGATGAAGTCAAGAAAGGTCTTATTGATCGCTTTACAAGTAGCTGGATTTTCACATAACGATAATGAGGGGTACACAAAACGAGACAGTCCCTTTGCCTTGGACAGAAGTACTCTCCCAAGTATAGAAAGATCTCTTTGTAGCCAATTATTAAAAATATTTTTTTCCCATTCACGAAAGGAGAGCGCCCCTTGTCACAGAATCGCCCAGAATGCACCGCACGGCCCATTGATGTAGCATGGGAAACTTTTCCCATTTCCTCAAAAGTATATCTGCTGTTGCCGAATGTTAGCGGCACATCTATCTGCAGGTTGAATATGGTGAGATTGTATACTCCTAAATTGATAGTGCAGTTTGTTTAGGCTATTTTACAGCTAACTTGTTATTTTACATGCTAATATTGTTTTTGGTATTATTGTGTGTAGCTACATTTGCTAGCTAGCCCACCCATAGAGTGAGCATTGCGTTGTGGAATTTGTAGTCTTATTTGAGCTGCAACAGATTTTCACCACGATTTTCCATGTTGCTACCAACCTTATTATAACGCCAAAATGTAACATTTGTTCTCAAAAAAATATTGTTTTCACATTGTTATTTAACACTGTAAATTAAAGTTATTACTTGTTTTGGGTGGATTTTCCTTTAATGTAACCATGATTCCGTTCCGAACCCTTGTAAACGAGCATAACGGTAGGATCGGAATCTTCTGGCAAATAGCAGGTAACGTTATGCTCCTGTTGCTCCTCCGTTGGTCATGTCACGACTCAGGATAACCCATAATGGATTGTGTTTTGATATATTGCAGGGTTTGCTGTCAATCCTTCGAAAGCTAAAGAGCACACCTGATCAGGAGGTTCGTATCTTGTTGTTGGGTTTGGACAACGGAGGAAAGACCACGCTACTGAAACAACTGGCCTCTGAGGACATCAGTCACATCACTCCCACACAGGTAATGAGGAACACACACCTTTAGGGGAGCCTAGTATTTTTTTTTTAAATTTGCGGTAGAAGTGCAATGCTTAAAGGTCAATACTTGTTGAAGCCAATTAAGATGTTGCCTGTCAGCACTCCAACATATTGAGCAAACAGTGGATGGTTTTTTTTTATGACTCGTTACTGTAGCCTATGCTATTTAATACTGTAAACTGTACTATCTATCCACAATGGACTACGATGAGAATATTCTGTGCCCCCAGTCGAATTGGTATTTATCAAGTCAAATTTATTGGTCACATACACATATTTAGCAGATGTTATTGAGGGTGTAGCGAACTGCTTGTGTTTCTAGCTACAGTGCAGTAATATCTAACAATTCACAACAATACACACACATCTAAAGTAAAATAATGGAATAAAGAAATATATAAATATTAGGACGAATGTCGGAGTGCCATTGACTAAAATACAGTAGAATATAATACAGTATATACACATGAAATGAGTAAAGCAGTATGTTAACATTAATAAAGTGACCAGTGATTCCATGTCTATGTATATAGGGCAGCAGCCTCTAAGGTGCAGAATTACGTAACCGGGTGGTAGCCAGTTAGAGATGGCTATTTAACAGACTAATGGCCTTGAGATAGAAGCAGTTTTTCAGTCTCTCGGTCCCAGCTTTGATGCACCTGTACTGCCCTCGCCTTCTGGATGGTAGCGGGGTGAGCAGGCAGTGGCTAAGGTGGTTGATGTCCTTGATGATCTTTTTGGCCTTCCTGTGACATTGAGTGCTGTATGTGTCCTGGAAGGCAGATAGTGTGCCCCCGGTGATGCGTTGTGCGTACCGCACCACCCTCTGAAGAGCCCTGCGGTTGCAGGCAGTGCAGTTGCCGTACCAGGCGGTTATGCAGCCCGACAGGATGCTCTCAATTGTGCATCTGTAAAAGTTTGTGAGGGTCTTAGGGCCAAAGCTACATTTCTTCGGGCCTCCTGAGGTTGAAGAGATGCTGTTGCGCCTTCTTCACCACACTGTCTGTGTGGTTGGACCATTTCAGATCGTCGGTGATGTGTACTCCAAGGAAGCTTTTCACCTTCTCCACTGCGGTCGGGTCGATGTGGATACGGGGGTGCTCCATCTGCTATTTCCTGAAGTCCACGATCAGCTCCTTCATTTTGTTGACGTTGAGGTAGAAGTTATTTTCCTGGCACCACTCCGCCAGGGCCCTCACCTCCTTCCTGTAGGCTGTCTCATCATTGTTGGTAATCAGGCCTACAAATCAAATAAAAGCTTTTTTTGTCACGTGCACCGAATACAACAGGTGTAGACCTTACAGTGAAATGCTTACTTACAGACCATAACCAACAGTGCCATTTAAGTAAAAAAAAAAAAAATAGGTATTAGGTGAACAATAGATAATTTAAGGAAATAAAAAACAACAGTAAAAAGACAGTGAATAATAACAGTAGTGAGGCTATATACAGGCACCAGTTAGTCGGGCTAATTGAGGTAGTATGTACATGACTGTATAGTTAAGGTGTGTATATATGGTAAACAGAGAGTAGCAGCAAGCTCTCAACCTGCTCCTGTACAGCCCCGTCGATGACAATGGGGGTGTGCTCGGTTCTCCTTTTCCTGTAGTCCACAATCATCTCCTTAGTATTGGTTACGTTGAGGGATAGGTTGTTATTCTGGCACCACCCGGCCAGGTCTCTGACCTCCTACCTATAGGCTATAGGTGTATCAGTGTCTTAACTTTTTTTTTTTTACACTATGGAATATTGCTAAATTACATTATACCGGTTGTTTTATACAAATGGCATTTACCGACTACCTATTTAGCTCAAACTTAAGTGAAGACAACTCAATTTGTTCCATCTGACTTTAGCTTACTGCTGAACTAGATTCCACTAATGTTGACTTGACCCCTTGCACATGTCATTATAATAATGCTAATCATTCTGTGCCTTGTCATAGTCTAATCGTTGTCGGTGATCAGGCTTACCACTGTTGTGTCATCGGCAAACTTAATGATGTTGGAGTCGTGCCTGGCCACGCAGTTGTGGGTGAAGAGGGAGTACAGGAGGGGACTGAGCACGCACCCCTGAGGGGCTCCAGTGTTGAGGATCAGCGTGGCAGATGTGTTGCTACCTACCTTCACCACCTGGGGGCGGCTCGTCAGGAAGTCCAGGATCCAGTTGCAGAGGGAGCCGTTTAGTCCCAGGATCCTATGCTTAGTATAGAGCTTTGAGGGTACTGTGGTGTTGAACGTTGCGCTGTAGTCAATTAATAGAATTCTGACGTAGGGGTACCTTTTGTCCAGGTGGGAAAGGGTAGTGTGGAGTGCAATAGAGATTGCATCATCTGTGGATCTGTTTGGGCGGTATGCAAGTTGGAGTGGGTCTAGGGTTTCTGGGATAATGGTGGTAATGTGAGCCATTACCAGCCTTTCAAAGCACTTCATGGCTACGGATGTAAGTGCTACGGGTCTGTAGTCATTTAGGCAGGTTGCCTTTAGTGTTCTTGGGCACAGGGACAATGGTGGTCAGTTGAAACATGTTGGTATTAGAGACTCAATCAGGGACATGTTGAAAATGTCAGTGAAGACACCTGCCAGTTGGTCAGCACATGCCCGGAGCACACTTCCTGGTAATCCGTCTGAATGTTGACCTATTTAAACGTCTTACTCACATCAGCTACGGAGAGCATGATCACAAAGTCGTCCAGAACAGCTGATGCTCTCATGCATGCCTCAGTGTTGCTTGCCTCGAAGAGAGCATAGAAGTGATTTAGCTCATCTGGTAGGCACGTGTGACTGGGCATCTCGCGGCTGTGCTTCCCTTTTGTAGTCTGTAATAATTTGCAAGCCCTGCCACATAAGACGAGTGTCTGAGCCGGTGAAGTATGATTCAATCTTAGCCCTGTATTGGCGCTTTGCCTGTTTGATGGTTCGTTGGAGGGCAAAGCAGGATTTCTTATAATCTTCCGGGTTAGTGTCCCGCACCTTGAAAGCGGCAGCTCTACCCTTTAGCTCAGTGTGAATGTTGCCTGTAATCCATGGCTTCTAGTTGGGGTATGTACGTACAGTCACTGTGGGGACGACGTCCTCGATGCACTTATTGATGAAGCCAGTGACTGATGTGGTGTACTCATCAATGCAATCGGAAAAATCCCGGAACATAATCCAGTCTGGGATAGCAAAGCAGTTCTGTAGTTTAGCATCTCCTTCATCTGACCACTTTTTTATAGACCGAGTCACTGGTGCTTCTAGCTTTAATTTTTGCTTGTAAGCAGGAATCAGGAGGATAACATCTGGTTGCGCATTTAACATGTTGATAGAAATTAGGTCAAATTGATTTAAGTTTCCCTGCATTAAAGTCCCCGGCCGCTAGGAGCCCCACCCCTGGGTGAGCGGTTTCCTGTTTGCTTATTTCCTTATACAGCTGACTGACTGCGGTCTTAGTGCCAGTGTCCGTCTGTGGTGGTAAATAAACAGCCACAAAAAGTATAGATGACAACTCTCTTGGAAAATAGTGTGGTCTATAGTCTATCTCCTTAGATTTCGTGCACCAGCTGTTGTTTATGTACAGACCGCCCCCCCCCCCTCCCCCTCGTCTTACCAGAGTGTGCTGTTCTATCTAGCCGGTGCAGCGTATATCCTTCTAGCTGAATATCCATGTCATCATTCATTCAGACACGATTCCGTGAAACATAAGATGTTTGTTTGGTAGGATATTCGTGATCGTACCTCGTATAATTTATTGTCCAATGCTTGTACGTTGGCGAGTAATATTGACGGTAACGGCAGCTTTCTCACTCGCCTTCTCCGGATCAATACAAGGCACCCCGCTCTGTGTCCTCTGTACCTGCGTCTCTTTCTCTTGCCAATAACGGGGATGTTGGCTTTGTCGGGTGTTCGCAGTATATCCTGTGCTTCCTGCTTGTTGAAGAAAAAAATATTTGTCTAATCCGAGGTGAGTGATCGCTGTCCTGATATCCAGAAGCTCATTTTTGCCGTAAGTTACGGTGGCAGATTTATTATGTACAAAATAAGTTACAAATAACGCGGGAAAAAACACATTTGGTTAGACACCCGTAAAACTGCTGCCATTTCTTCCGGCGCCAAGTTTGTAGACGACAATTGTTGTGTACAGGAGGGGGCTGAGCGCGCACCCTTGTGGGGCCCCTGTGTTGAGGATCAGCGAAGCGGAGGTGTTGTTTCCTACCTTCACCACCTGGGGGCGGACCGTCAGGAAGTCCAGTACCCAGTTGCACAGGGCAGGGTTCAGACCCAGGGCCCCGAGCTTATTGATGAGCTTGGAGGGTACTATGGTGTTGAAGGCTGAGCTATAGTCAATGAACAGCATTCTTACATGGGTATTCAGCTTGTCCAGATGGGATAAGGCAGTACGATGGCGATTGCATGGTCTGTGGATCTATTTGGGCAGTATGCAAATTGAAGTGGGTAGCATGTAAGGTAGAGGTAATATGATCTATGATTAGTCTTTCAAAGCACTTCATGATGACGGAAGCGAGTGCTACGGGGCGATAGTCATTTAGTTCAGTTACCTCCAGCCAGCTGATCTGCGCATGCTCTGAGGACGCGGCTAGGGATGCCGTCTGGGCCGACAGCCTTGCGAGGGTTAACACGTTTAAATGTCTTAATCATGTCGGCCACAGAGAATGAGAGCCCACAGTCCTTAGAAGCGGGCCACGTCGGTGGCACTGGGATATCCTCAAAGCGGGTGAAGAATGTGTTTAGCTTGTCCGGGAGCACGACGTCGGTGTCCGCGACGTGGCTGGTTTTCCCTTTGTTATCCGTGATTGTCTGTAGACCCTGCCACATACGTCTTGTGTTTGAGCCGTTGAATTGCGACTCCACTTTGTCTCTGTACTGACGTTTTGCCTGTTTTGATTGCCTTACAGAGGGAATAACTACAGTGTTAGTATTCAACCATATTCCCAGTCATTTTGCCATGGTTAAATACAGTGGTTCGCACTTTCAGTTTTGTGCGAATGCTGCCATCTGTCCACAGTTTCTGATTTGGGTAGGTTTTAATAGTTACAGTGGAAACAACATCCTCCATACACTTCCTGATGATCTCGGTCACCGTTTCAGTGTATACGTCAATGTTATTCTCAGAGGCTACCAGGAACATATCCCAGTTCGTGTGATCAAAACAATCTTGAAGCCTGGATTCCAATTGGTCAGACCAGCGTTGAATAGACCTTAGCACAGGCACTTCCTGTTTGAGTTTCTGCCTATAGGATGGGGTGAACAAAATGAAGTCATGATCTGAGTAGCAGTGGTCGAGTGTTTTAGCAGCGCGAGTACTACAGTCAGGTTGTTAATAGAACTTCGGTAGCGTTTTCCTCAAATTTGCTTTGTTAAAATCCCCAGCTAAAATAAATGCGGCCTCAAGTTATGTGGTTTCCAGTTTGAACAAAGTCCAGGGTAGTTCCTTGAGGGCCGTCGTGGTATCGGCTTGAGGGGGAATATACACGGCTGTGATTTATAACCGAAGAGAATTCCCTTGGGAGGTAATACGGCATTTGAATGTAAGGTATTCTAGGTCGTGTGAACAAAAGGACTTGAGTTTCTGTGCATTATCACAATCACACCATGAGTAGTTAATCATGAAACATTCACTCCCGCCTTTCTTCATCCTGGATAGTTCTTTATTCCTGTCTGCGCGGTGTACTGAGAACACAGCTGGCGGTATAGATGGTGACGGTATATCCGGAGAGAGCCATGATTCCGTGAAAGAGTATGTTAGTCGTCAATAACCTACAGAACTTGAGAGAAACTCATCCAGTGTTAAGCCATGGAACACCTTGATTGGCCATTGAGTGGCCAAGCCCTCGTCACACCTACAGCTTGTTTATTCAGCGAAACCCATCCCTGCTGCAAGCACTTAGTTTTACCATTGCGTTAGGTTTGTTAAAATAGAGCCCTAACACTTCTAAACCCAAGCCGCCCCCTCTCTCTCCAGGGCTTCAACATAAAGAGTGTTCAGTCTCAGGGTTTTAAGCTGAATGTGTGGGACATCGGGGGACAGAGGAAGATCAGACCCTACTGGAGAAACTACTTTGAGAACACTGACGTGCTGGTGAGTGGCTCAACCATAGCTTCCTTTACGGAGGTATGACTTTTATATTTATATATACGTGTGTGTGTGTATACACATACACACACCACTAGTAGTGTGTGATTAATCATTTTGAATGGAGATACTACCGTATTTCAGATTTACGTCATCGACAGTGCGGACAGAAAAAGATTTGAAGAGACGGGACAGGTGAGTTTTCTTTCTCTTCAGTGATGTTTGTGGGCTGTGTAATGTGCACATTCTACGTATACATATTTTATATTGGGATCCCATGCTGATTTGTGTTTGTGTTCTAGGAGCTGGCTGAGCTGTTGGATGAGGAGAAGCTGAGTGGGGTTCCAGTGCTGATCTTTGCCAACAAGCAAGACCTGCTGACGGCTGCCCCAGCTTCTGAGATCGCTGAGGGACTCAACCTGCACACTATCCGGGACCGCGTCTGGCAGATCCAGTCCTGCTCCGCCCTCACTGGAGAGGGGGTACAGGTGAGACACCAGCCCTAACCCATCAATCTACAACAGGGGTTGGGGTCAATTCATGTTTTCACTTCAGGAAGGGACATTTAATTTTTTCTGTTTCCTTTCAGGACGGAATGAACTGGGTCTGCAAGAGTGTCAATGCTAAGAAGAAGTAGCACAGCGGTCTGCTTTCTCATACACACCCTAAGCCTGTGGGAGGACGGGTTGTACCTGTGAATGTACACACTAAACATGGACTTGAAGAAAGTTTTTAACTGCCTTGCTGGTCACTACACATTGTTTACTAAACTACAATTCTCGCTAGAACTACAACTTCCATTGTTGCTCTTCAAAATTGAGTATTTGTATTTGCGGGTACAAAGGGAAGGAAACCCATCCCAGGAGACCCACCAGCCTAACCATATGACCTCCACCCTGTTAAGAAATTCCGCCCCAGGACATTCCAGACCTTTCTACTGTCCTTCACCACAACACCAGCCTCTCTTCCCTCTCTCCTAGCCTGGGTACCAGTCCGTTTGTCTTATATTCCACTCCTTGTACTCTGTCATACTGTATGCCAAAGCATAACAGGAGTGGCAAGGAGTGGAATGATAGCAAAACAGACTGTTACCCAGACTACCTCTCTCCCCCTCTCATTCAATCTCTTTCTCCTCTCTTTCCACATTTTTTTCTTATTCGTACAGTTTGCTCAGTTTTTTATTCCAAGCTCTTTTCTCGCTGCAGTTCTGTTGGAAGTAGGGTATATTTATGTAATTCTCTATTTATGGTGAAGTAGAGGGTAATTTGCTTACAAATAACGGATACGGTGTGTGGTTACGGTTAATGGTTTACTAGGATGACAGGGCAACATTGTATACTGTGATTTACTCCCCTGTGAAAAGGATACGTGTGTTAATATGTATAAAAAACACTAGTGCAACTCTGAAATGGCGCTCTGTTCCCTAAATAATGAACTAGAGTCGACCACAGCCCATATGAGTAGAGCCCTATCTAGTGAATAGTGTGCCATTTTGGACAAAGCCTAATAAATCAAATGGAAAAAGACTACATTTTGAGGATCAATTGTACATAACTTGCCCCCATATATGTTTTTATTTTACCTTTATTTAAATAGGCAGGTCAGTTAAGAACAAATTCTTATTTTCAGTGACGGCCTAGGAACAGTGGGTTAACTGCCTTGTTCAGGGGCAGAAGGACAGATTTTTACCTTGTCAGCTCAGGAATTTTATCTTGCACCCTTTCGGTTACAAGTCTAACGCTCTAACCACTAGGCTACCTGCCACCCCTATTCATATGTTATGTTATGGGCATGCAGTAGAGTATATATTACACCTGTAATGTATGTGTTGATCAGTGGAGGCTGGTGGGAGGAGCTATAGGAGGACAGACTGGAATAATTGGAACGGTATCAAACATGGAAACCAGATGTTTGACTCTGTTCCGGACATTCCATTCCAGCCATTACAATGAGCCCGTCCTCCTATAACTCCTCCCACCAGCCTCCACTGGTGTTGATAGATTTTAACAGGGATAAATGACAGTGTATTTCTCAAGTGTTTCATTGTCTTGGGTTTTAGAGGGCATTTACACAAAGCTTTTTCCTTTTGATATTCTTGAATGTGATCTGTCCAAGGATTGAAGGTCCGTGAATAAAATGTGATGGGAAAAGTTGCATTGTTTTCTGAGCTGGCTGTAGTGGAAGTATAAAGAGGCCCAGCCAACACACACACACACACACACGCACAGTTCTATGTGATGAGCTATGGAGGACACCACTTTACATTTTCACTGCCAATACCCTTGTCATTGCCAGTCCTTGGAGAGATCCCGCACCAGAGCCCTTTACATCTCCGAAACACTAGCGTCTCACACACACAGGTGGGGTCACAGACCAACCTCCCCTCACACAGGTAGGGTCAGCTGGTTTTGACATTGAAAAGGCCCAGCTGGTTGGGCCCCTGAATGGGGCAGCTCCCTCTGTGTGTGTGTGTGTGTGTGTGTGTGTGTGGCAGCCTTCCGCCACAGTCGACTCCTACAGGCCTATGTTTAACTACTAGTCAGACCACAGCTGTGCCGTGGTTGGTTCAGGCCTGCTGCACATAGTTGTGAGGGTGTTGCATCTGCTACAGGGGAGAGAACACTGGCCATAAAACACTGACATCCAGCTGTGTGAGTGTGAGAGAGCGATGCATTCTGAGGGCTTGTGGCTTGTGGGACTATAAAAGGTCTCTGTGCTCTTACAAAGACCCATTGTGAAACACTCTTTCTCTCTCGATTCCTACTTGGGCCAGGCACTATCTGAATATATATGCTGCTAACTGTATGTGACTTTGGATCAAAGTGTCTGTTAAACTAGATCTTTATGCTACAACGTTAAGATCAAAGTGTAGATGTCTTCAAATCTCTGTGCACAGACCGAGAGGGAACGTCCCAAATGGTAGCCTATTTCCTACACAGTGCACTACTTTTGACCAGAGCCCTTCAGGCCCTGGTCAAAAGTGGTGCACTACATAGGTAATAGGGTGTAATATGCTGCCCATGTCCGTTAATGTTGATAATGTGGTTGTTACTGACAAGAAGCACATGGCTGAGCTCTTTAATCACCACTTCATTAAGTCAGGATTCCTATTTGACTCAGCCATGCCTCCTTGCCTGTCCATCATTTACTCATCTCCCACCCCTTCTAATGTGACTTTAAAGGGGGAGTTCAAGCTGATCCAAACTGTTACATGCCTATTTCTATTTTGCCCTGTTCATCAAAAGTGTTGGGAAATCTTTTTTGCTTTCTTGATGTCTATAGTATTCTCTCTGGTAGGCAATCTGGTTTCTGCTCAGGTTATGGATGTGTCACTGCAACCTTAAAGTTCCTCAATGATGTCACCATTGCCTTTGATTCTAAGCAATGTTGTGCTGCTATTTTTATTGACTTGACCAAAGCTTTGGATACGGTAGACCATTCCATTCTTGTGGGCCGGCTAAGGAGTATTGGTGTCTCTGAGGGGTCTTTGGCCTAGATTGCTAACTACCTCAAAGAGTGCAGTGTATAAAGCCAGAACATCTGCTGTCTCAGCCACTGCCTGTCACCAAGGGAGTACCCCAAGGCTCGATCCTAGGCCCCCGCTCTTCTCAATTTACATCAACAATAGCTAGTTGTTCTTTACCATTCGGCCATCAGATTTGCCAGCAATGCTCCTTATAGAACACATCACTGCACTCTATACTCCTATGTAAGCTGGTCATTTCTGTATACCTGTCGCAAGACCCACTGGTTGATGGTTATTTAAACCCTCTTAGGCCTCACTCCCCCCTATCTGAGATATTTACTGCAGCCCTCATCCTCCACATACAACACCCGTCAGTCACATTCTGTTAAAGGTCCCCAAAGCACACACATCCCTGGGTCGCTTGTCTTTTCAGTTCGCTGCAGCTAGCGACTGGAATGAGCTGCAACAAACACTCAAACTGGACAGTTTTATCTCCATCTCTTCATTCAAAGTCTCAATCATGGATATTCTTACTGGCAGTTGTGGCTGCTTTGCTTGATGTATTGCTGTCTCTACCTTCTTGCCCTTTGTGCTGTTGTCTGTGTCCAATAATGTTTGTACCATGTTGAGCTGTTGCCATGTTGTTGCTACCATGTTGAGCTGCTACCATGCTGTGTTGTCATGTGTTGCTACCTTGCTATGTTGTTGTCTTAGGTCTCTATGTAGTGTTGTGTTGCCTCTCTTGTAGTGATGTGTTTTGTCCTATATTTCTTAACATTTTTTTTTTTTTTATTCATCGCAGGAGGCATTTTGGTAGGCCGTCATTGTAAATAAGAATTTGTTCTTGCCTAGTTACATTTTTAAAAATTAAGACATATTTGAGCACAGAGCAGCAGTTTTTATCTCAATATCAAATCATTTCTGGGTAACAATTAAGTACACTACATGACTAAAACTGTGGACACCTGCTCGTTGAACATCTCATTCCAAAATCATTGGCATTAATATGGAGTTGGTCCCCACTTTGCTGCTATAACAGCCTCTACTCTTCTGGGAAGGCTTTCCACTAGATTTTGGAACGTTGCTGTGGGGACTTGCTTCCATTGAGCCACAAGCATTAGTGAGGTCGGGCACAGATGTGGGACGATTACGCCTGGCTCACAGTCGGCGTTCCAATTCATCCCAAATGTGTTTGATGGGGTTGAGGTCAGGGCTCTGTGCAGGCCAGTCAAGTTCTTCCACACTGATCTTGACAAACCGTTTCTTTATGGACCTTGCTTTGTGCACGGGGGCATTGTCATGCTGAAACAGGAAAGGGCCTTCTCCAAACTGTTGCCACAAAGTTGGAAGCACAGAATAGTCTAGAATGTAATTGTATGTTGTATCGTTAAGATTTCCCTTCACTGGAACTAAGGGGCCTAGCCCAAACCATGAAAAACACCCCCAGACCATTATGCCTTCTCCACCAAACTTTACAGTTGGCACTATGCATTGGGGCAGGTAGGGTCCTCCTGGCATCTGCCAAACCTAGATTCGTCCGTCTGACTGCCAGATGGTGAAGCGTGATTCCTCACTCCAGACAACGCGTTTCCACTGCTCCAGAGTCCAATAGCGGCGAGCTTTACACCACTCCAGCCGACGCTTGGTATTGCGCATGGTGATCTTAGGCTTATGTGTGGCTGCTCGGCCATGGAAACTCATTTCATGAAGCTCCCGACGAACAGTTATTGTGCTGACGTTGCTTCCAGAGGCAGTTTGGAACTCGGTAGTGAGTGTTGCAACTGAGGACAGATGATTTTTACTCGCTTCAGCATTCAGCGGTCCCGTTCAGTGAGCTTGTGTGGCCTACCACTTCTCGACTGAGCCATTGTTGCTCCTAGACGGTTCCACTTCACATTAACAGCACTTACAGTTGACCAGGGCAGCTCTAGCGGGGCATATATTTGACGAACAAAGTTGTTGGAAAGGTGGCATCCTATGACGGCGCCATGTTGAAATTCACTGAGCTCTCAGTAAGGCCATTCCACTGCCAATGGTTGTCTATGGAGATTGTATGGCTGTGTGCTCAATTTTAATTTTTACCTGTCAGCAATGGGTGTGGCTGAAATAGTCGAATCGACTAATTTGAAGGGATGTCCACATACTTTTGTATATATAGTGTACCTTACTGTGAATCTTTTCAATTAAAATGGTCAAAAATAGCAACTCGGCATAGTGATTTCTCAAGCAAGAATTTTCTGTGAGTTTTCTGTGTGGGCAGCGGGGGGAAAAAAAAATCTGTTATTGGCAGAAAGGTTTGGAACTCTATTTCTAATTGGTCTATTAACTAATTTACCGTCTTTGGATGTCACCAGGCAGGCAAAAACTCCGTCCCACCCTAACAGGCTGACATTTCAGGCAGTCTTTCAAACAGCTTACACTAAAAAGGCATGATAATTTTCACTATTTCACAGTATTATTCCAGCCTCCCGAGTGGCGCAGCGGTCTAAGGCACTGCATCTCAGTGCTTACGGCGTCATTAGACACCCTGGTTCGAATCCAGGCTGTATCACAACCGGCCGTGATTGGGAGTTCCCAAAGGGCGGCGCACAATTAGCTCAGCATCATCCAGGTTTGTCTGGTGTAAGCCGTCATTGTAAACAAGAATTTGTTCTTAACTGACTTGCCTAGTTAAAGAGGTTAAATTTAAAAAATGTATTGTGTGAAAATAGATATAAAATACAGGACAATCTGGGCCTTTAAGGCCTGTTATCTTCAACAATCTGAATGACTAAGTTCTGTGGTTGGTTTATCTGTGCATAAAAGTTGTGTGTGTGTGTGGGCAACGTGAGGAGCCACACAGAGGGGAGTGTGATGCCTATCTTTGAGGTGACAGGATTACTGCCTTTTTCTCCTCTTGAATCGAGAGAGAGAGACCAGCATGCTTCATACCGGCCTCTTTCTCTTCAACCAATCAGGTCTGAGTTGCGATGATTACAGATGAAACAGGAAACAGATTTCATATCCCACCAACAGATAGGAAATAGGTGGGAGTGGTACAGAAGGTGGGGGAGACGTGGAGGGGAAAAGGATCATGCATTATAAGAATGTGAATCACTTTGAAATGTTAAGATAAATCAAACCATACTCTCAATACACCTCATACATCTTCCTACCTCACCCACCAAGCCCATGTCTTCCTGAGTCTATCCTCCCATGAGCGCTACAGATAATAGGGTTAGCATATCAAATTTGATTTGTCACATACACATGGTTAGCAGATGTTAACGAGTGTAGTGAAATGCTTGTGCTTCTAGTTCAGACAGTGCAGTAATATCTAACAATTCCCCAACAACTACCTAATACACACAAATCTACAGGGGTGAATGAGAATATGTACATGTAAGTATATGGATGAGCGATGGCCAAGCGGCATAGGCAAGGTGCATTAGATGGTATAAAATACAGTATATACATGTGATATGAGTAATGTAAGATATGTAAACATTAAAGTGGCATTATTTAGAGTGCATTGTAGAAAGTGACTAGTGATCCATTTATTAAAGTGGCCAGTGATTGGGCCTCAATGCAGGCAGCAGCCTCTGTGAATTAGTGATTGTTGTTTAGCAATCTGATGGCCTTGAGATAGACTGAAAAACAGTTTCTCTCTATCCCAGCTTTGATGCACCTGTACTGACCTCGTCTTCTGGATGGTAACGGTGTGAACAGGCAGTGGCTCGGGTGGTTGATGTCCTTGATCTTTTTGGCCTTCCTGTGACATCGGGTGCTGTAGGTGTCATGGAGGGCAGATAGTTTGCCCCCGGTGATGCATTGTGCAGACCGTACCACCCTCTGGAGAACCTTGCGGTTGAGGGTGGTGCAGTTGCCGTACCAGGCAGTGATACAGCCCGACAGGATGCTCTCAATTGTACATCTGTAAAAGTTTGTCAGGGTTTTGGGTGACAAGCCAAATTTCTTCAGCTTCCTGAGGTTGAAGAGGCGCTGTTGCGCCTTCTTCACCACACAGTCTGTGTGAGTGGACCATTTGTTTGTCCGTGATGTGTACGCCGAGGAACTTAACTTTCCACCTTCTCCACTGCTGTCCCTTCGATGTGGATAGGGGTCTGCCGTTTCTTGAAGTCCACGATCATCTCCTTTGTTTTGTTGACATTGAGTGAGCGGTTGTTTTCCTGACACCACACTCCGAGTGTCCTCACCTCCTCCCTGTAGGCAGTCTCGTCGTTGTTGGTAATCAAGCCCACTACTGTTATGTCGTCCGCAAACTTGATGATTGAGTTGGAGGCGTGCATGGCCACGCAGTCATGGGTGAACAGGGATTACAGGAGGGGGCTGAGCACGCATCCTTGTGGGGCCCCAGTATTGAGGGTCAGCGAAGTGAAGATGTTTCCTACCTTCACCACCTGGGGGCGGCTTGTCAAAGTCCAGGACCCAATTGCACAGGGCAGGGTTGAGACCCAGGGCCTCCAGCTTGATGATGAGCTTGGAGGGTACTATTATGGTGTTGAATGTTGAGCTGTAGTCAATGAACAGCATTCTTACATAGGTATTCCTCTTGTCCAGATGGGATAGGCCAGTGTGCAGTGTGATGGCGATTGCGTCATCTGTGGACCTGTTGGGGCGGTATTCAAACTGAGGTGGGTCTAGGGTGGCCGGTAAGGTGGAGGTGATATGATCCTTGCCTATTCTCTCAAAGCACTTCATGACAGAAGTGAGTGCTACAGGGCGGTAGTCATTTAGTTCAGTTATTTTTGCCTTCTTGGGTACAGGAACAATGGTAGCCATCTTGAAGCATGTGGGAACAACAGACTGGAATAGGGAGAGATTAAATATGTCTGTAAATACACCAGCCAGCTGGTCTGCGCATGTTTTGAGGACGTGGCTAGGTTGGCATCTGGGCCAGCAGCCTTGCGAGGGTTATCACGTTTAAACGTTTTACTCACGTCACCCACAGAGAAGGAGAGGGGCGCAGTTCTTGGTAGCGGGCTGCGGCGGTGGCACTGTATTATCCTCAAAGCGGAAAAAGAAGGTGTTTAGTTTGTCTGGAAGAGTGACGTCGGTGTCCGTGACATGGCTGGATTTCTTTTTGTAGTCCGTGATTTCCTGTAGACCCTGCTACATACGTCTCGTTTCTGAGCCATTGAATTGCAACTCCATCTTGTCCCTGTACTGGCATTTTGCTTGTTTGATTGCCTTGCGGAGGGAATAGATACACTGTTAATATTCAGACATATTCCCAGACCTCTTTCCATGGTTAAATGCGGTGGATCGCACTTTCAGTTTTGCGACAATGCCACCATCCATCCAAGGTTTCTGGTTAGGGTAGCTTTTAATAGTCACAGTGGGTACAACATCTCCAATGCACTTCTTTATAAACACACTCACCGAGTCAGCGTATAGGTCGATGTTGTTCTCTGAGGCTGACCGGAACATCTTCCAGTCCTCGTGATCAAAACAATCTTGAAGCGTGGTTTCCGATTGGTCGGACAAGCGTTGAATGATTCTCGTCACTGGTACATCCTGTTTGAGTTTCTGCCTATAAGACGGAAGGAGCAAGATGGCGTCATGGTCGGATTTGCCAAAGGGAGGGCGGGGGAGGGCTTTGTATGCATCGCGGAAGTTAGAGTAGCAGTGTTCGAGGGTATTGCGCATGCGCGTAGCGCAATCAATATGGTGGAAGAGTTTAGGTAGACTTGTTCTCAAATTTGCTTTGTTCAAAATCCCAGCTACAATAAATGCAGCCTCAGGATGTATGGTTTCCAGTTTGCATATAGTCCCGTGAAGTTCCTTGATGGCCGTCTTGGTGTCTGCTTGAGGGGGAATGTACACAGCTGTGACGATTAACTGACGAGAATTATCTCGCCAGTGCCGGTAAAATGGCCGGCACTTGATTGTAAGGAATTCTAGATCAGGTGAGCAGAAGGACTTGAGTTTCTGCATGTTGTTATGATTACTCCATGAGTCGTTAATCATAAAGCATACACCCCCGCCCTTCCTTTTCCCAGAGAGGTGTTTATCTCTGTCGGCGCGATGCATGGAGAAGCCCGGTGGCTGAACTGATTCCGACCACATATCCCGAGAGCCATGTTTCCGTGAAACAGAGAATGTTACAATCTCTGATGTCTCTCTGGAAGGCAACCCTTGCTCAAATGTCATCTACCTTGTTGTCAAGAGACTGGACATAGGCTAGTAGTATACTCGGGAGCGGTGTGCACGTCTGCGGAGGCTGGCCAGGTGGTCGCTTCGTCTGCTCCTTCTGCTGCGTCGTTGTTTTGGATCACCTACTGGAATTAGCTCTCTTGTCCTAGGTGGTGGTCCGAATAGAGCATCCGCTTCGGGAAAGTCGTATTTCTGGTCGTAATGTTGGTAAGTTGACATTGCTCTTATATCCAATAGGTCTTCCCGGCTGTATGTAATAAGACTTAAGATTTCCCGGGGTAACAATGTAAGAAATAATACATAAAAAAAAATACTGCATAGTTTTTTTAAGAACTCGAAGCGAGGCGACCATCTGTAGGTGCTATGCTGGCTCGTTTATTAACAGAGTCATGTGATACTGTTTGTTGGCCAGGGTCAGCCTAAACTCCGTGCTTTGCTGCAGATTATCTGATCTACAATTCACATCACTGTCAAACCCATCGTACATCAACTAGCTCTGGTCCAGGGCATTAAGTGCAGCTTGCTAATACTGAGCTCAGCGTTAGCAAGCCACACTAATGCCCTGGACCAGAGCTAGGTATCGACACGCTGATGATGGAGAGATTAGTGAACCTGCATGGCCTAGCTAGGAATATGGGTTTAAAGAAACGTATTAGTCAAGCCAAACCTGGTTGACGACGAGCAGATAGTAATGTCCTCCTCTCTTCACACATACACAAAATCACCCCTATGCTAAAAGCTCATGATCTGTAATAGTTATGACCAAAAAGACCATGTACTGTATCATGTATACCGGACATTTCTGAGGACCATTTAATGTGTAAATCAAACTATTTTCTGTCATGTAATACTGTGTATAGAAATATCATAAATGTGAAATGTATTGATAATGTATATGTAACAAAATAGCTGTAAAGAACTCAAATGTAAAACAAAGTTACTGTTATCATCCGAAGGAGAATGAGCTAGCATGCTGATAGGCTAATAAAAATACTAATACAAAAATAAAAACTCTCTCTGACACACAATAGTGGATCATCTCTGCTAGCTGAAGAGGATTGAGGTCCAAAGTGCTAGGTGGCAGAAAGCTTTAAAGCTACAGCTTAGTCAGCCTGAAACACACCCACCCTGATAGACAGATTCCTCTCTCTCTTTCTCAGATGTGCCTCCACTACCCATGAAGTTTTCACTGCAATAAAAACCTGCTGATATTACACTACTGATGTTAGTATGTAGTTCTGTTGGTGGGCGAAGTGGGTGGATCTCAGTTTCTTATTCGGTAATTTCTCTGGTTAACAGACGACTGTGTGTGTGAGCTGTAAGGGTGAGGGGGCGGACAGCCAACCCAAGATTCTGACCCAGATTCAGGCGCCTGGCCCTCCACAGACCAACCTCGCCTCAGAGATAAGATGACTTCTCCAACCAGTTTGTTAACTGGAGCTCAGCTTTCTTTATAACCTATCCTCAAGGTTTTACCAACTTCCCCACCCCTGACTCCACCAGAGACAGAGCTGAACGACTTTGATCCAGTGTGTGAGATGGAGGGAGGCTCCCACCCGACTCATCACTACAGAGAAAGAGCAGCACAATTTTTACTGTATGTCTACCACCCCTGACCACAGGGTCTTCTGGCAGCTTCACTCAGACAAACACCCAGTAAATGACAGGGTCAGTTGGATGTCTTACAATATGTGTGGTGGTTGTATTCTTATGGGAGTCTCCCCTTCAACCCACTACATACCAAGCAATGAGATTTACAGTGCCCTCTAATTTTTGGCACAGTGAAGCATTCTCTTCTTTTGATTCTATACCCAGATTTGAAATCAAACAATGACTATGAGGTTAAAGTGCAGACTGTCAGCTTTAATGAGTGTATTTTCATGCATATTGGGTGAACCTTTTAGAAATTACATCACTGTTAGTACATATTCACCCCCATTTTGGGGGAGCAAAAATATTGGGACAAATTCACATGTGTATTAAAGTAGTGAAAAGTTAAGTATTTGGTCCCATATTCATAGCACACAATGACTACATCAAACTTGTGACTCGACACATTTGTTGGATGCATATGCTGTTTGTTTTGGTTGTTCCAGATTATTTAGTGCCCAAAAGAAATGAACGGTAAATCATGTAGTCATTTTGGGGTCACCTAATGTAAATAAGAATATAATATGTTTAAAAACACTTCTACATGAATGTGGATGCTACCATGATGGATAATCCTGAATGAACCGTGAATAATGAGTGAGAAAGTTAAACACACAAATATCATAACCCCCCCTGCCAAAAATGCTCACCACCTATTATTGTAATGGTGGGAGGTTATGTCTTGGGGGTAAGATATTTGTGCGTCTAACTTTCTCACTCATCAATATTCACGATTCAGCCAGGATTGTCCGTCATCATGGTAGCATCCACATAAATGTATAAGTGTAGTTCAGTATCTATAAGTAAAACTATTTACTTGACAGATCTGAAAATAAAGGCCGACAAGAGAAAAGAGGAAGAGACTTGAGTTGTGATCAAGAAATGGAGGGAAGTAACTTAATTAAATGCCTTGATTTATTTGGAACCCTCCAATTGACGTCCTTTATTTTTCACTTCAAAATATTTACAAAAAAAGTCTCCCATTTTTTTTCTCTATTGGTCAACTGTTCTTGTAACAGTTCCCTTCCAATATTTGTTTAAACCAATGCTTAAGTCAAACAGTCCAGTTTCTCTTAGAAAAAGTTCATGAAAAAAACCCTCAACCATTACTTCCACTCATCTTTTTATTTTCCCATTTCTTGTTTTATTTATTTTTTATTCCAGAGTGCTTTATAAAACTCTTCCCTGCATGCTTACAGCTGCAAAACAGGAAGCCAAGAGCGTGTGCTTGTTAAAAGGAAGTGACATCACCCTGCAGGAAGTACATTATTAACGCATTGTCACCGTCACACTCCCAGATGCTTGAGTTGATTTGTTTGGTCTGTCCAGTACAGTCCAGGCCATGTAGTTGCTCGCCGAGCCACCATCCTGTCTACGAGTCCAATTGTCTTCAAGACAAACATGATACCTGCTCATATGGTATGATTACTCACATGCCATATGGGAATCACTTGTGTCATGATCCGTATATTAATAAAACTAAAAAAGGAGCTCTCTCAGATGGAAGAATTCAATCCGATGGGAAGCCTGGCAGCACAAAGGAAGGGGGTCGGATCCCCTCTCTGATGGGATTTGGATCAATGGGAATAAAGAAGGTCCATAATGAAGTAGGTTTACAGTTGCCCCTAAACCCTGATCTAGGGACAGTTTCTGCCATTTGACCCACTGATGTTTAAGGTTTGGACTGGGGGACAGGTCAGCTGATCCTGGACCTGTGTCTACAGGGAGGGTAGCTAATCCTAGACCTGTCTACAGAGCAACTTCTACACAGAGAGAAATCCCAACACACCCCCCCCCCCCCCCCCAAAGTGCATAGAAATGGTGTCCCAGCAACACACAGAAGAGAACTTGGAAGAGCGAGTGTGTTCAAGCTGCACAGTACATCCCTGAACTCAGCAAGGAGAGGAGACAAAACCAGAGCTGTAACAGTAATAAACCATTGTTCTCTTTACAGTTATCAGACCATGTTCAATAAACATGGAAAATAATTATAACATAAGGCTATCGATCTCACTACAACGGGGAAGGAGATGTCGCTAAAACGTTTCTGCACAACAGTTTTTGCACAAAGAGACGTATATCATCATACAGTACACTGTGTGTCTGTCTGACAGAGAAAACGAATACATGTCAACCCCGCCCCCGAGAGTGCTTGTAAGTGCATCTATACGAGTTGTAACATGGTGCTTAGCAGAGGACTGTCCGTATAACATGTAGAAGTGAACGTCTGTGTGTACCTGTATGTATGTAGGTTCTGTGTGTGTCTACATGTGTAGACATGCGTTTATTTAACTAGTAGCGTAGTGGGTAGTAGAGAGCCGTTTGACTGTAGAAGTATGTGTGTGTATAGATAAATGTATGCGTGTTAACTGGTGACATAGTGCTTGGTGGAGGGCTGCCCATACAGGCCATAGAAGTCTGTGTGTCTGTGCGTCTGCTGTGCATCTATCCAGTCTCTGACAGCCAGCCCTTGCATGGCTGGAGCTCCAGAGGCCAGGCCAGGGGGAGGGGGGTAGTCCTGGGTGCTTACCCAGGGAAAGGAGCCTGAACGTGGGTAGGGAGGGTGGCCGCGGTGGCCTGACACAGAGGGTACCCCAGAGCAGTAGCAATTATCCATGGTACACACCAGGATCTTACGCCCACCATACTGGGGGAGCACTGCCTGCTGAGAAGTATGGGAGGAGCTACCGCCAGCAGGGGGAAAGTGGGAGGGACCAAACACAGACCCTGAATGGTGATTTGTTAGAGAGCCACTTCCACTTCCGCCATTTTCGTTCATGTGGGAGGGGCCACAGGGAACCAGAGGCTGCTGATTAGAGGATTGGCCCTCCCCAGGGGCAGAGTTTGGGCCTAGGTAGGGCTGCTTGGATGATGAGTCCTTGAACCCGGAAGCAGATGTTTTCCCGGCGCTTCCGTTGCTTTCTGGGAACACAGAGGAGTGTTTGCGTTTCTCTGCCCCGGAGCCAAGGCCGCTGGGATACGCCTGGACGGACTGGAGGAACGAGGAGGGAGGGGCTAGGGGGGCTAGAGGGGGGAGGGAGAGAGGTAGAGAAAAAGGGGGATCAGACTTACAAAGCCACATATGAATTCCCTTGATCTACCAACACAAACAATCAGATACAGGTGTGAAGATTCTGTAAAGATGATTCTCTTGATCCTACCTTCCAGTGTTTTCCGTAGGCTCTTCTCTCTCTTGGAGAGTTCTGACAGGAACAACTTAGAGTTGAGACTGCCCACCTTGTAGGGAGGGAGCGCACTTCCCACGCACGCTTGAGACCTGCAACACACAAATATGTATGCAACAAGCCTGGTATATTAGCGCTCCATTAAAAATATAGTTCCGGTTCGATCCCCGCATGAGCCCTGCGCATTTCTGCTCTCTACTCTGTCTCCCTGCTACATGTCTGATCCTGTCATAAAAAGATATGTAAGGAGTTTGGAATTCTGTTCTATATAAATAAAATAGTAATGGTATCATGACAATTGTAACATGACTACAGTTGTAATGTGTGCAATAAGCCATTTCTGTAAGTGCCTTTTTGTATCTCTCACCTCTCCATGAGGATCTTGACAGGTTTAGTATTCTTCATGAAGCCCAGCTCCTCAGCCTTGCCGAAGGCCGTGTGGACCGAGCTGAGCAGCTTCTGGGCCTCGTGTCTCTGTTCTCCCAGAGCTAGAACCTGGCCCGCGTTCTCCTGGCAGAACCTAGAACGCGCCCGCTCTAGAACCTCCAGTGTTCGGGACAGGTCTTCTTCCAAGAAGTGCTGCATCCGCTGGTACTGCACACGCACCTCCTCTTTTAGCTCACACACTCTATCCTGTAGGAGAGAACACACACCGTTATACACACACACTGCTATACACACACACACACCGTTATACACACACATACGTCGCTGGTATACATGCATGTGCATGGGTGTGTGCAGCCTGTGCTCACTGGCTGAGGTGTGAGAGAGAGAGTGTTTGTGAGAGAAATCAGACATACCTCCACCACACACTTGTCAGAGTCGAGTTTACAGAGCTGCTCATCGATGTCCTGAACTCTCTCCTCCACCCTCTCCTGCTGCCGCAATAGATTTTGCTGAGAGAGAAACGGTAATGTCATTAATAGTTGGGTTCGATAACTCTTCATACATAGCTGAACAAATAAAATAAAATCATGAGAAGAGAAACGCCATCAGGCCTCTAGTTGGCTGAGGCAGCCAATTTAGTCTCCATCTAACAAACAGTTTATCTGAGGGAGGGAGCTGTCATGGCAACCAATCGCTATTTCTGGTGAATGAGGAATGAGCGAGAGAGATACTCTTCTCTCCTCCTTTCTCAGAACACCACATACACTAGCCCCACTCATGGAACTGTTGTCAAAACACTAGTTATTCTGGGCTGGTGTTGGCACGGCTACAACACACATGCCCAGATTGGCCAAACCAGAGTGCCACGCCACAATTACACTTCCTGGGGGCAAAGATTATAAGTATGGCAAGACACTGCTCTTATAGTATCTTCCTGCATGCCCACGGTAGTAGTGGTTTGTCACCTGAATGCTGATAGATTCAGGCTCAGAGCAGAAGCCTGGGGCAGGGATGATGGTGGGGGGGACCTCTTTGGATGGGGGATGTTCAGTACCTTTAAGGGGTACTGGGGGGGGGGGGGGTGACTGATGGATAGAAATGGCATATCTAACATATTTTCCACCAGGACCACCAGTGGAGAAGAGTGATATGGGGAGGTAGGTCAGTCATGCCCTGGGGAGGTTGGGTGGAGCTGGGGACCATGGTGGAGAGGTTATGGGGAGCATCTCTACCCCCTCTGCCGCCACCACAAGATGCACTTAAGCAGTAACAATGTCACAGTACATTAACTTCAGCCTCCCCAGTCACTCATTACAAATGGAGATGGTAGTCAGCCACAGGGGGGGAAAAAAATCTGGACAGGAATTCACACTGTAGTTTGTTATACAAGAACCTTCCTAACCCTTCCAATGTGGTTGAACCCCCACACACACAGAGACACACACACAGAGACACACAGACAGAGAGTAGGCTACTAACAAGCTAATGAACACTGAGTATTAACAGAGCCATAAAACAGAGTCAGAGGCCAGAAGTAGTCACCAATATGAGTCAGGAGAAAAGCCTGTATGACTGACTAGCCCCTCATATCCCCAACCTGGGGATAGTTGGTAGTTTTTACACCAACCACAGCTTTCCTTTCTAGAACCCAGAAAATAAGAGAATCACAAGAAAACAAAAAGGAAACCATAAACAACCATTCCTCCTCTTGTACCACAGAACAGAGTGAAGAATCTCACTTAATTCCTCGCCCTCCATACAACCCCCCTTTCTCCCGGCTGGCGGTCCCAGGCGAGGATGCACCTGTGCTGGGGAGATAAGGCTGGCTTAGACCCCTCATTGTTCCACCCCTCCAACACATTGTTTGTCACTCTCAACACATGAGAATGGGGGTTGGATTGGATCAAAATGGAAAAATACATACACTCGAGGACTGACACTCCGACACACACACTTATCCCCAATTTGAGCCGCTTTGTTCTTAAATCAAAGGAGTGTGTGTAAAAGACAGATTTTAGTCTTACCCGTATATCGTTGCGGCGTAGCTCCACGTCAGTGACTCCGTGTCCGTGACTGGGATGGCATCGTGTGAAGCAGCAGTATTGACACACGGCTGTCTGTTCTGCCTCACAGTGGTACAATCTGTACTCGTCGTGCTGAGGACACGTCCAGGCCTTGACTGCCTCAGCCTCCACCAGCAGGTGTCCCAGGGCGGAGCAGGGCTGCTGCAGGTGTGTCTGGACGTGGCTCTGGCAACAGGGGGCGCTACAGCGCAGGCAAACCTTGACAGCCGGGAGCGGGGGGCCACGGCGGCACAGAATACACTGCAGCACCGGCGAGGCGGCCTTCTCTACAGACAACGCGTTGAACTTGTCCACGATGTTGGACAGCTTGTGGTTCTTCTCCAGAGCAGGCTTCTGACTGTAGGCGTGGTTGCACTCAGGGCAGCGGACCAGTGAGGAGTCTTTAGCCCAGGCTTCGGAGATGCAGCCCCGGCAGAAGTTGTGCTTGCAGGGCAGCTGGATAGGCTCGGAGAAGACGTGCAGGCAGATGGGGCAGATCAGCTCCTCTTCGAAACAGTTCCTCCATGTCTCGGACAGGTCGGAGGTCGCCATGTTGGAGGCCATTTTGGGAGCGGCGGACAGACACGCGACGAAGACCTTCTCACATAAAAAAACAAAAAAACAATCCTATGGATTGACTGGATTTGTAGCCATGAACTAAGCCCCTGACTATAGATCAAATGTCTTGAGGACTGAGGGAAGACCTATGACTGTATACAGAAAGTCCAGTATGTTAGTATGTTACTAGTCCTTTAGTGATATTTGTCTATTGTGCAACAAACTCAGAAATAGTGTTATTATTATCACTAGCACTTTCAAACAGTTAAGTCCAACCGACTGGTGAATGTCCTCAGCTCTCAACTATTGCTTTAAATCTTGCTTTAAATCCAGGCAGCAGTGCACATCCTGTTTGTGCAGAGCAGGTAAACCTAGGCAGATTCCACAGCCACCAGGAAAGGCCTCAGGGAAACGATGAAAACACCCCGGTGATTACGACACACGGTCCGGGCTGACGTTATGCAAATTACCGTAAAGGGTTAGCAAGGCCTTCGTTTCTCTGAAATCACACGGTTAGGCAATAACCGGCTACTGTAACGGCTGACGAATGGTTCACTTTGTGCGTAGTATAGCCTAGGCCTAGTTCTCGCAGCTAAATTGTTCGTATTTCCAGCTACGGTATGATAGCAATAAAGGCACATAGATCTACCAAGCAACACGGTTCAGACATTAAATTGAATCGGTCTAAATTAGGGTTGTTTGTATGGTTACATCACCGCCGAGACGAATTTATTTCTATACAGCTGATGAAAGACGAAAGCTCACATTTCTCTCCCCTTCTGCGTAGCCCTTTACTTTAGCTTGACAAGCTAGCCTTGACTTCCTCGTCCGCTTATGTTTGTTTGTTCCTCAATCGATTGAGTTCCAGAAATGAACATAAGTAAAAGATTGCGTTGCTGAAATTCTTCCTATACCGTCACCCTGAATAAAGCCATCTGTAAATCGATGAAGCTTGCCCAAGGTTGATACAACGCCGATGTTGCAAAGGGCACATTAATTGTTATTTTATCCTCTCATCCAATAATACACCGACTATTTTGGGTACGTTCACAATTAATACGATTACGCTCGTGAGAGCTTTTTGGTACAAAGGATGAAACAAAAATACAAGGATTGCAAATCAGATACATGTGACAAGTGTCCTTAGCCCTTCAATAAACATTGCACCACGTTGCGACGGACTTTGATCCCCACAATAGCGACATAACTACAGCCTATTTGTTTGATGTGTAACGTCGTCAGCTATAAAGCTTTCACAGGCAACACTCGCATATCTGTACACAAGGCCTAGACTTTACTCACCAAATACTCTTTCTTCTCGGCTACTTGGGCCTAAAAGACTTAATTAGTAAAAAGGTCCAACAATACTTCGTTAGAAGGCGATTTACTGCATAGTTTATGGTGTAACCGACTTCAGTTCATAAGCATAAAACAAAGCCCAGGGTTTTTAGAATCCACTGGAATGTTGGCTTCTGTGGCGAGCCTTCGGATCATACACACAGACCGATCAAAACGTATCCAGGCCCAAAGATATGTCCTGGCTTCATTCCTTTGGTTTATCAGGGACGGATCATAACTATTATCAGCTCACGTTCAGCTAAAAACATTTCACTCCACTGACTTCGTAAGGTTAATGAAATCGCTTTAATTCTGAGAAGTCATCTCACAATTTTCTGTCACTGCACAAACAAGTAAGACTACGTTACAATATTTACGACTACCACGGTTTTACATATTATTACATATAAATGCACCAGTCTAATCTTATTTAAAGGGGATGTCGCTATTCTGGCCTTGTTAAAGGTAGCGGTCATCAATCTTGCGCTCCTCATCCAAAAAAAAAAGAATCCACCGAGGATATAGGGCCTCGGTTATTCCCAAAACTCGTTTGGTTTGCTAATCACACCGAAACAAAAAGATTCCGTCGCGTTCAAACACGCCTCGTCAGTTCTTTCGGGTTCAGCGATGTATATGTGGCCATTTTTCGAGTCCTTCAGTCCCGTTGTTAATAGCCGAGTTGCCTTGACCATTCAAATCCAATTCGTCTCTGAATTCTAATTTGCGACCCTCGTTTTTAAATCTCTCTCTCCCTCTTTCTAACTCAACGTCGGAGCAAGGAGGAATGCTAGCTAGATAGACTAGTCGTTCAATCGGGTTAAACATCGGCTCACCCCTCCTTCCGGCTGGTCCCGTTGCTCCTCTAGCATCACGCGACCTGTCACACAACCTATGCGTATCACGTTTCTAAAGGAAGGCGTTGATGAGCAAGGACTGGAGAGGAGCATATTCAAATATCTATTAAGAAATTACGATACGTTTTTATTTTTCACAAGTATAGGAAAATGTTTGTTTATACTCAATGTTTCTCTCCACAGAAATCTTTAAAAGGCCCAAAAAAATATACATGATTCAAAGATAAATCATAAAAAAAATAGCCAATTTAATAAATAAATAAGATAAAATGGTATATGTTGCATACACATATTTAGCAGATGTTATTACAGGTGTAGTGGCCTTAGGCCTCACTCCCCCCTATCTGAGATATCTAAAGGGTGAGGAGCGATAGCGATGGGTGAGAGAAGGATATGGGCGAGGAAAGGTAGGGAATAGGTGAAAGTAGTAAGGTGCATTCAGATAAGTGTATGTTGTTTCACCATGAGGCTTGCCGAAACTAATGGCTTTCATGGGTGTGTACGGTATAAGAACCTCTTAGATCAGTGGTATTCAAACTCTCAGTCGGGACCTTATTTTTCTCCCAATAATATCTCGCGACTCCACCCCAAATCTAATGACAACACCTTAAAATCTGTAAATTTAGATTTTTACATCAACAAAAAAAATTATATTAATTACATTTTCATATCTTATCAAAATGAAGAAACCAATAAATACATTTACTCAATAAAATTGTATTTTTCAAATGATCTTTCTCAAAAACTTTATATTGTATATTGGCCCATACAATAATGTGTAATCTTGATTTTTTGTTACGAAAAACTATACAAAAAAACTAAAACATGTTGGCGACCCCACTGCAGTTCCCTTGTCGCGACCCCGACTTTGAATACCACTGTCTTAGATTGTATCAGACCAATCAAATGACTCAGGTCCAACTATCCAAAACCTTATTGGTTATTTCAACGACTCAGAGTCTTCAGAGAAGGGTATGTGGTTCAAAATAGAGTGGACCATTGAAACAATGCCCCCTTAATCTTCATTGTCAGTTTCATGTGGGATTAACAGAGTAGAGTTTGGGGAAAGTAGAGTTAGACGTAGTACAGCAAACTAGTAGGGTGTGAGTAGAGTAGGGGTTCAGATGATGTAGTCAGTTGTAGCAGGGTGCGAGTAGAGTAGGGGTTCAGATGATGTAGTCAGTTGTAGCAGGGTGCGAGTAGAGTAGGGGTTCAGATGCTGTAGTCAGTTGTAGTAGGGTGTGAGTAGAGTAGGGGTTCAGATGCTGTAGTCAGTTGTAGCAGGGTGCGAGTAGAGTAGGGGTTCAGATGCTGTAGTCAGTTGTAGTAGGGTGTGAGTAGAGTAGGGGTTCAGATGTTGTAGTCAGTTGTAGTAGGGTGCGAGTAGAGTAGGGGTTCAGATGTTGTAGTCAGTTGTAGTAGGGTGTGAGTAGAGTAGGGGTTCAGATGCTGTAGTCAGTTGTAGTAGGGTGTGAGTAGAGTAGGGGTTCAGATGTTGTAGTCAGTTGTAGTAGGGTGTGAGTAGAGTAGGGGTTCAGATGTTGTAGTCAGTTGTAGTAGGGTGTGAGTAGAGTAGGGGTTCAGATGCTGTAGTCAGTTGTAGTAGGGTGTGAGTAGAGTAGGGGTTCAGATGTTGTAGTCAGTTGTAGTAGGGTGTGAGTAGAGTAGGGGTTCAGATGCTGTAGTCAGTTGTAGTAGGGTGTGAGTAGAGTAGGGGTTCAGATGCTGTAGTCAGTTGTAGTAGGGTGTGAGTAGAGTAGGGGTTCAGATGTTGTAGTCAGTTGTAGTAGGGTGTGAGTAGAGTAGGGGTTCAGATGTTGTAGTCAGTTGTAGTAGAGTAGGGGTTCAGATGTTGTAGTCAGTTGTAGTAGGGTGTGAGTAGGGGATCAGATGGAGTAGAGTCTGAGCTGCTCCTCCACGTCTCCCTCTGACACCTCCCCAAACGTCTCCTGGTTCTCCTTCAGCAGCTGGAAGATGGCTGCCAGCTGCTCCCGTTGCACCCTGGGAAAAACACACAGGTAAACAAATCTGAGTCTCCACCCTGCTGCTGTCACCTGGTCAATGATAGAGATAGAGCCCACAGGGACAGAGGCAGGTTTAAAAAAATAAACTCTAGTATACACACATGCACAGATGGTTAACGACAAGTGGTTCATGATACAAGTGCAGAACATAGGTCAGCAAAGCTAGATGATGGTATAGCCCAGCCCAACACAGCCAAGTGCAGCATGGAGAAACACAGCCAACACAGAACAGGGATTATGGTGTGAGCAAAATGGCCACTGAACCAATCTCTAAAAACAAAAATATATGACCAGGTGGTATCATACAATCATCCTACATGCCTTGTTTGGATCAAATCTGAAACAAAATGAAATAATTGCATTGTTTGCTCTAAATCAGCAAACCAGCAAGCCAGATACAAAATAATTACCAAATAGAGTTTGGTGAGCGGATTGACATTTATTGGGATGAGTCTTGTCCTGGAGGCAGAATTAAGCGATTTCCGCTAGATGGGCCAGCTGCAAAGTCAAAATTGTCTATATTGTAAAAATTCATGACCGTTTTTAAGGTTAGGCATTAGGGTTAGCAGTGTGGCTAGGATTAGTGTTAAGGTTAAGTTTCATATCAGCTTTTATGACTGTGGCTGTGCCAGCTCTAAAATAAAATAAAAAATGCTCTAGTGACCCCTCTGCAGAGCTGCCTCCAGAACAAGACTCATGACAAAAAACGGCAAACTGCTTTTGGTGATGCAATGCACCACCTCTTGGTCAAATGGGGAATTGTCATATGAGTTGTATCAAATAGGGGAAGTATCATCTGGTTTGAGGTGATCCCTCAAATGTTATGTCCCAATCAACACCTTACCCACCCCTGAGAAACACCTGATTAATATTTAACACATGGGAACCATGGCAACGTCCTCAGGGGAGCTGGGGGGATGGAGCAGGAAAGAGGAGGAGGGGGGGGGTAAAGGTTGAGGAGCATGAGGTACAGATGAGAGACATGGGGATATGGGACTGGTCCAGTCCTTGAGGGCAGCAGCGTCTGCTGGTCTCTCGAGGAATGCAGTTGAGAGACATCTGGTATAAGCGTGAGACCAGGGGACTGGATGGTAGGTCACTAGATGGCCATGCTTGAAAAGACAAGGAGCTTCAGAACTGAAACTTTTAAATACCTTTGCTTTTTGGTGTCAGTTTAGTTTAAGGTTAAAAATCACATCGGAGGTTAGAGTTTAAGCACATCCATCCGTTCTAGCATGGTCAGGCAATGACGACCCTAATGAATTAGCGCAATTCTTATGTTCATACATTACCATGTTTTTACTACAGCCCCTGTCTGTCTGCATGTCTGTCTGTCTGTCCGAGGGACTTACAGAGAGGTAAAGTCAGTGGTGAACTCTACCCTGCAGAAATAGAGAGCAGGACACAGATGTTACAGACAGACACCAGGCCTGGGTCGGTCTCTGAATAGGAGGCCTAGGTTTCTGCTGGAGTAAGATGAAACTGCCCTGGAACACTGATCTAAGGTCAGTTTTGTGTTATCTCCCTCAACTCATGGGGGTGTTTCTTTCTTTCTTTCTTTCTTTCTTTCTTTCTTTCTTTCTTTCTTTCTTTCTTTCTTTCCTGTGCCTTGTTTTCGGGGCCCTGGTCCTAAGTCCCCAGTGGTGCCGTGGATAGAAGCAGCTGCTAAGCACAGCCAGCCTCACAAAGACAACACACACTGACACACACTGACGCTTGGAGAGGAGGAGAGGGGCTGTAAGGTAGCAGAGGACGCTGGACAGGAGAGGGTTAAACAGTGGGAAAGACAATTTATAATGGCCATGTCCAAAATCGGTCTTGCGTACTACTTACTAAAACTACATACTGTGTACTAATCGTACTACATACTATTTAGGATGTACTGTTTAGTTAAAATGTGTGCAGTAAGTAACAAATATCAACATACTAAGCTCGTCCATACTGAGAAAGTGCCATGTAATGCGCAATTGTTCTTGTTCCACGCCATTCATTTGTTTTGGTAGAGTGTGTCCCCTATTCTGATTATCAGTTGTTGTCAAACACACATGGGTCTGAAAAGACAATTGTATTCTTCAAAAGTGTACAGCAGATTCTACTTGATGAAAAGCTGAAATTAGTATGTCATCCTGGCATTTAAAGCATACTAACTTTTGAAAATGTCACATCCTATAAAACGTTCTATATTCGCATACCCAAAAAGCCTACTATTAGAACGCAAGTGTGGGTATTCGGACACGGCCAGTTACTGCTGGTATGCAGTAGCAGTTGAATATGGGGAAAGGGGAGGAGACTAGGAGAGGAAGCCACGTCAGAGTATTGAGATGCAGCCCAGCACTGACCTCTGTTCCTCCTCCAGCTCCTCTTTGGTCATCATCTTCTCCATCTGGCTGGTCCGCAGCATGCCGGGGACGTATTTCAGGGGCACTTCCACTTCCTCCATATCTGCTGAGAGAAAAGGCTCTCTTGGTGCTGTTTGAATCCCAGTGGTCATTCACCAGCCCAAGTCCTGGAGAACTACATGCTGTGCGTGCTTTTTTCCCAGCCAATACTAACACACCTGAGTCTACTGATCAACTGATCACCAAGACCTTGATTAGCTGAAATCAGGGTGTGTTATTGCTAGGCTGAAAAAAAAGCTGGCAAATTGTATATGTCAACAGGACCAAAGTTGCTGGCCATTTCTCTATCCACAGTGATTGAAGCAGTGGCTTACTCACCGTTGCTGTACTCTGGGCTCTCTGTGGCACCCCCTGTCTGTCGGTAGGAGAGAGGGCACAGTAACGACCCCCCCTCAGGGAATTGTAGGTGACCAAAGTCTCTACCTGGAATATCCACTGGCGCTGAGGCAGTGTTTGAGGTCGAGTACCGTTGGCCAGACTGTCAGAGAGGAAGAGAGACAGAAAGTGAGAGGGAGAGGTTGAGAAACATTGGACTAAACCAGCAGTTCCCAAACTAGGGGTCGCGACCCCACGTGGGTTCGCCTGATATGAAAATGGGGTCACAAGAGAATTCCCAAAATCTGGAGACAATAAATAAATAATATATATATATTATTCCCATGGTGAATGGCTAGGCCCGCTACGCTATGAAACCACACACTATTGCAGAGACTTTGATTTTACTGGCTGCAATTGATATGGTTAAAACAATGTGTGGGGAGGCAGAGGCACAGAAACTCACATCAATACCTTTGTCAGATAACACTGCAATAAAGAATATATGCTATTGCTAGCAATCAAGAGGAAACTCTGACTGAACAACTCAAAAACTCCTAATGCTCTCCAAATGGACGTTAGTTGTGAGGGCCCAGATTCCCATACATTGACTTATGTTCGCTATACATGTCAGGGGATGCTATTCACAAGAACATATTCTTCCGTCTCACGATTCCCGAGCATGAAACGGCACAGGGGATGTTCAGTGTGCTGCGTAACTATATTCACGAAAAACAGATTCCATGGGATCGAATGGTGGGCTTTTGCACAGATGGGGCTCCATCTATGGCGGGACAGCGGACAGGCCTCTACACTCTAGTTATGAATGTGTCTCCCTCTGCGAGGGATAGACGCATTGTATGAGAGAAACTGGCGGCAAAAGAGCTGAGCATAGAAGTCGGAGATATACTGCAGCAGGTAGCCTAGTGGTTAGAGCGTTGGGCCAGAACCAAAAGGTTGCTGGATCATATCCCGAGCTGACAAAGTAAAAATCTGTCGTTCTGCCCCTGAACGAGGCTGTTAATCCACTGTTCCCCGGTAGGCCGTCTTTATAAATAAGAATTTGTTCTTAACTGACTTGCCTCGTTAAATATATATATATATTTTTTTTAAAAGGTAACTTTAATTGTAAACTACATCAAACCGCATCCACTGCGCAAACGCCTGTTTAGGGCCATTCCCCCCAGAAATGTCCGGGAACCTCCAGGTGCCTTGGTGAAAGAGTGTGGTAAAATCTCACAGCAAGAACTGGCAAATCTGGTGCAGTCCATGAGGAGGAAATGCACTGCAGTACTTAATGCAGCTGGTGGCCACACCAGATACTGACTGTTACTTTTGATATTGACGACCCTTTTTTTCACGGACACATTATTCAATTTATGTTAGTCAAATGTCTGTGGAACTTATTCAGTTCATGTCTCAGTTGTTGAGTCTTGTTATGTTCATACACATATTTACACATGTTAAGTTTGCTGAAAATAAACGCAGTTGACAGTGAGAGGACGTTTATTTTTTTGCTGAGTTTATATGCAGTCCCATGTGAAAGCAGAGTTTCGATGGTTGACACTAAAAAGAGGAGGGCCCCAACTGCTACTATGTTTATTTCTCAGCTGCTCCGTTATAAAACCAGAGAAGCCTACCAGGCTTAAAAACGAAATGTGGGAAAGTGGCCTCCATTCGCTATCAGAGTGTTTATTTTTATTTCTTTATTTCACCTTTATTTCACCAGGTATTTATTTAACCGCCTCTCCTTCCAGTTCTCTGCTGCAAATGACTGGAACGAACTACAAAAACCACTGAAACTTATCTCCCTCACTAGCTTTAATCATCAGCTGTCAGAGCAGCTCACAGATCACTGCACCTGTACATAGCCCATCTGTAAATAGCCCAAACAACTACCTCATCCCCTACTGTATTTATTTATTTATCTTGCTCCTTTGCACCCCAGTATTTCTACTTTGCACATTCATCTACTGCACATCTACCATTCCAGAGTTTAATTGCTATATTGTATTTACTTCGCCACCATGGCCTATTTATTGCCTTACCTCCCTTATCTCACCTCATTTGCACACATTGTATATAGACTTGTTTTATTGTTACCAGCACACAATCAAGAGGTATGCACAGATAATAACTAGACATAGCAAGATCAAATTAAACGTATTCGTCACGTGCACAGTTTACAGCATGTACAAAAGCTGACAGTGAAATGCTTGCATGATCATACACACGCGAGCAGTTACGTACACAAAACACAACAAACAAGTTGACACTATGTTTGTTTACTCCATGTGTAACTCTGTGTTGTTGTATGTGTCGAGTTGTAAATGAGAACTTGTTCTCAACTTGCCTACCTGGTTAAATAAAGGTGAAATAAATAAAGGTAGGCCAGTTGAGAACAAGTTTTCATTTACAACTGTGACCTGGCCAAGATAAAGCAAAGCAGTGTGATCAAATCAAACAACACAGAGTTACACATGGAGTAAACAAACATAGTGTCAACTTGTTTGTTGTGTTACACATAAACAAATGTACAGTCAATAACACAATGATGTGTCTTTTTTTCCCTGCCCTTGTTCCTGCCCATTTGATAATGGGCCATTCTAAATCAAAACACATTTGACATATTAGTAAAGACAATATTAAATTGAGAATAGTCTCATGGGTGAAAATATGATCACTTGATGAAAGAACACAATGTACAGCCTTAGCTACACAGGAAGGCCAAAAAGATCAACAACCGCCCGAGCCACTGCCTGTTTACCCTGCTTCCATCCAGAAGGCGAGGTCAGTACAGGTGCATCAAAGCTGGGACTGAGAGACTGAAAAACAGCTTCCATCTCAAGGCCATCAGGCTGTTAAACAGCCACCACTAACATTGATAGGCTGCTGCCAACATACAGACTCAAATCTCTGGCCACTTTAATAAATTGACTTAATAAAGGTATCACTAGTCACTTTAAATAACGCTACTTTAATAATGTTTACATATCCTACATTACTCATCTCATATGTATATACTGTACTCTATACCATCTATTGCATCTTGCCTATGCCGCACAGACATTGCTCATCCATATATTTATATGTACATATTTTTATTCAACCCTTTACATTTGTGTGTATAAGGTAGTTGTTGTGAATTTGTTAATTACTTTGTTAGATTACTTGTTAGATATTACTGCATTGTCGGAACTATAAGCACAAGCATTTCGCTACACTCGCATTAACATCTGCTAACCATGTGTATGTGACCAATAAAATTTGATTTGATTTAGCCAAGGAAAAGAGTACAAGCTTTTTTGCGACTTTTTCAAATAGTCAATAGGCTATAATCTTTGCAGCCCATATATGTTTATATTTTTAAGACATTCTAAGGTTTGTATAATTCAAATTTGACAAATAACTCTTCATCTAGTGTATAGGACCTGTTTCAAATTATCTCTTTTACACTCAACAGAGCCACTTCATTTGCATACTTTTTTATTCTCAGGAATAAAATAAAATATCCTTTTTATTTTATTCAGCTAAGTTCAATTATATTATTCTTACTATGAAATCTGCTATTTCAGCCACACCTGTTGCTGACAGATGTATAAAATCAAGCACACTGCCATACAATCTCCATAGACAAACATTGGCAGTAGAACGGCCTTACTAAAGAACTTATTGACTTTCAACATGGCACTGTCATATAAAATAATTGGCACGGAACTTATAAGAATATCTTGTCTGCTAAATGAACTGGCCTACAGCCTATGCCATGGCGCATAGCCAGATAACATACAGTAGGCCAACTTGTGTTCGGTTCTTCTGAAATATATTTCCTTCATATCATGTTTCTTCAGACCTGCCTAAAATATATAATGGATTTATTGTGATAGTGTATATTAAATGGATTTATTATACTTTTCTAAAGCTGCATTAAGTAACGTTTTGGGTGACCTGACAAAATTCCCATAGAAATGTAAGTTATAGATCTGCAAGTCTAAAAAGTGGTAGAACTATTCTATGTGCACTATTTCTATACTTCCTGTTTTTAAGTTTTGTTTAACAGCAGAAAATACAATATTTTTGGTCATTGAAAATATGTTTCACAGCAGTTTAGATGATTCTCTACAATATACTTTCTTGTTTTGTCACATAATCTGAAATTAGGTAAACTAGTAGAATTTTAGCAACCAGAAAATGGCTGAGCGATTTCTGCATAGTGTATCTTTAAATGTAAATGTTCCAAAGGCACTTGTATAGGGCTTGTACACATGGAGGCCTGTATAGGGCTTGTACACATTTGCCCCAATCTTGGTGGGGCAAATCCAACAATTTTTTTTAGATGCATGCCAGCAAAGCCACTACACAACATAACATTAAACAAAGCATTAATTGCACTATAACGGTGACAAACGATGCCCACAAACTGTTAGGGCCTACATGAAGCTGTCCCGACAGCGGAGCTTTCTTTTCTACACCTGGAGTGAATCCTTACCACCGCTACACCTGGCTATCAGCGGAGCCTCATCTGGCAGCGGAAAAGTTCATTCAGCCTCATTTACTGCCTTTTTAAAAACCATAGCTAATATGGCTGACTTGCTTAAACAAATAGCCTACTGTTTTTACTGATTCCTTGTGTGTTTGTGTAACTAAAAAAAAAATGCATTCACTTTCCATAATAACGAATGTAAACTGTCATGGTCAAAACATGTTGATACAACAGTAATAAAGCACTGCTCTGCTTTTTAACAACACTATCAACAAGGCAGGTCCTACAGACCCTAGTTTTGTTACACCTGTACTACTATTCAGTTGTGTGGTCAGGTGTCACAAAGAGGAACCTTGGGAAAAAAGAACATCCCTTAAATGTACATGGAGAGCTAACATTAATCATATGCATGTAAATCTCTCATGGCTCAAAGTGGAAGAGAGATTGACTTCATCACTACTTGTTTTTGTAAGAAGTGTTGACATGCTGAAGTGTTGACATCTCTTCACAATGCCCAAGCCCAGAACAGACTATGGGAGGTACACAGTACCACATAGAGTCATGGCTACATGGAACTCTATTCCACATCAGGTAACTGATGCAAGCAGTAGAATCAGATAAAAAATATATAAAACTACACCTTACGGAACAGCGGGGAGTGTGAAGAGACACACACACAGGCACAGAATCACATACACATGATAAGACATTCTACACACACGTACACATGGATTTTGTATTGTAGATATGTGATAGAGTAGTGGCCTGAGGGAAGACACTTAATGTGTAAAAAGTGTTTTTAAATGTAATGTCATGTAATTCTTTAATTGTATATAACTGCCTTAATGTTGCTGGATCCCAGGAAGAGTAGCTGCTGCTTTGGCAGGAACTAATGGGGATCCTTAATAAATACAAAAATACAAATGTGCACCACAAAGTCTGAACAGTATAGGCTAAGTTCTGAAGGGAAGAGGGACCAAATTCTTACATGCTGACCAGACCGGACACGTCGCGTGCACGAGCGTCACAAAATAAATTTAGAAATCCATGTTATTCAATTATTGCACCCACACTGCTCGCACGCGCCAACGAGAGTCTGCGACGCCAAGGGCTAAAATAGAAATTGTTCCTATTTCTGACGCAGATCGCTCTGAAAGTCATCTCCTCATTGGTTTATAGAAGCAGGTATCCACGTGCCATCTCCTCATTGGTTATACCCACATGGGTGATTGAAAGACGAACTTTGTTACCGGATGTCGTGGTAATACTATGAAAGTTTAGATGCGATCAACATATAAGTTCAAAGATGAAAAAGCCTGGAAGGAGGAGAGAGGACTAGAAACGATTCGGTTGGCTGTTTTATGTGTGGATTAATTGTCGGAGTAGAGGTCCTTGTGCATTTCAGGTAAAACAACAACTCAATGTTTATATCCCAGGACAAATTAGCAAGTGCAAGCTAACTAGCTAAATTGCCATACATGTGTAATGCTTTTCGACTTGTCCCCAAATGAATGTCATTGGTTCAGAGTTTGTTTTGATATATTAACCTGCGTGTCGTGATCACGTTTGGTGTGGGGGGGGCAAAATAAATTTATGCACAATAGCACACGATGGCGCACGCGCGCAGCCGGTTTGGGTTCCGTGTTAGGGTGAGACACATGGGCTACTAACAGCTTACTACACAACATACATTTAGTATTACTGTTTTAGCTACAGTATACATACCGTGCAATTGGAAAGTATTGCGACCCCTTGACTTTTTCCACATTTTGTTACGTTATAGCCTTATTCTAAAATTGATTACATATTTTTTCCCCTCATAAATCTACACACTACCCCATAATGACAAAGCAAAAAAGAAATTTGTAGAAATTTTGGCAAATTTATTCTATATAAAAAAACAGAAATACCTTATTTACATAAGTATTCAGACCCTTTGCTATGAGACTCGAAATTGAGCTCAGGTGCATCCTGCTTCCATTGATAATCCTTGAGATGTTTCTACAACTTGATTGAAGTACACCTGTGGTAAATTCAATTGATTGGACATGATTTGGAAATGCCCACACCTGTCTATATAAGGTACCACAGTTGACAGTCAGAGCAAAAATCAACAATGAGGTGAAAGGAGACAGGATTGTTCTCCGAGACAAGATTGATCTGGGGAAGGGTACCAAATTGTTTTGCAGCATTGAAGGTCCCGAAGAACACAGTGGTCTCTATCATTTTTAAATGGAAGAAGTTTGGAACCATAAAGACAGGTGACCAAGATCCCGATGGTCACTCTGACAGAGCTCCAGAGTTCCTCTGTGGAGATAGGAGAACCTTCCAGAAGGACAACCATCTATACAGCACTCCACCAATCAGGCCTTATGGCAGAGTGGCCAGACAGATGCCACTCCTCAGTAAAAGGTACATGACAGACCGTTTGGAGTTTCCCAAAAGGCACCTCAAGGACTCTCAGACCAAGAGAAACAAGATTCTCTGGTCTGATGAAACCAAGATTGAGCTCTTTGGCCTGAATGCCAAACATTACGTCTGGAGGAAGCCTGGCACCATCCTTACGGTGAAGCATGGTGGTGGCAGAATCATGCTGTGGGGATGTTTTTCAGCGGCAGGGACTGAGAACCTAGTCAGGATCAAGAGAAAGATGAACGGAGAAAAGTACAGAGAGATCCTTGATGAAAACCTGCTCCAGAGAGCTCAGGACCTCAGCCGTTTTACGGTCTCTTAACCAATTGTGCTATTATGTGTTTCTTTTGCGATATTTGTAAATTATTTTGTAGATAATGTTTCTGCAACCATATCTTACGGCAGAAAAGAGCTTCTGGATATCAGGACAGCGATCACTCACCTCGGATTAGACAAAGATTTGTTCAACAACAACAACAGCAGCAACAAGCAGGACTCACACGATATTCTCCAAACACCCAGCAGGGCAGACATCCCAATTATTCGCATAAGGAAGCGACGCAGAGGAAGTAGAGCCGGATGCCTCGTCCGGATCCGCAGAAGGCGAGTAGGAAAGCTGCCGTTACCGTCAATATTACTCGCCAACGTGCAATCATTGGACAATAAACTAGACGAGGTACGATCACGAATATCCTACCAACGGGACATCAAAAACTGTAATATCCTATGCTTCATGGAATCGTGGCTGAATGACGACATGGATATTCAGCTGCATGGCCAGGCACGGGTCCAACACCATCATTAAGTTTGCAGACAACACAACAGTGGTAGGCCTGATCACCGACAACGACGAGACAGCCTATAGGAAGGAGGTCAGAGACCTGGCCGGGTGGTGCCAGAATAACAACCTATCCCTCAACGTAACCAAGACTAAGGAGATGATTGTGGACTATAGGAAAAGGAGAACCGAGCACGTCCCCATTCTCATTGACGGGGCTGTAGTGGAGCAGGTTGAGAGCTTCAAATTCCTTGGTGTCCACATCACCAACAAACTAGAATGGTCCAAACACACCAAGACAGTCGTGAAGAGGGCACCACAAGGCCTATTCCCCCTCAGGAAACTAAAAGGATTTGGCATGGGTCCTGAGATCCTCAAAAGGTTCTACAGCTGCAACATCGAGAGCATCCTGACCGTTTGCATCACTGCCTGGTACGGCAATTGCTCGGCCTCTGACCGCAAGGCACTTCAGAGGGTAGTGCGTACGGCCCAATACATCACTGGGGCAAAGCTGCCTGCCATCCAGGACCTCTACACCAGGCGGTGTCAGAGGAAGGCCCTAAATATCGTCAAAGACCCCAGCCACCCCAGTCATAGACTGTTCTCTCTACTACCGCATGGCAAGCGGTACCGGAGTGCCAAGTCTAGGACAAAAAGGCTTCTCAACAGTTTTTACCCCCAAGCCATAAGACTTCTGCACAGGTAACCAATGGCTACCCGGACTATTTACATTGTGTGCCCCCCCAACCCCTCTTTTACTCTGCTGCTACTCTCTGTTTATCTTATATGCATAGTCACTTTAACCATACATCCATGTACATACTAGCTCAATTGGCCCGACCAACCAGTGCTCCCGCACATTGGCTAACTGGGCTATCTGCATTGTGTCCCACCTCCTGCCAACCCCTCCTTTTACGCTACTGCTACTCTGTTCATCATATATGCAAAGTCACTTTAACCATACCGACATGTACATACTACCTCAATAAGCCTAACTAACCGGTGTCTGTATATAGCCTTGCTACTCTTATTTTCAAATGTATTTTTACTGTTGTTTTATTTCTTTACTTACCTACACACACACACACAACTTTTTTCGCACTACTGGTTAGAGCCTGTAAGTAAGCATTTCACTGTAAGGTCTACTACACCTGTTGTATTCGACGCACGTGACAAATAAACTTTGATTTGATTTGGGGCGAAGGTTCATCTTCCAATAGGACAACGACCCTTAGTACACAGCCAAGATAATGCAAGAGTGGCTTCTCTGAGTGGCCCAGACAGAGCCCAGACTTGAACCTGATCAAACATCTCTGGAGAGACCTGAAGATAGCTGTGCAGCGACCCTCCCCATCCAACCTGACAGAGATTGAGAGGATCTGCAGAGAAGAATGGGAGAAACTCCCCAAACACAGGTGTGCTGAGCTTGTAGCGTCCTACCCAAGAAGACTCGAGGCTGTAAATCGCTGCCAAAGGTGCTTCAACAAAGTACTGAGTAAAGGGTCTGAATACACTGTGATAATTCCGTTTTTTATTTTTTAAACATTTGCAAAAAATATATAAAAACCTGTATTGCCTTGTCATTATGGGGTATTGTGTGTAGATTGATGAGGGGAAAAAAACATTTAATCAATTTTAGAAGAAGGCTGTAACGTAACAAAATGTGGAAAAAGTCAAGGTGTCCATTACGAAAAAAGATTGCATTCAGAGTGCAGTATAACTGCATCAAATACTGCGTCCAAAATAACAGTTTTTTACTGCAGTAATTTTGCAGTGTAAATGCAGCTAGAGTGCAGTATATATGCAGTTCAACTGCAGTACAATGCAGTTATTCTGCATTTACTGTGTCCAAAATACCAGTTGACTGCAGTTACTGCACTTTTACAGCAGTTTAAAAATGGCAATCTTTTTTTGTAAGGGGTCTGAATACTTACCAAACGTATGTATTTAATCAATTCAGCCATATTAGCTATGTTTTTTTTTTAAATGCAGTAAATGAGGCTGAATGAACTGTTTCGCTGCCTCTAGAGGCTCCGCTGATAGCAAGGTGTAGCCAGTGTAATAATTCACTCCATAGTGCTTAAAGGAAAGTGGTGCTGTCGGGACAGCTTTATGTAGGCCCTAACAGTTTGTGGGCAACGTTATAGTGCAATTAATGTATTGTTTAGTGTTATGTAGTGGTTTCCTAGCATGTGTTTGCCCCAGTAATATTTACATGCTAAAATCGCCACGGGTCACAAGTATGCTCACTCTCCACTGATAGGATTAACTGTAAAGCACCTACTAAGTGAGAAGCTTGCAACGTGTTGGTCACCCTATTTATCCTGTCCTGTGTGTTTGGGAGCTGCTTGGGTGAAGCTTTTCTAAAGCATTAGCTATGGGGCGTGTCACTGCGATCAAAGTACCTTTTGTCTACTGTCTGGGAGCTACAGTGGACATGGTCGGTAGGCTAATATTACAGTAACAAAGCCAACGGGATGTGATATTTAATTTATTTATTTTTTACATTTGCAAAAATTTCTAAAAGACTGTTTTGGCTTTGTCATTATGGGGTGTTGTATGTTCATTGATGGGGGTGGGGGGAGGGGCAATTTAACCAATTTTAGAATAAGGCTGTAATGTAACAAAATGTGGAAAAAGTCAAGGGGTCTGAATACTTTCCGAAGGCACTGTATATCCCCGGTATATTACATCATTTATGTAGCAGCATACAAGGAGTAGGCCTTTTTTTGGACTCATTGTTGTTGTGCTGAGCTCACTTGAACAGGAAAGTGTTCAGGAAGGTTGTCCTTGTGGGCAAACTTTGTCATCAAAATCTGGCATTCTCTGGATTTATGGTGCTGGGAACTCGAGGTTGAATCATGGCGTCAGTGATCTTCAAATCGGAAAGTCGGAGCTCTAGAAAGAGACCTGAGTTCCTGACTTGGAACTCCGAGTTGGATGACCGTTCAAAACGTATTTTCCCAGTATGAGCTCGTTTTTTATGCGAGTTCCCAGTTGTCTTGAAAGCACCAAAGTCAAAGATATCCCAGTTTTGAGTTCTCAGTTGTTATGAACCCGGCTGAAATCATGCTGAATGTATTCAATCTGGCCATGGTGTTACGTGTGAATGTTTATCCTTTTAAGGTTGGAAAAGATACCCTTTCAGACAGATGTTTTAGATCCTTAAACCCAGACTTGGACCATACACCCTCTCCGCCAAATACTGATTGCTTTGCATCGGTTAGCCACTGATTCCTTCCAAACCACTTATTGTTGAATTTGTGATTTCTGACTTGTTTTGTAACGTTTATGTCCAATGGTCGATGAGCACCGATATGTTTTATCTATACAGAACAAAAATATAAACGCAACATGTAAAGTGTTGGTCCCATGTTTCATAAGCTAAAATAAAAGATCCCAGAAATGTTCCATACGCACAAAAAGCTTATTTCTCTCAAATTGTGTGCACAAATTTGTTTACATCCCTGTTAGTGAGCATTTCTCATTGGCCAAGATAATCCATCCACCTCACAGGTGTGGCATATCAAGAAGCTGATTAAATAGCATGATCATTACACAGGTGCACCTTGTGCTGGGGACATAAAAGGCCACTCTGAAATGTACAGTTTTGTCACATAACACAATGCTACAGATGTATCAAGGATTGCAATTGGCATAGTGACTGCAGGAATGTCCAACAGAGCTGTTGCCAGATAATTTAATGTTAATTTCACAACCACAGACCACGTGTAACCACGCGAGCCCAGGACCTCCACATCCGGCTTCTTCACCTACGGGATGGTCTGAGACCAGCCACCCGGACAGCTGATGAAACTAAGGAGTATTAAAGCCCTTTTGTGGGGAAAAACTATTTCTGATTGGCTGGGCCTGGCTCCCCAGTCATGTGAAATCCATAGATTAGGGCCTAATGAATTTATTTTAGTTGACTGATTTCCTTATATGAACTGTAACTTAGTAAAATCATTGAAATTGTTGCATGTTGCGTTTATATTTTTTTTTATCAGTATATTATTTATCTTTATATGACAAGGATTGAAAGGTATTTACCAGTAGATTGTCAACGTGATTCATGATGATGACTGCTTGTCTAGCTAGCTAGCTTGCTAAGATTTTTTAAGTATGATGTTGACATGATCAGTCTAATCAAAGCTACAGTAGATATAACATGATTTGATGTCATTTTATCTGTGGTCAATGACCTTGTGCCTTCTTGGGCGGGCACTTCTAATGTAAATCTATGGCAGCATCCAAGGCGTGAATATGTACAGTATATAAATATAAATATGTACTGTATTTTGCTAAACAGGTACGGCTCAAAACAGGTGGGGCTCGTCCCAACCTGCCCTGAATGACGGGTCGCCACTGATGTTTAATTAGTATTTTTTATTATTGAATATTAAAACATACAATCTACTTGCAGTGAAGCCGCTCAACATTTACATTACATTCAGTCATCTAACAGACTCCCATCCAGAGCGACCCACAGAAACAACCAGGGTCAACGCCTTGCCCAAGAGCACGTCGACAGATCTCCCACAGGGTCAAAATGGGGACCGAACCAGCGACCTATCAGCCACCGGCCCAAGTTCCTCCCTCAAGCCACCGTCTCCCAATGCACCAACAACCAACAAAATTAACAAAAGAGAAAAAGGAGAAAAACAATGCAAAAACAAAAGATTTTTTTGCAAAAACAAAAAATCATAACAGCAAGGCCAACTGAATACGTTTCAGTGCACGTATGGCACTATTTACATGTGTGTATGTGTGCACATTTGAATGTGAGTGTGTGTATATGCATGTGTACACGTGTACAAACACCTGCGCGGCATCCGCCTCAGGCAAACAGGCATTAGATGTAACAACGTTGCCCCTCAGTGTCATTCAAACTTACTTTTTTTATTTGACTTTACTTTTGACTTTTAACTTTGACAGTCATTCTATCCCCCACCTAGCAACTCCACTCCTACTTGTCTCCAATTCCACTTCCCAACCCTCAGCTTCCCTCAACCCATCCCACATATCTCTGCTGGCCACCCTCTTCGGATTTCTATGCGCCATATTTCTTCCAACTACGCTGTGATGTTTAACATACAATTTGAATCTATCTAATCGAATTGAATCCACAGATTGTGAGTTGAAGATAAATACTTTTGCTAAGATTATTAGTATATTAGTAATTGACTGACCCGGTCTCTCCAGATCTCCCAACAATGCATTTCTAGTGTCAATTTTAGATTATTGTAGTGCTTTTCAGCCATTCCTGAATTTGAGACCAGAAACAGGCTACCACAGGGCAATACCAAAACAAATGGTCTAAATCTGCAGAGCTCTGATGATTGTATGCACCAAATATTCAACATTTTGTTGGTGGCAAGAATTCTGTACAATAATTTTAGCTGAAAGGCACGAAGTCTTGAATCTTGCGTAATTTTATATATCAACTCATACACCCAGTACCATGGAATTGGTACATCAAAAATCTATTTTTATTCCTCAGCAAGTTTTGATTGTTTATATTTGGCAGATAGACCAATTCCCTACCTCCTCCCGCTGCCACCTGCCTCCTCCATTTTTGTAGTAATTCTGTAATCAATTGGTTGTAATCTTGGATTGAGCCGACCTTCCCATATAATTCTGATAACTCCATGAAAGACATAACTCTACCATTCCAATTTACATCATAATTTTAAAACAAAATACCCCTTTCAAACATCTTTTCCATAAATACAGGTATTTTATCAACCAGTACATTTGAGTTCAACCATAATATTTGTTATAATATTTGTTCTATCTTTTCAGGGGGATGAAATTGAAATTGTAAACAGCTCTGCAATGCTTGTTCGAAAAAGAGAGACACTTTGAAAAACGTTTAATCTTCAATTCATTGAAAATGAGACATGGCAATCGGCACAGAAGCAAAAAGGCAATTTTTAAACAATGGATGAGCTTTTCTTAGTAATCTACTTGAGAACCATTTAGGTTTCAAGTAAAACTTTTGTGTAAGTGAAGCTTTTATAGAGAGGTATAGTGCTTTTATATTTAATCATCTCAACCCGCTTTATCTGGTTTAGCATCCCAGATAGAACAAAATATTTTTCGCTCGTATGATTTGAAAAACAGGTCAGGAGTAGGCTAAGTAAGTGAGTAAACTGAGATATGACTAAGGAGTTCATCAGTGTAATTTCTCCATAAATAGAGACATATTTACCTCTCCATGGTTGCAGGGTCTTGTCTATTAATATTCGTTTTCTATTGAAATGTATTGTGGAGAGCTCATTTCTATCTTTTATGATATGAATAACAAGTGTGTCTATTTCACCGTCAGCCCATTCTTTAGGTAAACTGCAAGGTAATGTAAAAGTTGTATTTTATAAAGATCCAATACGTAATATTGTACACTTATCATAATTAGGTTTTAGTCCAGAGTCCAGAAAAGTTATATAGATCTTCAATGAGACATTGCAAGGATCTAGCTTATATGACCAATATGAAAATGTGTGCACTCACTACTGTAAGTCACTCTGGATAAGAACATCTGCTAAATCACTCAAGTTAATGGTAAATTATCACAAGACCAGCAGCTATTTGCATGACAATAATCGGCTTGACAAAATGTCATGACTGCCCTAGTCTCATCTACTCCTCACTCCCCTCCCCCATTTCGTTACCTCTCTCTCGGCAGGCTGCTGACCTGGCACTTGACTCTCCCCATGTGTCACCTTTACAATCACACAGGCTTAGGTAGTCTCCCTCCCTCTGTGCTGGGGTGCAGTATGTCACACATCTTACCTCTCTCCAAGGTACTGACACCCCAGTGTTTCACACCTTTATGGTTTCTCCTCAGTATCTATGGTGATGGTTCATCCAGTGCCATACTGGACTGCCACCCACTGTGCACTTCAGCAAATAATTGAGGCATGCTTGTAGACTAGGTTACTTGCGGCATAGACATGACTCAGTTAGAGGTGATTTACTCTACCATAGAAATATGACATTTGTGATGTATTGGCCAAGGCTCTTGTAGCCTATCCGTGTGAGAATGTGTGTGTTTGAGTGGTAAGGCGAAAGCAAACGATTGTAGATAAAAGTTGAGGGGTGAAGTCAATGGAGGTGCATCTGCGACAGCCAAAAGTCAGACACTAATGTGGTTTTCTTTATAATGCCAAATTACACATGGCACCAACCACCATACACTGAAATTGTACAATCTGAGAGAGAGAGCCTCAAAAATCATAATTATTTGCATATAGGCTATCCACTGTAAAGCCTACATGAAGTTGGTTCCTGTTTCAGTCATGTCTTTGGTCACATCCGTGTGGGTCAAACAAAAACACCCTAATGATTGATTGACAATAGAGCCTCCCACAATGCAGGCGATGGCTGCAGTACAACGTTGGTGAAGAGCAACTGCAGAAACTTGCAGTCAAAACATCATGACCTTTGATCACGATTTATGTAAAGTTTATGCAGTCAACATGTCGGCACAAGTCGTACTATTTTTAACATAATGCAACACACTTTTGAAGGTGTTGACCAACAGATGGTCACCGACTTGACAATAGTGATCCTCTCGAACGCGCCCATTGTCAATGGCCGTGTTCAAGAGAATCAAAACCGTAAGGTATCATGGGTAAATTGTGAATGACTGATCTACAAATAATAATGAATTATTTATGATGCAAGGTTCTTTGTAAATCAGTCAGTCGACAGTCGCCTGCACTGTCAGCTGCAATTGCGAACAAGCCGATTGAGTTGGCTGTGTAGCAAACAGTGTCAATTTATTGGTCCAGAAAGCTGCATATAATGGGCATTACCTGCAATACCTACCTGACCAAGGAGAGAAGTAGTGTATTCTGTTGAGGGAAACTGTACTTTATACAATTGTAATGTGTTGTTGTCTCACCTAGCTATCTTAACCCCATACTCAGTAACATAATCTGATTACTTTGATTACTTTTCCCTTAAGAGGCGCAAACTAGCGATTTTCGTCATGAATCTTTTTCTGGAGGCAGTTCTGCAGAGTGGCCAGTAGCTGGCACAGCCACAAAATCAGATTATTTTATTATTTTGTTGTCATGGAGGACTGATTGAGCTCATTGCGTCGAGTTGAAAAATGAATGCTGTTTTTGGAATGGCATGCATTGAGCACTACCGAAAAGTGCTATTTGCATATGAACAATTAATGCCATGCGCAGCATTTGCTATAGGCCCATTGTTAACTTTTTTGTTTGTGACACTTTGATATCTCGATAATTTCCAGCTGTGGAAGTATATCAAAAGTGCGCGAGTTTGCGCATATGCAGTTAGGCCTATGGACTTTGTGGGGGGTGGGGAATCAGTACGAATTAGATTGAGCAATAAAAGCCCTACTCGTGGACTTCTTGAATTAACACGTTTTTGGAGCACTACAATACGGTTCAGTTCAGAAGAGAGGAAGTCCCTTAAACTTTTATTCCATAGTTTGGGATCCGGACTGCGTTTGATGCAAGAGCGCATTGTTCCACTGGTCGCAAAAACAACGATTGAAAGGTAGATTCATCTTCTTCAATTCAACCATTATTGGGTTAAAATACACATACATTTGTGGACAGCCATCCACAACAACCACAATCGGTAAGGCGCAAATAGCTAAATGAGAGAACAGCAGTGTGATTCCCATCAATGTGCTATGTAGATATCAATAATAATTATATCCGTATCGCCCGTAGTCTACACCACTGCTGTCGTCTTTACGTCCAAGTGTTTATTCAAATTTGATCATCTTTGGATGCCGACAGCAATCGCACCATTGGAAGACAGACTGTAGCCTACAAAAACCCATACCTGCTCTTTTCCCACGATCCATCAAATTAATTTGGTATCACTAACCAGGTCTCCATCCAACCTTTTTATGAGAGTAAAGTCCTTTTCGGATAAAACATGTCATGAAAGAAACAGAAAATTGTAAGTAAACGTTCCAAATGTCGACCAAATAAATATGTTAGACATGGTGCGTTCTTTTTGTGTCGGTAAAATGAATTATGCGAGAAATGTCCAAATTAATTATTCTAGAAATGTCCACTACAACTCGGGAAAGCATACAGTTTATTAGACTACAGATTAAATAACTTCAAGGGGTGGTGAACGTGCCAGGTGATGAGGTTGATGCTCCTTTCCAATAAATATCAACGGGTCTTATTCTGGTGACATGATCATCTATGCTTGGCTGCCTTTTGACAAATAAAAATAATCTTGCTAATTTGTCCATAATAATCTCATGTTGGTAGTCTGTCCGCACTATTTATGATTTATGTGAGCTGTTGGCTAGAGCACACCTGCCAATACCAGAGTAGACACACTCGCTATAACTCATTTTTTGTTGTTGAGTAAACCATCAGTAATGTTGAAAATGTGATTGAAACACATTTAATTTCTATTTTTTTATTAGGTACATGGGAATTTAACCGCAAAATGTATTTGTATGTGGACTACGTCATCACGCACAGACTTTTATCCACAAGTCAATTTGATGGAAAGACATCTCTGGTGAGAAAATTAGCATATTGTTTTTATGCCGATTTTTTTATTTTATACTTGCATGAAAATCTGTTGCCAATGGAATAAATATCGAGGATCTTATTCTGGTGACCTGATCATCGATGTTTGGCTGCCGTTTGACAAATAAAAATAATCTCGCTCCTGTTAATAATAATCTCATGTGTAGACTATACCTGCACACCCTAGCCTGCACAGTAGGCACATTTTCTTTTAAAGCAACCGTTTTTGTGACAACTATAGGAAGAGTTGAAAATGGGATGGAAACATATTGAATTTTAGATTTTTATTCGATACATAAACTTAAACTGAAAAAGTCAAATTTGTGCACACTGTCATCAAGCACAGATTTTATCAGCAAAAGTATATTTGGTGAAAACACCACTGGTTGGAAAATGCACATTTTCTTATGTGGATTCTAGAGTATTTCCATTCAAATCTGTCACCACTTGGATAGAAACCTAGCTATTCAGAAAAGTGTCATTTTTTTCCCGCAAACATCCCTTCTGAATTGAAAAGTAATCCTAGAAGTAATGTTTTCAAAAATATGTAATCGGATTAAATGTCATGTAACGGATTACATCTAGTTATTTTGTAATCCGCTACTCCCAAACCTGATAAAATATTAGGCATATACACTACTCATACTGCACATTATATTAGCCTACCATAATGCCAGATTTCACCTTTTTCTCGTGAGCAGCATGGGTCCTAACTTCTGCAGCGGGCAGCCCCTCCTCCTCAACTGTCCTTCTGTCCGCTGCCACCGGATCCATTATTTTTCCGACAGATCGACATTCACTGTCCTCCTCCGATTTGTCCGTTAAGGTTAGTCCTGCTGCTGTCCCCTGTTTCTCCGTAAGATTTACCGACGGTCCTGATTTAGCTAATCCCGTTTTCACCACCTCTCTCCCGGACTGCGCCAAAGATCCCTCCCCTGAGTGATACGCTTTGGATGCAGCAGTGCCAGAGGACGAGACAGTCGAAGTATCGTTGGTACTGAACAATGTTGTCACCAGAATAATAGCGAACAGCGTGAAAAGAATAGCAGGCAATATAAAACTTAATTCCATTGTTGCAGACTGAAAGCGAGTCGACTTTTCGAGCCAGCAAAATATGACCCGTTTGTCCTTTTGTCTTCTATTTTTGTCTGTTCTAAAACATGTAGGCTCTACAGCCTATACCTGAGAAATACCGTTAAAACCCCCTCTCCCTGGTATCCTCACTCCTGCGATTGTCAGTCGATTTGCCTACCCTGCATCCCGTTGGCTTTGTTGCTGTAATATTAGCCTACCGACAACCGTGTCCACTGTAGCTCCGAGACAGTGGGAGAAAAAATGTACTGTACTTTGATCGCCTTGACACGCCTCGAAACGAAACGTAATTTAAGGCCACGCCTCCATAGCTAATGCTTTAGGAAAGCTTCACCCAAGCAGCACAAAACACACAGGACAGGATAAATAGGGTGACCATCACATTGCAAGCTTCTCACTTAGGATTACCTGTAAAGCACCTACTATCAGTGGAAAGTAAGCATACTTGTTACCTATGGCGATTTTAGCATGTAAATATTGCATGCCAGCAAAGCCACTACACAACACGAATACATGAATTGCACTATAACGGTGCCAAACGGTGCCCACAAACTTAAGGCCTACATAAAGCTGTCCTGACACCTTACTGAATTATTGCCCCGCTACATCTGGCTATCAGTGGAGCCTCTGGCGGCGAAACAGTTCATTACAGCCTTGAGTCTTTTTGGGTACGATGCTACAAGCTTGGCACACCTGTATATGGGGAGTTTCTCCCAATGTTCTCTGCAGATCTTCTCAAGCTCTGTCAGGTTGGATGGGAAGGGTCACTGCACAGCTATTTTCAGGTCTCTCCAGAGGCTCTGGCTGGGCCACTCAAGGACATTGAGACTTGTCCGGAAGCCACTCCTGCGTTGTCTTGGCAGTGTGCTTAGGGTCATTGTCCTGTTGGAAGGTGAACCTTCACCTGCTCTGGAGCAGGTTTTCATCAAGGATCTCTCTGTACTTTGCTCCGTTCATCTTTCCCTCGATCCTGACTAGTCTCCCTGCCGCTGAAACGTGGGGAAAGTAAAGGGGTCTGAATACACTGTATGGTTTCTACGACTCCTTGTGGATTTGTGTAACTCGATAAGAACCGCATTCTCCTTCAATAATAACGAATACTGACATGAGTTTTGACTTTTGAACCACACAATCATTATTACATTAATGTTAAGTAAATTAATGTTTGTTCTTATCATTAACACATAGCTCTAAGTATAAGTGCAAGCAAATGAGCTGTGACGAGGTAGGACTTGGTTCAGCACTTTCAAAATGGACACCGACAGAAATTCAGATGTCAGTTCAGACAAATTCAGCAAAAGGTTGAGGCTTTAACTTTACTCTTTAAGTCACCAGCGAGAGAGGGAGCGAGAGACACGGTTAGCCTACCATTTGTAGTCTTTTATTAGCCCTATTTGGTCTAAGAGAAAATACAATCACGAAGATCCACTTTATCAGACAATAGGCCTATACTGACGCACAGACAGTGCATTGCGCAAACAAGCCAACCCTCGCAATATCAACCGGAATTATATGGGTCTATTACTGAACTTTGCAAACATGGTTACAGACCCAAACACATTATATATACTGAACTAAAATAAACACAACATGCAACAATTTAGTTGATTTGATTGAGTTAGTTCATACAGTATGAGGAAATCAGTCAATTTAAATTATGCTCTAATCTATGAATTTCACATTACTGAGAATACAGATATGCATCTGTTGGTCTCATACCTAAAAAGAAAAGTGGGTCTCAGGATCTCATAATGGTACTTTTGTGCATGCCAATTGCATGCTCCCTCAACTTGAGACTTGTTGTGTGACAAAACTGCATATGTTAGTGGCCTTTTATTGTCCCAAGCACAAGGTGCACCTGTGTAATGACCATGCTGTTTAATCAGTTTCTTGATATGCCACACCTGTCAGGTGGATGGATTATCTTGGCAAAGGAGAAATGCCCACTAACAGGGATGTTAACACATTTGTGCACAACATTTTTGAGAAATAAGCTTTTTGTACGGTACATTTGTATGGTAAATTGAGATACAAACTATGGCATAAGGGAACGATGAGTGGAGCAGATAAGAGGCAAGCCGTATTGTCGATTTAAGACATTAATGAGCGAGCTAAGACGGACGTAATCGATATGCCCATTTGTTAAACACTTTTGAAATGGACGACAGAATTCAGAACATGGGCTGTTCTTACAGTATTCTCCCTGTACACCAAGTCAGAACCGTAGGATAAATAACAGGGGCATATAAGCAGACAATGAACGCTCTTACAATATTCAATGACATTTCTCTAAAACATGCTATAGGCTAAATGTGCACCACCAAGTCAGAACAGCAGGCTAAATTCTGAGGGGGAGAGGGACCAAATGCTTAGGCTGAGATATATATATATATATATATATATATATCCTGCCATATTACATCCTTTATGCAACAGCATACAAGATGTATTTTTGGACTCACTGTTGTGCTGTGCTCACTTGAACAGGAAGATCGGTCCTTCTTTGTGACAAAAGTCAAAGTCTGTCAGTCTCTGGATTTATGGCGCTTTCAAGACAACAGGAACTCAGGGAAAACAACTAGGTTGAATCATGTCAGTGACCTTCAGCAGTGGTGTAAAGTCCTTAAGTAAAAATACTTTAAAAGTAGCCTACTAAGGTAGTTTATTTGGGGTATCTGTACTTTACTGCTTATATTTGACAACTTTTACTATACTACATTCCTTAAGAAAACAAGGTACTTTTTACTCCATTTTCCCTGACACCCAAAAGTAGTCATTACATTGTGAACGCTTAGGGCAGAACAATGGTTCAATTCACACAAACACGGACTCACTAAACACAAATGCTTCGTTTGTAAATTGTTGGAGTGTGCCCCTGACAATCTGTAACTTAAAAATAAACAAGAAAATTGTGCCGTCTAGTTTGCATAATATAAAAGGTATTTTAAATGACTTATACTTTCACCTCATACTTAAGTATCAAAATTAAATGTAATTGCTAAAATATACTTAAGTGTATTAAAAGCGAATACTTTTAGGCTTCTACTCAAGTAGTACTTTTTACTGGGTAGCTTAATTTTATTTTAAACGCAGCAAAAAAAGAAACGTCCTCACTGTCAATTGCGTTTATTTTCAAACGTAACATGTGCAAATATTTGTATGAACCTAAGGTTCAACAACAGACAAACTGAACAAGTTCCAGACATGTGACTAACAGAAATGGAATGTGTCCCTGAACAAGGAGGGGAGGTCATAATCAAAAGTAAGACAGTATCTGGTGTGGCCACCAGCTGCATTAAGTACTGCAGTGCATCTCCTCCTCATGGACGGCACCAGATTTGCCAGTTCTTGCTGTGAGATGTTTCCCCACTCTTCCACCAAGGCAACTGCAAGTTCCCAGACATTTCTGGGGGGGAATGGCCCTAGCCCTCAGCCTCCTATCCAACAGGGACTGAGATCCAGGCTTTGCGCTGGCAGAACACTGACATTCCTGTCAAAATCACGCACAGAACGAGCTATATGGCTGGGATCATGTCAGGATGTCTTCCCTGTAAAGCAGTGTTGAGATTGCCTGCAATGACAAGCTCAGTCCGATGATGCTGTGACACACCGCCCCCTCCACATTGATCCGGTTCCAGAGTACAGGCCTCAGTGTAACGTTCATTCCTTCGACGATAAACGCGATTCCGACCATCACCCCTGGTGAGACAAAACCGTAACTCGTCAGTGAAGAGCACTTTTTGCCAGTCCTGTCTGGTCCAGCGACGGTGGGATTGTGCCCATAGGCGACATTGCTGCTGGTGATGTCTGGTGAGGACCTGCCTTACAACAGGTCTACAAGCCCTCAGTCCAGCTTCTCTCTCAGCCTATTGCAGACAGTCTGAGCACCGATGGAGGGATTGTGCGTTCCTGGTGTAATTCGGGCAGTTGTCGTTGACATCCTGTACCTGGTGTGATGTTCGGATGTACCGATCCTGTGCAGGTGTTGTTACGTGGTCTGCCACTTTTAGTCAATTGGGTACCTTTCCCACTACGGATGTTTAGGTTGGCGCTCTCACCTTACGCAAGAAACCATGTTTGTATTCGGCTTTTAACTCAAGGATTATGGTGACAAATGTATTGGCTCAATAACAATTAATTTGTCTTGGCTAGCTCTGAAGGAGCAAAGCTGACAATAGATAGGCTCTCGCAAGATTTGCTTGAATAACAGTTCATAACAAAACAAATTTGACATTTTTATTAGCCTTCACCTGGAGCATTTACAAGACATCTTGCGAGACTAATTTATCAAGCTAATGGGACACCCTTTATCGAGCCATGAGACTCTTCCATCAACACTGGGTACAACAGAGGACTAAACCACAGTTTGGGGGGGGGGGGGGTAGTGGAACCAGCCTGATCGATAATAAAATGTTAAACAGCGATCAGACTGGTTACACCAGGCTAGGGATGGAGGAAGAGGATAGTATTGGTACATCAACAATGGTAAGAGACCATAAGACAGAGGGAGAGAGATGGGATGATCAGATCTGCCACCACAGCAGTGATTGCCTGGTTCTGGTCTGTAAGAATAAATCAAACGGCAGCAGCACCAAGTCGATAACAGGGCGGCAACGGCACCGGGCACCGCAACACCCCCGCCAGCCACTGCACTGCCACCTCACCATCAGCACTGCGTCGCACCTTAACAGCTAACCAGCAATACTCAACTGCTACACAACTGCGCCTAGTGCACAAAAGATGACACAAGAGGGGATTAGAATTCACAGGAAAGTAAATGCATACCAGAGACTTTTTATATCAACAATATACACTGAGTATAGAAAACATTAAGAACACCTGCTCTTTCTATGACAGACTGACCAGGTGAAAGTATGATCCCTCATTGGTGTCACTTGCTAAAGAAACATCGATCAGTGTAGATGAAGGGGAGATGGGTTAAAGGAGGATTTTTTAAGCATTGAGACATGGATTGTGTGTGCCATTCAGAGGGTGAATGCGCAAGATAAAAGATTTAAGTGCCCTTGAACAGGGTATGATAGTAGGTGCCAGGCACACAGGTTTGTGTCAAGAACTGCAACGCTGCTGGGGTTTTAATGCTCAACAGCTCCGTGTGTATCAAGAATGGTTCATCACCCAGAGGAGATCCAGCCAACTTGACAACCGTGGGAAGCATTGGAGTCAACATGGGCCAGCATCCCTGTGGAACACTTTCTACACCTTGTAGAGTCTATTCACTCACGAAATGAGGCTGTTCTGAGGGCAAAGGGGGAGGTGCAACTCAATATAAGGAAGGTGTTCCTAATGTTGTGTACTCAGTGTACATACATACATAAAAAAACAATATCTGCACTCCTAGTTAGGTTAGCGAATTACATAAAATGTTAAATATTTTTGATACAATCTTGGCTTATATGGTTTGCCTCTACATGTTGCTGGTTTTGCTTAGAAAATAACAGAACATTTTCTTTAGGGTAACTCTGCTAAATTCAACTCTCCAAAAGAACATCAGTAACTCAATACGGGAATCCTTCTGTAGAGAATTAGACTACTAAATAAGGGCTTCAATAAATAAAAGGGGGGGCTACTTCATAAGATTAATTTGATTTAAAATACAACAAACCTGCACTAACAATGAGACAAAATACAGTTCACCTGAAAACATGTCCTTCACTCTAGTCAACGGCATTACACGCATTGGTAAATATATAGTACAGTCTATTTCTGGGCAACTGAAACCAAAACATTTAAGACCAAGTCACAACCTTTTGGTCAGTATTCTGTTAGGCGTAGAGAGGTGTCCACTGGCAGACTTAAGCTCTGGTCGACGTCCACAGAGAAGAAGTCTCAATCGTCTGACATCTGGAAAGAAAACAAGACAAGCTGCATTGGTGGAGGTCAAAGGGTAGGTTGCTAGTTTGACACAACCAACTGTTCTCAATCTAAAATCAGAAAACACCCCTTAACCATTCCACTGAGGGCTCGTCAGTTGTCCACGTTACTGGCATAGAACAGAGTTCCTAACAACGTAGGATGTCTTCACACTACAAGGGCCCCCCACCCACAGCTACCACTCAATTTGTTCCTATTTTTACTCAGGCATTTATTGGACAACAAACCTTGGGGTCCTCCCCCCTGCACCAGTGAGACCAGACACACATCGGTACAGCCAGCAGCATTCTGTCTGTGGTCCTGTGAACATACAGTACCTCACCAACTGACAGCACGGACCACCGCACCGCCCTGCTCCATAGCAACCGCCATCGCCCCCCACCAACAGCCTCAGGCAGGTCGCGTCACAACACACTAACTGCTCTTACACTGCCATCTGCCACACCCCCACAGCCTCTCGGTTTGACAACAGGACACCGCAGCTTGGAGGAGAGAATTCCACATATAGGTAAACGAATGTTTGATTTTAGCACCCCGCAATAAATATACCCAATCTCAAAAAAAAGAAAATATATAAGCCTTGGCACATTTTATAAATGTTGTAAACAATTTTGGCCAACTATACCCCTGACCTGCAGATAACATCCACCCCAAACCAATGTTAGCTGATGTGACAGTTTGGTTGTGGTTAAAACATTGGCAGACACCCACACACTGTTGATTAGATCTGTGGGCACATTCAGTGTGCACTGCAGATATCCATCTCTATTTCCTGACTTTACTTTGTGTAGCTTGCACGTTCTACACACAACTTAACGTTTGTTTTGTACACTACTTACATTTCCAGTTTCCTCTACAACACCAAGTAAAATGCCAGGGTCAGGATTCTGAAGTATTGACTGGTACACTGCAACTCTGGTGACTAAACACTAATATTCAAAGGACTATTAAGGTTGCAGAACACTGTCCAACTGCATTTGAATTTAACCTGTCCTGTAGTGTCCTACCATAGAGTTCCTATAATTGTTCCTTACGTAATTATGTGCCCTACATTCAGCAAACTATACTCAAACCATAGACAGACTGGTGCCCAGAAGCCAGTTTTAGCATGGGCAACACCATTGAGGAATTGTATCACTTTGTAGTCAACCGGTTGGGACTAATGGTTTAAGGATCACATAATTGCATCCAGGTCAACAGCAAATTAATTATACTAGTGAGCAAACATTCTATAACTGCAGGTGGCAGCAAATCACCAACCGTTCAGTTTGTTTACTAACTCATAGTAGAATAAAAATGTATGGAGATGGCCTCAATGGCACTGCACATGCTCTCACAGACACCATAACAGGACAGATGCAATGCGGCATCCTATAACTATCTCTATGACTCAAACATATGAGGCTGTCTGATGGTCACCCCCATTCTTCCATGCCCTGTGTACCGTCTTACTGGGTCTGGGTTGGAACTGTTGTTACTAAGACTCGGTTCCGTTGTCATCGGGGGATTTGGGCAAGCTCTTGGACCTCGACCGTGAGCCTCTGTTAGAAGGCGGGGTGCGGCTGCGGGACCTTGATGGGGACTTGCTCTTGCGGGGTGTGCGGGACTTGGAACGGGACCTAGAGTAGGAACGAGACCGTGAGCGGCTGTAGTCGCGGCCACGACTGCGGTTCCTGCTTCGGGAACGACTGTGTCTTCGCCGGCGGGGGCTGGCCGAACGACTGGGGAGGGTCAGAAGAAAATGTCATGTTTAGCTAGATAAAATTAACTGCAACTTGGTTTATACAAGTCTGTTTTTTATTGACTAATTAGAGATTTGCAATTGCAGCTTGCAAAATCAACTGATAACGTAATAGCTAGCTAACTTGCCCAAAGGCCATATCATGTTGCTTCATCTTACCATCCAATAGGAATTTATGTAGCTGGCTATATCCCCCGTGGACTGGTTTTTACAGAACAATTTCCATTCAGACTACAAAGGTTTTAGTTCCTCTTTACCCGCCTTATTGCCATTAAATAGAGTTAAGAAAAACAACACCTTTGCAGCCTGAATGGAGAATATTTTATGTACAAAATCGGTCCACGGGGATATGTGTATGCCGCTGAATACATTGCCTTTGGATTGGTAAAATGAAATACCTCTATCGCCATCTGCCGGCCTATGTGCTGTCAACTAGCTACGTTAAGTTAACTATAAAAAGTTAAACTAGCTAGCTAAAGTAAAAACTATTGCACATTTAGCTGAAATTGGCCAGTATATTGTAGTTACATCAATATTACAATTGCTAGATACACTTGGCTAACTACAATGTTAACTAAAACTGGAATCAGAGGTTACCTCCTGCGCCCGTAGCCTCCGTGCCTCCTTGGGGGTCCACTGCCGCCTCGGCGCCCGAAGTGGGAGTCTGGTGGACGGCCATATCGCGCCATCTGCACTCGCAGTTCCCGCCCATCGAGCAAGGCCCCGTCCATGGCGTCCATCGCGTCTTCAGCGTCGCGCTTATCGTGGAACCGCACAAAGGCGAAACCGCGGCTCTCCTTGGTGTACCGATCGCGGGGGATGTACACGTCTCCCACCCGGCCATACTTCTCGAAAACTCGGCGTAGGGTCTCAGGCGAAGTCCGGTACGTGAGATTGTCCACTTTGAGCGAGGACATACCCTCGACATCGGGCGGAGGCCTTCCGTAGCTCATCTTTGCTCCCCAAAAATGAGATAGCCAGACGAAGATTAAAAATCGTTATTGTAGACTAAATTTGTTTTTGTTTTGCTGATTTGTATTCCCAACTCACCCCGTTCTCTCAGCTGCTCGCATATGAAATGGCGGCTCAGGAGCTTCCTTTTTGTGTTGGCTGGTAGGCGGGTTAATAACTACTCCGTCTTGGAACTACAGCGCGCCGTAGCGGATTGGAGTGGCAGAACAGTTAGAATGCTAATTGACCGTATCAAGATGAAAATAACAACAGAAACCACGTTTCCATCCAGATTTTATGCCAGTAAGGCATACCATATTTTAAAAAATCACGGCAGCTGTGATGGAAACAGTACATTTCGTTACAATGTTATAAATGCTGACAGATGATTTGCTTGTTAGACATGGTGGGATCTTTTTGTGTCAGTAAAATGAATGATTCGAGAAATGGTGGTGGAACGCCTAATGCACAAATACTTATATAATAACCATCATATCGAAGTAAACTTGGAGTCTCACTATGATATGTTGCTGCATATAATTGTGAAAACTGTCTGGTTCGTGTAACTCTAGCTACAGTAGGTTTTCTTCCAATTGGCAAGAGATTTTCATGCGAATATTCTAAAAATCCGCATAAAGAATTAGACCCTCGATATTTATTGGAAAGGAGCAACAGTATAGCTTCCGTCCCTCTCCTCGCCCCTACCTGGGCTCGAACCAGGGACCTTCTTGCACACATCGATAACAGCCACCCTCGAAGCATCGTTACCCATTGCTCCACAAACGCCACGCCCTTGCAGCGCAAGGGGAACAACCACTTCAAGGTCTCAGAGCGAGTGACGTCACCTATTAGCGCGCACCCGCTAACTAGCTAGCCATTTCACATTGGTTACATAGGCACTTTGTGATCTAGGCTTCCCTAACAACCATAGCCGCGAGAAGTACGGGTGCTGAAGCACCCCCTGATAAATCAGAATACAAATTTGTTTGAGTTTTTTAGAAAATATTGTTTTCAACAGAATTAGTGCACTGGGCCTTTATTACTACTGTATGAGGAGACAAAAAAGTTGCTTTTGGAGGTTTGGCTACACTAGACTAGCTATGTAGGATGCTACCAGTGTGTATCATGTTCTAACACAAAACAGGCCTATATATTTATTGTCGAATTGTATATCAATATTTGTGTAGCCTAAGCTGATTGTTTATCTATTTCTTTCTAAATGTAAAAGATATATTTGACTTGATAGATAGATAAATATAATTACGCAACTTGCATTGCATTATTAAGCCATCATCTGCTGTAGCATGGCAGTGATTCCCACGTTTGGGGAAGGTCAAGTTATAGCAAACCAGTGGGAACTGCTTGCCTGCTGAATTGTACTGAGCAAAACCCATAGCAGAACCCATTGTTCGGATTTGTGCATGACGTCATGGGTAGCCATTAGATTTGTTCTTTGGGGCAAGAGCATGGAGAGCATGAGCACAGATAGCCATCAGCCTTGGTCGAAAATATATGTAATCTTCAACCTAGCCATCAGCATCCCAGCACAGCCATACAAATGGGAGAGAAGGAACAGAAAATATGTGGACCATTATATGGTGCTCAGGGCCGGCCCTAGTCGAGTCGACCGCTTAGGGCCCCACGGCCTCAACAAAGTAAAAAATATATATATTTAGGAACTCAATTGGCAGTCTCAACGTTCTGTTGAGTGTTAGAATACTAGAATACACAAGGTGCAATTTTGAAATGTGGTTGTGTATCAGCAGTTTTCATGTAAGCTAAAAATGTTTTGACTCGTTAACATATTTTTAGGCATGCTTTGTAAGTGGCCGTATTTGTTGAGAGTCCTGTACCAATTTAAGTGATATGTGTAGTAGTTCCCTAACAATTACATTTATATAGGGGACTGATCCGAGTGGCAGCAGGTCTTAAACGTTTAATGGTTGAATATTTAACCATGACCATTTGATCTGTTTTGCCCTGGAATCACAGCCAATTTCAAAGCCTTTGTTTAGGCCTATAGAAGTGCAAGTGATATAAAACACCTAGTATTCATTAGTGGTGCGGAAACAAAGCTTCCTGAAGCATTGAGTCTTTCCAGACATTTGTGTCGAAAATAGGTTCTTTACTTGAGGCTTTGATCAACAAAGTTTACACTAGTGGCACCTGCATGTCAAAAGAATTCAGAGCAGAGAAATTATTATAGATGATGTCCCACACTCCATAGCGCATGCACAGTGTAGCTTTTTTGTCTTCTACCGAAACCAATACCAAACCAATCAGGTGGTTGTTAGATGAAACAAAGCATCAGACATCATTGATCACGTGCTTCTGATAAAGTGATACAGGCTTCGGCACATGGCTTTGAAGTACACTGCTCAGCAATTTCGACGCATACCTTCAAATTATTTTGAAGACCAGTGTATCCTTAACTTAAATAACATTTTCAGTAATGGTTACAGAGATGTTTTACTTGCTATGACAGTGATATGTGTTTTATTAATCAACCTTGGTTGAATGAGCCCACTAAATAACCAAAATGTAAATGTCATTCAAACTTTCGACTGAGTTATATGGCATTTGGTAATTACAATTATATGCTGTAATTGTAATTAGAACTGGAAATTAGATTACAGTATCTGACTTGGTACTGTAAATTAGATTGCAGTAACATTTTTGGTACGGTAAAAATAGATTAGGGTAGAGTTGGGATAGAAGTAACACTTTTAGATCTTTCCTCTTTACTCAGAGTTTGATAGAGCTTCTCGGGGCTCTTATTTCTGGTTTGTAATAATATTACCTTCAACAAATGTACTATCAGCCATAATTTCATGTTTGTGTTGATTTGAGTAATCAAATTATATTTGTCACATACACGTGCTTGTTATTGCTATAAGTTCGATATATATGAAAATGAACCATGAGAAAATCCACATGTTGCCTTACAATATGAATCAGACTAAAATGGGTTACATTATAGCTATATTAACCATTATTTCCTGATTCACTTTCATGGCAATGGAGTAGGAGATGTTTTTCACCATTTTCAATTACTATTCTACCCGAATCCATCATGCCTTACCAATCAGTTGCGCTCGAGCTATTCTTGTCAGAATTATTCAAGGTAGGCCTAATTAGTTGAGACCCTGGCTTGGAGGAGCCAAAAAACTCCTCAGACGAGACATGTGACATTGGTTAGTGGGACGCTTCTGGTTAGCTCTCTTCTGAGCGCCCTCATTCAAGCTGCACTTGGCCTTTGGTTTGGCCTTTGGTCTCACTTAATTTATTTTCTCCTCTTCCAGGGCACACTTACTGTAACAGGTGTATCATTGAGGATGGCAGTCGATCTTCTCCTTCGGCCCTTTATCACATCATTCCTGGGCCCATCCTTGGGAAAAGGTCGGACAGACGCAGAGCTGAAGTCCTCAGAGGTGGATTGGACTTGGACCTGCTGCTGGAGATCTTCATGGATCCACCTGTACCCGAATACCGAGACCTGTTCCGGGACCCGAGTGGGTCTGGATCCTGAATTCTAAATAATGTTACGGGTCTGGGTCGAATCTGATATGATTGTCACGGTTTTGGGTATGTGTAATTTTAACTGACTTTACTGGAAGGGCCCGCACAGTTCCAAATGCAACTGCTGCAGAGAAAGAGAGACATTTTATATTTTATGCTGCTTCTCTTGCTTTTCATGAGAGTGTTGCTTGTTGTTGGCCAATCATAAGTCATCAAAGCGGCAATAGGCTACAGTCATAGACTTTGTCGTTCAGTTCCAAGAACTGGGAGCGGTTTGTTGGGTTGAAACTGGTCGTCCTTGACAGACTTGTGGCTTGATGCTGGCGGATGAAGAAGCTGGGGTGACTTTGGCGGAAAGAGGTGAACCAATCCTTCCCAGACATTTCCTTGGTGTCTCAGGTCTCAGGATACTTGAAGCGATAGTGTTTGGCAAGCTGATATGCACATTTCCTTACCTAAATAACAAACACAACATTTCCTTTAAAAAAACAAACATTTTAACCTTTTAAACATAATTTATTTTTATTGTGAGTATGCCCTTTTGGGCCATTTCTATTGTGTAAGACTACCTCTTCAAGTAAATATCTGCAGCCCTTAACAGATACTCCTTCAGACTCCTCTCCTGCTCCTCACTAAATACTTTGTGGGCTCTGTAGGCTGGCATTCGGGCATTAGGACTATCCTTCAACCTCCTACAGTATCTTGAGAGTGTAACATGGCACACACCATGTACCGTTGCTGCACCCCAGGCTGACTGGACTCCTACCAGCACTTCTGGGAAGCTCTTTCGTAGGTCTCTGGATGAAACCTCGCTCTGTCTGTTTTGACCCTATTTCTGGGCATGTCCTGTCAATATTCTGTCAAGAAAGAAGTGAAACACAAATGAAAACACATTCTAAGTTATTGCAGGGCAAAAGAAACGTTCTGTTACTTCCGTCTCACCCCTCTCTCCTGTAACTTCTCCTTGCAAGCATCCAAGACTAGCTAGCACAATACTTCAAACCTATGCTGTCATTAAGTCACTAGATGGGTTAAGAAAATAAAATATGTTTGGAAACGTAAAAAAATAAACACAACTCTACAAGTGAAAAAAAACTTCTGGGTCATTCTTTTTACTTTACCTCGCTTAAAACAACCTTCAAATGTTGACGCAGCGTGCTGATATCTTGCAAGGAGGTCATCTTCTGTATTGGGCACGTGCATGCCTTATTACAAAATTCAAGTTTCTTGTAATTTGAGAAAATGGGCGTGGTACTTTCATCCTGGCTCTTCCCTACAGTAGCTGTACTGTAAAATAAATTCGCTTAAACTGCCGAAATTTTTCTACGCCTAATTAGATTTTTTTTGGGGGGGGGGGGTATCAGGAATCTTCAATTATTTCTCTCCTCTGTCAAGAGGGGGGCCACTAAAATGTTTTGCCTGCGATGTGAGGGACCATAGGGCCTCCAAAAGGCTAGGGCCGGCCCTGACAGTGATACATAGTGAGAGACCTCGTTTTCCCGAAACGCGCTGAATTGGAGCGAAGAATGCGTCACGAAGTGAATGGATAAATTGCTTTGCTATTAAAGGGATGCATACTACTGCTTTTCTGTCGGAAAACAAACCATCGATCAGTTTTGGCGACAACACCAACCCCACTGGGCTTTGGATAAAGCAGACAAGAACAACAACTAATCCCAGAACGAGCACAACTAGGCTATAGCTGCCACCGGCAGGGAACCAAGGACATAAACCGAGATTTAAAAAAATGGAAATGGCAACACGAACTGGATTAAATGAAAGGGGGTAGAGGGGTTTTAGAGAAATAGCGAATGTTTTCTTGTTATGTTCGTTAATTTGAGCTTTTATTTTATGTGGAAATGGGAGCTTTGACCAGCAGACAGAACGCAGGAGTGGAAGAGGTCGATATACCATCCACCTCGGTGTACCGCTATCCACCTAAATCTGGTAGGTGCCTGTTCCCCATAGACGACAGTAGCCTAACAGGAGCGAACCTATTCAACCCACAGCATATTCCAGGACAGCCTATATCTGCCTTCTCGGTTTGGGAAAAAAGACGTAGGGATATATTATTAGGATATTATAAGGCCTATTTATTAATATTCGATAATTATAGGCCTATGACTTATTTGTATTATCTATTATTTAAATATAATGATGAATCACAATCATTACATCAGAGGACAAGGTGTTCGGTACCCCGTATGCCCTGCATCCTGTCCGCACCTATAGGCCTCAGTGCTAGGGTGGCTAAATGTGGATAGAAAACATCAGCAATAGAGCGTTCATGAAAAAACTGGTCTACCAGACATCGAGTGCCAATCATATAATTGTCGTGTTTGAAACACACATGGAAAAACACGAGGCCTATGTGATGTTGGTCGGGTCAGTATCAGCCTGACCACCAGCCTCCCAGCAGAATGACGCTGAAAAGCATTATACCACATTCATTTTTTACAATTCCAATTAAAATAGGAAAAAGGAGCAAACTGAAGATTGCAGGGGTGTAGTGCTGCTGCAGCGCACTCAAGCGTCGCTTAGACACTTCTCACAATGGTGCTCCATTAGGTCTAGATCAAAGCTGAATCAATGTCTGTAAAGTCACAATGTTTTATTTGTATTCTACATAACATAACCGAATAGCATAGTATAACGTTACTGTTGAACCAAAAACACCACCTAATTTCTTATGAGATGTAGGTTGATTAGCCGAGTGAACAAACAAAAAATATGCGCCAAAATGTAAAGCTGCAATATGTAACTTTTTGAGTGACCCGACCAAATTCACATTAGAATGTGTTATATACATGTCATTCGCATTGAAGCAAATCTAAGAAGCTGATCTGTTTCATGTGCACTATTTTTATGCTTCTCGTTCTTAATTTTTTGCATCTTTTACTTGTAGTTTTGTACACCAGCTTCAAACACCTGAAAATACAATATTTTTGGTTATGTAAAATATATTTCACAGCGGTTTAGATGGTACAATGATTCAGAAGGGGACGGGGGGTGCAACTCAATATGAAGGTGTTCTTAATGTTTTGTACACTCAGTTGATAAAAAACAAACGTACTATTGTGCCCCTCAGTGACTTGCTAAGAGGAGGAATTGCCTCAATGAAATCGCAGGATTTCACAGCATACATTTTAACAGCACAAGGTAAATGGACTCTACTGGGGCGCTCAATTGTGTCTCCCAATGAGTCTTTCGCTCCAGACGGCTTTCTTCCGCACATGAAACTAGATCTGCTCTTTCAGCTACAGATGGCGCTAAAGCAAAAAGGTCATTGTAATTACCTTGTAAATAAATCATCGTAACAGTTATGGGAGTCTGGGACCTGATATACTGGACATCGATATCCAACAACAGTCGAAGGACAGAGTGATACACAAGCTAGAACCTTCTCATCGTTGATCTGGTAGGACAAAAAAACATAACTGTGGCTGGCCAACTTGATTGTTTCTACTATGCCATGGTGTTCATCATGTTCTATTGTAGGTGATAGGGCGACGTGTTGTGTGGATTAAAACAGCATAAAACCGGGTGTATCACAAAGCATGATCAAATTAATTAGCGAGCTGCAGTAATTTTGAGAAACATTGAGAGGTACATTTTCTGGGTGAAATTAACTAGTTATCTACCTTTGATAAGGAGCAATTTCAAGTCTATCTAAACTAATATCGTTTTAACTCGGAAATATGAAGTTATTTCAGAATGAAAGTGAACTGGCTAGCGCATCATGCTTTGTGACATTATGTTAGCTATTCCCAGTAAGATAATGTGTTTTCATTTATTGCATCTGCATGCGTTCATGAGCTGGCTGCTCTTTCTAAATGGTAAATAGTATGTTCTAATCTGTTCAAAACAGTGCAGAAATGGTCATTCGGTTTATGATATCCAAAAGTGAAATATGAGTATTTATGCTGCTGTTCAAATGCACAGATTGCTTTATATATCTTCTGACTTCGCCCGCCACTGGTTAGGCCTACACTATAGGCTGAGATCATTCAAGAAGATCTAAATCCATATTCCCACGAAACTGATGGAGATCAAATGATTGGTATGCAGATGCAGTTTAGACATTTCACCGGTTTTAGAATATGATGAATGATTATTCGCTATTGACAGATGTCTTTTTGAAATTAGCTAAGCCTAATTTTGTGTATGAGGGAATTAAAATAAATAATTGAGACAATATGTGTGGGCGTAGGCAGATGTTGCATTTGGAGGATGTATTATATGCATATTTTCTAAAATATGTGGTTAAGACATTTCTGATCTAAGATCAGTGGTTAGAGGCAATGTCTACTCAACCTATTCCCCGGAACCAGGGTTGGAACACCTGGACCTAGTTCAATGAGCTCCTGTAACTGTCCTCTGTTCATGTAAAAGGGGAGGAACAGAATTGGGCTTCTGTGTATATGAGGAGGTGGAATCTTTGGGATCAGGTTTGCTCAATTCCTCTTCCTGTTCCCCACAGGAAGTTATTTTGCTAGCCACTTCATCATGGGCGGGGAGAAGTTTGACTCCACCCACCCCGAGGGATATCTGTTCGGAGAGAACACCGACCTCAACTTTCTGGGAACCAGACCAGTGGTGGTACGGATTGTCACAGTACACTACACTACACTACACTACACTACACTACACTACACTACACTACACTACACTACACAGGACACTACACAGTATAGTACAATACACAGTACACTGCAGTACTCTACACTACACTACACTACACTACACTACCTTCTAAGTCTCCAGCTACAATACCGTCTGTCTAATTCTTAAGACAAGCTTGTGGATGATGACTATGATAATGATGATGATGATGAGGGCAGCTCAGCTTTGTCCTCAAGAGGGGGGAGTCTACATTATGACCTGGCTATGATGCTCAGAACAGTCTGAATTCCAGTTCTAGAGAGCACAGCACATACTAGAAGGGAACATCCATTTGCTATATAAACTCACTCCACTGTGTGTCAAACACTCATAAGGGAATAGTTGTAATGGGTCCCGAATGGCACCTTGTTCACTATAGTGCACTACTTTTGACCAGAGCCCTATGGGCCCTGTTTAAAAGTATTGCACAATATAGAGAATAGGGTACCATTTGGGCGGCAGGTTTTGTTCCAAATACCTCCGATTGCAATTCTCATCATCTCTGCTGTATGGACAAGGGGAATACCATAGAATCCTGAGACTGGGGGTGTGGTATGGAGCGATTTCAGTGACGACAGGAATTGTATTTGAATTTCATAATTTTGAATTTGTATTAGGAAATTGAATTTAAATGTCATGTTTTTAAAATTGTAATGTACACATTTAATCATTGAATTTGTAAATTGAACTTGTATTTCATGAATTGAAGTGGAAATTAATGAATATTGCATTCATTTAAAAATTATATTTAAATTCAATTGAATATTCAAATTAATTTATATATTTATATAGGCCTGTTCAATTTCATTATGGTAGATATTGCATTAACTGTCTGTGTATTAAGTTTACAAACTATAATTTCAAGTTTATCAAAGTTTCATATATTCAACTTCTCAGATGCATTCAGATTCAGTTTTCAAATTCAGTTCTTTAAATTCAGATTTAAAACCAGAGACGACATCCTGGTACTTTACCACCCAGGAAAGGTAGAGGACAGCAGATAGAATCAAACGCTTCCTTTGGTAAACAGAAACTGATGGCGGTTTCTGAAGCCAATGTGGCATGTTGAATAAATGCTCTTCCAGTGAATTTGGCTCTAGCATTTGAAATGTTTTGGCTATGAACTACTATGACCCCATTCCTGAAACCTAACACTCTCCGGAACATGGACATGCCTTCTGTTTCCCTCTATGATGATGGCGGGATGCGTTAGAAGGGAGTTTCACACAAAAACTAAATTTGACCCCCATTAGAATATACACTGCTCAAAAAAATAAAGGGAACACATCCTAGATCTGAATGAATGAAATATTCTTATTAAATACTTTTTTCTTTACATAGTTGAATGTGCTGACAACAAAATCACACAAAAATGATCAATGTAAATCAAATGTATCAACACATGGAGGTCTGGATTTGGAGTCACACTCAAAATTAAAGTGGAAAACCACACTACAGGCTGATCCAACTTTGATGTAATGTCCTTAAAACAAGTCAAAATGAGGCTCAGTAGTGTGTGTGTGGCCTCCACGTGCTGGTATGACCTCCCTACAACGCCTGGGCATGCTCCTGATGAGGTGGCGGATGGTCTCCTGAGGGATCTCTTCCCAGACCTGGACTAAAGCATCCGCCAACTCCTGGACAGTCTGTGGTGCAACGTGGCGTTGGTGGATGGAGCGAGACATGATGTCCCAGATGTGCTCAATTGGATTCAGGTCTGGGGAACGGGCGGGCCAGTCCATAGCATCAATGCCTTCCTCTTGCAGGAACTGCTGACACACTCCAGCCACATGAGGTCTAGCATTGTCTTGCCTTAGGAGGAACCCAGGGCCAACCGCACCAGCATATGGTCTCACAAGGGGTCTGAGGATCTCATATCGGTACCTAATGGCAGTTAGGCTACCTCTGGCGAGCACATGGAGGGCTGTGCGGCCCCCCAAAGAAATGCCACCCCACACCATGACTGACCCACCGCCAAACCGGTCATGCTGGAGGATGTTGCAGGCAGCAGAACGTTCTCCACGGCGTCTCCAGACTCTGTCACGTCTGTCACATGTGCTCAGTGTGAACCTGCTTTCATCTGTGAAGAGCACAGGGCGCCAGTGGCGAATTTGCCAATCTTGGTGTTCTCTGGCAAATGCCAAACATCCTGCACGGTGTTGGGCTGTAAGCACAACCCCCACCTGTGGACATCGGGCCCTCATACCACCCTCATGGAGTCTGTTTCTGACCGTTTGAGCAGACACATGCACATTTGTGGCCTGCTGGAGGTCATTTTGCAGGGCTCTGGCAGTGCTCCACCTGCTCCTCCTTGCACAAAGGCGTGAGGTAGCGGTCCTGCTGCTGGGTTGTTGCCCTCCTACGGCCTCCTCCACGTCTCCTGATGTACTGGCCTGTCTCCTGGTAGCGCCTCCATGCTCTGGACACTACGCTGACAGACACAGCAAACCTTCTTGCCACAGCTCGCATTGATGTGCCATCCTGGATGAGCTGCACTACCTGAGCCACTTGTGTGGGTTGTAGACTCCGTCTCATGCTACCACTAGAGTGAAAGCACCGCCAGCATTCAAAAGTGACCAAAACATCAGCCAGGAAGCATAGGAACTGAGAAGTGGTCTGTGGTCACCACCTGCAGAACCACTCCTTTATTGGGGGTGTCTTGCTAATTGCCTATAATTTCCACCTTTTGTCTATTCCATTTGCACAACAGCATGTGAAATTTATTGTCAATCAGTGTTGCTTCCTAAGTGGACAGTTTGATTTCACAGAAGTGAGATTGACTTGGAGTTACATTGTGTTGTTTAGAAATTCCAGGGCTGATTTATTGTAGATATTATAAGGTTAACATGTGACTGACTGGGTTAAGAATGTGTTAGCCTGTTGAGCTAAAACCTTAAACATTGGTCCTTTGACTTGGTTTTGTCACGCCCTGATCTGTTTCACATGTCCTTGTGATTGTCTCCACCCCCTCCAGGTGTCGCTTATTTTCCCCAGTGTATTTATCGCTGTGTTTCCTGTTCCTCTGTGCCAGTTCGTCTTGTATGTTTCTAAGTCAACGAGCGGTTTTCCCGTTCTCCTGCTTTTTGCGTTCTCCTTTTTCTATTCCTCCCGGTTTTGACCCTTGCCTGATTCTGGACTTTGTACCTGCCTGCCTTGACCACAAGCCTGTCTGCCACTCTGTACCTCCTGGACTCTGATCTGGTTTTTGCCTGTCCACGACCATTCTCTTGCCTACCCCTTTGGATTAATAAACATTGTAAGACTCCAACCATCTGCCTCCTGTGTCTGCATTTGGGTCTCACCTTGTTAGGTTTGGTCTCTTCAAGGAGGAGGTAAAAGGGGGGAGAAGTGTAACACAGGTAGTTTGGTAACCACATTCATGTGACGAGTAACTTGTCTGAAAAGACCTGAAAAGTTGCATTATCTGGTGCACAGGAGACCTGGGTTAGACCCTCATTAGCCAAACTAACACGTATTCATGTCTCAGCCAAGGTTGCTCATCTGATCCCGCAAGCTTACATGAATGGTTCACTACGACCTGGTTCGAACCCAGTCAGTAACAAGATTAAATAGGGAGTGGAACGGCTATCCATAGAAGGGCTATGACAGGGCCATTCAACTATATTCCTATGAGGGGAACAGAAAGCACATCCATGCTCCAGAGGATCTTAGCTTTCAGGAGTGGGGTCATAATAGCTTACAGCCAAAGCGGTTCAAACTCTCTCTCTCATATCCTGCTATATGAGTCATACTGCCCTCTCTAAGCAGATGGCAATGCAGACCCACATCTCCCTACCCCACTTAGTACATTTCTCTCATCTGTCCCTGAGTTGTTAACTGTGATCTGCAGCATAGGTCTAGTCCCCCTGCACTAGATATGTATAGCCTATATTATGTGTGTCCGTGTGTGTGGCTGGACCTCGACAGCTGTTTCTATAAACACTCAGGCCTGATATATTGGGGATTTAAACAGCAGTTTACTGCTGTAATACAGTCATTTTCAGACTGCAAAGAGAGAGGGAAGGGAGTGTTTATGTGTGTGTGTGCATGAATGCGTGTGTCTTCCCTGTACTGAAAAACAGCCTTGTCATTCCTACTCTACAGATCCCATAGCAGAATTTTCCTGGTGTGTGTGCGTTTTAATGAATGCCACAGTATTCAGTATAATAACAAATCTGGGCCCAGCAGGAGCCTTTCCTGTTAACCACCCACAACTTTCTTCTTACACAGAGTCAGCAACAAAAACACAGTTTGTGCAAAGATTGTGTAAAGTACAGTAAAAAAAAATGGTGTAAAGAAAATATATCTAATGTTTTAATTGGGTATGCAGATAGAGTGTGCAAGCTTTTGTTCCAGCACTAACACACCTGATTCAACTGATCAAGGGCTTGGTGATTAGTAAATCAGATCATGTGACTCTTTTGTTGTTGATATTGTTGTTGATGTGACCTTTTGTGTTTGGTTCCTTTACAGTTCCCCTATGCAGCCCCGCCACCTCAGGAGCCAGTGAAGACGCTACGAAGCCTTATAAACATCCGTAAGGATACGCTGAGGCTTGTACGGTGAGTATCTCTCACAAAACACATAATTGATTTGTAGTTTATATCCCTTTTATTATTATTATTTCACTTATGCTTAGTCTGTGTTTTATTGCACTAGTCCAACATCTCCACTTATCCCCCCCAGAACCAAGTCGAGTAGCTGGCCGGAGGCTTTCGCAAGCTTTGGTTCTGGGTCCTGTGATTACTCCCTTTACTCTTACTATGCTAATTGTAACAGTGTGTAGATGATGCTAGCTGTGTTTCGGTGTGGTATGGCAGGTGTAGTGACTGCCTGAAGCTGCCAGGGGAGGAAGTGGCAGGGAAAAGCAAAGCCTGTTACAGCATAGAGTTCACCTTCGATGCTGACACACAGGTGGCCATCACCATCTACTATCAAGCTATAGAGGAGTTCCACAACGGAGTGCCAATGTAAGTCTGTGTGTGTGTGTGCATGCTTGTGTGTTTATCTTTCTGCACTCTTAGAAAAAAGGCTTCCAAAGGGGTTCTTCCTCTGTCCCCATAGGAGAACCCTTTTTGGTTCCAGGTAGAACCCTTTTGGGTAACAGAACAGGTTATACTTGGAACCCAAAAGTGTTCTACCTGGAACCATAAGCGTTCTACCTGCATCCAAAAAGGGTTCTTCAAACGGTTCTTTGATGGGGACAGCTGAAGAACACTTTACGGTTCTAGATATCATCTTCTTTTTCTAAGAGTGTGTATCTCTCCTATAGTTACCTTCCCCAGGACAGCTCTCTCCAGTCAGAAATGGTGCACTTTAAGAGAGGAGTCTGTCAGCAGTTCTGTCTGTCCTCGCACTCCGTCAACCTGTCAGAGTGGGCCGATGAGGAGGTATGGGCTGTGTGTGTGAGCGTGTGAGTGTGTGTTTATTCATATTAATAGGAAGTAAGTGTGTGTTTCAGTGTATAACCTATCTTTATCTCCCTCTTTTCTCTCTCTTCCTCCACTCTCTCGCTCTCCCTCCATCTTACTAGTTGCTGTTTGACATGGATAAGGATGTGTTTCCCATGGTCATTCAAGCGACAGTAGACGAGGGGGAAGATCACATGGGTCACTCCCATGTTCTTCTGGCCACCTTTGAAAAGGTAAGGAGCTTGGAGTTGGATGTGCTGTAGTATTGCAAGTCAAGTGTTCAATTAATTTAAAGTTTGTCTATCATGTTTTGAGATGCAGTTGACTCTGGATTTAAAAGCATCCCACTGGGCACAAACTGGTTGAATGAACGTTGTTTCCACATTATTTCAACACATAAATACACTGAGTGGAGTCATCAACATAAAGGAATTTGGGGAATGTTTGTCTTTTTTTCATTCAACTTTTAAAACCCAGTGACGTGGTTAAATGTTATGTTGATTTCACGATGAATTGATGTTAGTTGACAACCCAATAAAATGTCAATCAAAACTAGACGTTGAACTGATGTCTTTGTCCAGTGGGACTGGATTGGTATAAGCATTGGCTAAGTATCTACTGTTTGTTCCACAGCACATGGATGGAAGCTACTGTGTCAAACCTCTGAAGCAGAAACAAGTGGTGAGTTTGTTTCCACCAAGTTCTCCTCTTCTCTCTCTCTCCTCCTGCTCTCATCTCACTCTGAACTGTACCTTACCACCCCTTTTTCCTGCCTTGCTTACCTATTTCCCCTCTCTCTTCCAATCTCTCGCTCCCCCTTTCACTATCATTCCTGGTATGTTTTATACTGAAACCTTCTCTCTCATCCCCAACATGTTTCCTGTCCTCTCCAGGTAGATGGAGTGAGTTACCTTCTTCAGGAGATCTACGGCATCGAGAACAAGTACAATAGCCAAGAATCAAAGGTACACAGCTGAGAATTTGGTTGTTTAGGGACTACACTGTAAAGGGGTTCCTGGGAATTTGACAGTAGCTTACAGACAGCTCAGTGGAAAGTAAAATGATGTATGTCATATTACAGTTCACCTACTGTAATATAAATAGGGTATCAAAGCACAGTACAATACTGTAAAATTTACCTTATCTTACTGTAAAAAAAGTACATCGGAATAAATGAATGAATGAACGGAAGGGATGAGTTTGCTTTTCACAGTATTTTACTGTAATTACAAGGGATTGGTGCAAGCAGGTTGGATGCTAGGTGAAGTGTTTACACATTACAGCAGGTTTATTCATGAATATTTGGTGTTTATATCACTTGCACTTCTAGAGGCCTTCACAAAGGCTTCCAAACTGGTAGTGACTACAGGGCAAAACAGACCAAAAGCACATGGCAAAATGCTCAACCATTTAAGGTTTAAGACTTGTTGCCACTCCAATTTTTCCCCTATACCAGGGGTTCCTAAACTGTGGGGCGTGCCCCCAAGGAGGGGGCGGCAGGGGGATTCGGGGGTGCATCATACTCATGAGTAGTGCATCATCAGTTTTCCTCTTATCATGTCAGTCATTGCACATCTTAGAGAGCTATTTATAACTTTTCAGAAATGTTCCGATCAACTACCCTATGTCAGCTAAAAAAATGTAGCTAGTTTTTGTAGGCCATAGATTTTGTAGTAATGTTCCTGTCATTCAAATATCACATGAATACACATTAGACATGGCAAAATGTATAGCATTATAAGAAAATTTGCTTTAAAACAGCAAAAATAAGCTTTAACCCTTTCTTCCCACCAACAAGAGGGATGTGAACAGCTTGAGTCATGAACAGTGCTTGTGCCCATAGAAATAGACTTGGCAGCCACCAGCACAGGGGGGCGCGATGTTCCCCAGTGCTGGAAGGGGGGCCTGAGTGAAAAAGTTTGGGAACTATATCATGTATCCACTAGTGGTCAAAAGATTTTTGTCATTCCAAGGATATGGTACAGTAATGTCTTCTGTGGGGTAGAATTAGAGTACCAATCGAAATACAGCAATTCCACAACATTTTCCCACAATGCACCATCATTTACAGTATGCTGCACTAAAACGTTTCAGAGTATTTTACTGTTGATTATACCCAAAATTACCGTATAATTTACAGTTTTATGTTACAGTGTAGTGACCACAACACTTTTTGTTAAAAAACTTTCCAAATCACTCTCTGTAGAATTGATTAGAGTATTCATGAGTTGCATGTTTCGTCACAATATTGTTTTGAACATTCGTTTTGGACTGATGCTCGACAGAGCATTCTACTCAATGCATTGTCAATTAGCGCTGAAGAATATTTCATCGAAAGTGCATTATAGTGGCTTGGAAATACAATGACATTCAAAGGAAGGCAAATAACTAGTAGGAAAACCTCTTCTCATCATTTTGATGTCTCCAGATTGACTTTATATGCAGTATAACATTAGCTAGCTAGCTAAGATTGAGCTGAGGCCCCCGGTTTTAGCTAGCTAATGTTAGCATTGCTAGCTATTTTTGACAAACTTTGCTAGCTAATGACATTTCCATCTGGCTATTTTATGACATGATAGTGCTGGCAAAGTTGTTTCCTATGAATATGCAAAGGAATTTATTTTTACAATATTGCTTGCTCAAGCTACCATACTGCTCTGTGAATGTAAATGATTTATTGATGGATTGATTGATTTATGTATTGATTCATTGATTATGTTGGCCCCAGGTTGTGGATGATGAGATCAGTGATAACAGTGCGGAGTGTGTGGTGTGTCTGTCGGACGTCCGCGACACACTCATCCTGCCCTGCAGACACCTGTGTCTCTGCAATGCCTGCGCCGACACACTCCGCTACCAGGCCAACTGTTGCCCCATCTGCAGACTGCGTGAGTCTATGTTTATGATGCTACATAAGACCTTTGTAAGCCATATGTTGGCATTCCTAATACCTTCATAGCAATACTTAATAGATGCTTAGGACCTTCATAGCAATACCTACAGTAATACATGCTCAGTTATCAGGCTAACTGCTGCCCTATCTGCAGACTGTGTGAGTCTATAATGCTGCATAAGACCTTCACATCAATACTTAAGCATGTTATAATGCGTCTTCAGCGTTCCGGGCACTGCTGCAGATCCGAGCAATGAGGAAGAAGTTGAGTCCTCTCTCTCCTGCCAGATTTAACCCCGTCATCACCTCCCAGATCTCTGACTCAGAGGAACACTCGGTAATATGTACACATACACACACTTTAAAAAATATATATATATATACATACAGCAACATCCAAAAGTTTGGACACAACTACTCATTCAAGCGTTTTTCTTTATTTTTACTATTTTCTACATTGTAGAATAATAGTGAAGACATCACAACTATGAAATAACACATATGGAATCATTTAATAACCAGAAAAGTGTTAAACAAATCAAAATATATTTTAGATTTGAGATTCTTCAAAGTAGCCACCCTTTGCCTTAATGACAGCTTTGCACACTCTTGGCATTCTCTCAACCATCTTCACTCAACCAGCTTCACCTGGAATGCTTTTCCAACAGTCTTGAAGGAGTTCCCACATATGCTGAGCACTTGTTGGCTGCTTTTTCTTCACTCTGCAGTCCAACTCATCCCAAACCATCTCAATTGGGTTGTGTAAGGACAGACGTTGGGAGACGAGAAGCAAGTACAGGGAGTGAACATTTAATAAATAACGAGCATGAAACAAAACACAGACAGGGAAAACAAAACAACATTAATGCTGACATGGGGAACAAACTGAGGAGCAGACAGATATAGAGGGGGCAATCAACAAAGTGAAGAAGTCCAGGTGTCACGTTGGTATGAAGAGATTCGGGAGACAGGCACAGGAATACGTAATATTTTATTTTAATTAAGCCCAAAGTACGGTGTGCTGTGTAAAGCCACGGGGACGAATACCATACAAACACGTAACAAAACACAGGGTAGAAACCCAAAACAAAAGAGCGAGGAGTACCTCGAATAAATAACACATGCGCACAATGATTAACACACGGGACGAGACCCGTAATCATCTGCACAATCCGCAAAAAAGGCAAAACACACAGCACAGGTACTCACAGGCACCAACGGACATAGTAACAATAAACAACAGCCCAATGGAAACCAAAGGGCACATATATACAAATACAATCAGTGGAAATAGGGGACAGGTGTGCGTAATGAAAGTTACGGAGGGATCCGTGACACCAGGTCCAATGAAGCGATGATGCACATAATGATGGTGACAGGTGTGCGTAATGATGGGCAGCCTGCGCCCTTGAGCACCAGAGAGGGGGAGCGGGAGCAGGCGTGACAGTACCCCCCCCCCGTCCCACTTGGGCGGGCCTGATGGCCCGGCCGAGGCGTGGGAGCCCGACGAGTCGGCTGAGGCGTGGGAGCCCGACGAGTCGGCTGAGGCGTGATGCGGGATGGGAGCCTGCCGAGCCCGCTGAGGCGTGGGAGCCTGACGAGGTGGCTGAGGGGTGGGAGCCTGACGAGTCGGCTGCACCCCCGGTTCCTTCGGCAGCGGCACCCGGACCCGACGTCACCAACCAAAACAAAAAACAAAACAAACTCCCTGATGCTTCCAACATTGGTGTCAGCATTTTGTAAGGACAGATGCTGGGAGACAAAAGTAAGTAAAGGGAGTGAACATTTAATAAATAACATACATGAAACAACACACAGACAGCGTCTGGACAGGGAAAACAAAACAACATTAATGCTGATACGGGGAACAAACTGAGAAGCAGACATATGTAGAGGAGGCAATCAACAAAGTGAAGGAGTCCAGGTGAGTCCAATGAAGTGCTGATGCGCATAATGATGGTGACAGGTGTGCGTAATGATGGGCAGCCTGGCCCCCTCGAGCGCCAGAGAGGGGGAGCAGTAGCAGGCGTGACAGGTTGAGGTCGGGTGGCTGTGGAGGCCAGGTCATTTGATGCAGCACTCCATCACTCTCCTTCTTGGTCAAATAGCCCTTACACAGCCTGGGGGTGTGTTGGGTCATTGTCCTGTTGAGAAACAAATGATAGTCCCATTAAGCGCAAACCAGCCATGCTGGTTAAGTGTGCCTTGTATTCAAAATAAATCACTGACAATGTCAGAATCAAAAATCAAAAATGTGTACTCATCATACCAAAGGTCAAATTTCCACCTGTCTAATGTCCATTGCTCGTGTTTCTTGGCCCAAGCAAGTCTCTTCGTCTTATTGGTGTGCTCTGGTAGTGGTTTCTCTGCTGCAATTCGACCACGAAGGCCTGATTCACGCAGACTCATCTGAACAGTTGATTTTGAGTTGTGTCTGTTACTTGAACTCTGTGAAGCATTTATTTGGGCTGCAATCTGAGGTGCAGTTAACTTTAATAAATGTATCCTCTGCAGCAGAGGTAACTCTGGGTCTTCCTTTCCTGTGGCGGTCCTCATGAGAGTCAGTTTCATCATAGCGCTTGATGGTTTTTGCGACTGTACTTTCAAAGGTCTTGACATTTTCAGCATTGATTGACCTTCATGTTTTAAAGTAACAAGGTATTGTCGTTTCTCTTTGCTTATTTGAGCTGTTCTTAACATACTATGGACTTGGTCTTTTACCAAATAGTGCTATCTTCTGTATACCACCCCTACCTTGTCACAACACAACTGATTGGCTCAAATGCATTATGAAGGAAAGAAATTACACAAATTAACTTTTATCAATGCACACCTGTTAATTGAAATGCATTCCAGGTGACTATCTCATGAAGCTGGTTGAGAGAATGCTAAGAGTGTGCAAAGCTGTCATCAAGGCAAAGGGTGGCTACAAAATTTGTTTAACACTTTTTTGGTTAGTACATGATTCCATATGTGTTATTTCATAGTTTTGATGTATTCGCTATTCTACAATGTAGAAAATAGTAAAAATAAAGAAAAACCCTTGAATGAGTAGGTGTGTCCAAAATTTTGACTGGTCTGTATACTGTTGAAGTCGTAAGTTTACATACACCTTAGCCAAATACATTTAAACTCAGTTTTTTGCAATTCCTGACATTTAATCCTAGTAAAAATTCCCTGTCTTAGGTCAGTTAGGATCATCACTTTATTTTAAGAATGTGAAATGTTAGAATAATAGTAGAGAGAAATTATTTATTTCAGCTTTTATTTCTTTCATCACATTCCCAGTGGGTCAGAAGTTTAACATGGGTCAAACGTTTCGGGTAGCCTTCCACAAGCTTCCCACAATAAGTTGGGTGAATTTTGGCCCATTCATCCTGACAGAGCTGGTGTAACTGAGTCAGGTTTGTAGGCCTCCTTGCTCGCGCACACTTTTTCAGTTCTGCCCACAAATGTTCTATTGGATTGAGGTCAGGGCTTTGTGATGGCCACTCCAATACCTTGACTTTGTTGTCCTTAAGCCCTTTTGCCACAACTTTGGAAGTATGCTTGGGGTCATTGTCCATTTGGAAGACCCATTTGCGCCCAAGCTTTAACTTCCTGACCGATGTCTTGAGATGTTGCTTCAATATATTCACATAATTTTCCTACCTCATGATGCCATCTGTTTTGTGAAGTGGACCAGTCCCTCCTGCAGCAAAGCACCCCCACAACATGATGCTGCCACCCCTGTGCTTCACAGTTGGGATGGTGTTCTTTGGCTTGCAAGCCTCCCCCTTTTTCCTCCAAACGTAACAATGGTCATTATGGCCAAACAGTTCTATTTTTGTTTCATCAGAACAGAGGACATTTCTCCAAAAAGTCACCATGTGCAGTTGCGAACCGTAGTCTGGCTTTTTTTATGGCAGTTTTGGAGCAGGGGCTTCTTCCTTGCTGAGCGGCCTTTCAGGTTATGTCAATATAGGACTCGTTTTACTGTGGATATAGATACTTTTGTACCTGTTTCCTCCAGCATCTTGACAAGGTCCTTTGCTGTTGTTCTGGGATTGATTTGCACTTTTCACACCAAAGTACGTTCATCTCTAGGAGACAGAACGCGTCTCCTTCCTGAGCGGTATGACGTCTGTGTGGTCCCATGGTGTTTATACTTTGGTACTATTGTTTGTACAGATGAGAGTGGTACCTTCAGGCATTTAGAAATTGCTCCGAAAGGATGAACCAGACTTGTGGAGGTCTACAAGTTTTTTTCTGGAGTCTTGGCTGATTTCTTTTGTTTTTCCCATGATGTCAAGCAAAGAGGCACTGAGTTTGAAGGTAGGCCTTGAAATACATCCAGCGGTACACCTCCAATTGACTCAACTTATGTCAATTAGCCTATCAGAATTTTCTAAAGCCATGACAGAATATTCTGGAATTTTCCAAGCTGTTTAAAGGCACAGTCAACTTAGTGTATGTAAACTTCTGACCCACTGGAATTGTGACACAGTGAAGTATAAGTGAAATTATCTGTCTGTAAACAATTGTTGGAAAAATGGCTTGTGTCATGCACAAAGTAGATGTCCTAACCGACTTACCAAAACTATAGTTTGTTAACAAGAAATTTGTGGAGTGCTTGAAAAATTAGGTTTAATGACTTAAATCAAATCACATTTTATTCGTCACATACACATGGTTAGCAGATGTTAATGTGAGTGTAGCGAAATGCTTGTGCTTCTAGTTCCGACCATGCAGTAATATCTAACAAGTAATCTAACAATTTCACAATAACTACATTTTACACACAAGTGTAAAGGAATGAATAAGAATATTTACATATAAATATATGGATGAGCGATGGCCGTATGGCATAGGCAAGATGCAGTAGATGGTAGAGTGCAGTATATACATATGGGATGAGTGTCACGAATACCACCGAAGGTGGCTCCCCTTCCTGTTTGGGTGGCGCTCGGCGGTCGTTGTCGCCGGTCTACTAGCTGCCACCGATCCCTTTTTCCTTTTCGTTTGTTTTTGTCTAATTGTTTTCACCTGTTCCTTGTTGGGGTTTTGGGATGGGTGTTATTTAAGTTCGTTTAGCCCGCTGGTGTTTGTGCGGTCTTGTTGTTATTTTACGTTAGTGGTGTTTGTGTTCTTTTGGGTTTTCGCTGTCCGGTATTTTGGTAACTATGGTTTTGGGTTTGTTGCGCCTGTGTTTTGGGCTTCACCCATGTTTGTAACTGGTTACTTTACGAAAGGACATTAAAGCCTTTTTCCCGTCAACCTTCTGCTCTCTGCGTCTGACTCCACACCCATCACTCTCCAGACATTACAATGAGTAATGTAGGGTATGTAACCATTATATAAAGGGGTATTGTTTAAAGTGACTAGTGATACATTTATTACATCCAATTTTTTATTATTAAAGTGGCTAGAGATTTGAGTCAGTATGTTGGCAGCAGTCACTCAATGTTAGTGATGGCTGTTTAACATTCTGATGGCCTTGAGATAGAAGTTGTTTTGATGCACCTGTACTGACCTCACCTTCTGGATGATAGCGGGGTGAACAGGCAGTGGCTCGGGTGGTTGTTGTCCTTGATGATCTTTTTGGCCTTCCTGTGACATTGGGTGGTGTAGGTGTCCTGGAGGGCAGGTAGTTTGCCCCCGGTGATGCATTGTGCAGACCTCACTACCCTCTGGAGATCCTTATTGTTGTGGGCGGAAAAGTTGCCGCACGAGGCAGTGATACAGCCCGTCAGGATGCTCTCGATTGTGCATCTGTAAAAGTTTGAGTGTTTTTGGTGACAAGACAAATTTCATCAGCCTCCTGAGGTTGAAGAGGCGTTGTTGCGCTTTCTTCACCACGCTGTCTGTGTGGGGGGACCATTTCAGTTTGTCCGTGATGTGTACACCGAGGAGCTTAACTTTCCACCTTCTCCACTACTGTCCCGTCGATGTGGATAGTGGGGTGCTCCCTCTGCTGTTTCTTGAAGTCCACAATCATCTCCTTTGTTTTGTTGACGTTGAGTGTGAGGTTATTTTCTTGATACCACACTCCGAGGGCCCTCACATCCTCCTTGTAGGCCGTCTCGTCATTGTTGGTAATCAAGCCTACCACTGTAGTGTTGTCTGCAAACTTGACGATTGAGTTGGAGGCGTGCATGGCCACGCAGTCATGGGTGAACAGGGAGTACAGGAGAGGGCTGAGAACGCACCCTTGTGGGGCCCCAGTGTTGAGGATCAGCGGGGTGGAGATGTTGTTTCCTACCCTCACCACCTGGGGGCGTCCTGTCAGAAAGTCCAGGACCCAGTTGCACAGGGCGAGGTCGAGACCCAGGGTCTTGAGCTTAATGACGAGTTTGGAGGGTACTATGGTGTTAAATGCTGAGCTGTAGTCGATACATAGGTATTACATAGGTATTCCTCTTGTCCAGATGGGTTAGGGCAGTGTGATAGTGTCATCTGTGGACCTATTGTGGCGGTAAGCAAATTGGAGTGGGTCTAGGGTGTCAGGTAGGGTTGAGGTGATATGATCCTTGACTAGTCTCTCAAAGCACTTCATGATGACAGAAGTGAGTGCTATGGGGCGATAGTCGTTTAGCTCAGTTACCTTGGCTTTCTTGGGAACAGGAACAATGGTAGCCATCTTGAAAAATGTGGGAACAGCAGACTGGGATAGGGATTGATTGAATATGTCCGTAAACACACCAGCCAGCTGGTCTGCGCATGCTCTGAGGATGCGGCTAGGGATACCGTCTGGGCTGGCAGTCTTGCGAGGGTTAACACGTTTAAATGTTTTACTCACATTGGCTGCGGTGAAGGAGAGCCCGCAGGTTTTGGTAGCGGGCCGTGTCGGTGGCACTGTATTGTCCTCAAAGCGAGCATTGTCCTCAGTGAGCAAAGAAGTTGTTTAGTTTGTCTGGGAGCAAGACATGGTTAGCTCTCCAACCTTAGTGTATGTAAACCTCCAACTTCAACTGTATATATAGCTGTAGGCATGGTGATTTGAGCTATCTGATTGGCCAGGGCAGTAGGCACACTCGATTTAGCCACAGATCTCCCGGTCCACAGGGTAGGTGGAGTTTGTCTTTTCAGACAGATGAAATGGTTCAAAATGGGAACACTTTGCCTACCCGGTGTGCAGGGCTTCTGAATGAAGTGCACCTTCCCGCCAACAGAGCAACATGAAAAAATGTAATCGTTTAGTGACCGCTGGCGTATAGCAACATAACAGCTCATCTCTTTTTTTTGTTCTTTCTACCCTTGTCACATCCTTCCTCTCTCTCCTTTCCCCCCACCCTCCCCCAGGTGTCGGATCACATTCCCCCAGGGTATGAGGTCGTGTCCCTCCTGGAGGCTCTGAACGGGCCCCTGAGCGTGTCTCCCTCTGCTCCCCCTCTGCAGGACCTCTCTGGGGGCCACATCTCGGGGACCCTGCCCCCCTACAGCAGTGAGACCCACCCCGCCCCGGCACACTCAATGTCCCCCCTGGACCACTCCAACTCAAGCCAGGGACTCAAACTGAAGAAGAGCGGCTCCAAGTAAGTGGTGCAAACACCTGGGGACATGGGTTATGTCCCAAATGGCACCATATTCCCTATAAAGTGCACTAGTTTTGACCTGAGGTCTGTTCAAAAGTTGTGCACTACATGGGGAGTAGGGTGCCATTTGGGATGCAGACACATACAAACATACTGTACATTTGAATAGGAATTCATTTCCTATTTAGCTAATAGAAAATACACTATATATTCAAAAGTATGTGGACACCCCTTCAAAATTAGAGGATTTGGCTATTTTAGCCACACCCATTAATGACAGTTGTATAAAATCGAGCACACATTCAAGCAATCTCCATAGACAAACATTGGCAGTAGAATGGCCTTACTGAAGAGCTCAGTGACTTTCAACGTGGCACCTTCATAGGATGCCATCTTTCCAACAAGTCAGTTCGTCAAATTTCTGCCCAGCTAGAGCTGCCCTGGTGAACTATAAGTGCTGTTATTGTGAAGTGGAAATGTCTATGAGCAACAATGGCTCAGCCGTGAAGTGGTAGGCCACACAAGCTCACAGAACGGGACCGCAGAGTGCTGAAAAAATTCTCTGTCCTCAGTTGCAACACTCACTACCAAGTTCCAAACTGCCTCTGGAAGAAACGTCAGCCCAAGAACTGTTCGTCGGGAGCTTCATGAAATGGGTTTCCAAGGCTGAACAGCCGCACACAAGCCTAAGATCACCAGGCGCAATGACAAGCGTCGGCTGGAGTGGTTGTAAAGCTTGCCGCCATTGGACGCCTTCACTGGAGTGATGAATCATGCTTCACCATCTGGCAGTCCAACGGACAAATCTGTGTTTGGCTGATGCCAGGAGAACGCTACCTGCCCGAATGCAAAGTGCCAACTGTAAAGTTTGGTGGAGGAAGAATAATGGTCTGGGGCTGTTTTTCATGGTTCGAGCTAGTCCCCTTAGCTCCAGTGAAGGGGAATCTTAACGCTACAACATACAAGTACATTGTAGACGATTCTGTGCTTCCAACTTTGTGGCAACAGTTTGGGGAAGGCCCTTTCCTGTTTCAGCATGACAATGCTCCCGTGCACAAAGCGAGGTCCATACAGAAATGGTTTGTCGAGATCGGTGTGGAAGAACTTGACTGGCCTGCACAGAGCCCTGATCTCATCCCCATCGACTAACTTTGGTATGAATTGGAACGTTGACTGCGAGCCAGGCCTAATAGCCCAACATCCGTGCATGACCTCACTGATGCTCTTGTGGCTGAATGGAGCAAGTCCCCGCAGAAATGTTCCAACATTTAGTGGAAAACACTCCCAGAAGAGTGGAGGCTGTTGTAGCAGCAAAGGGGGGGACCAACTCCATATTAATGCCCATGATTTGGAATGAGATGTTCGATGAGCAGGTGTTCACAGATGGGCTATACTATTCATGTAGTGTTTATGTCCGGACAAAGGGAGAGTTGTTAGTGTTTGCTGTGGTGTTTATGATTCTGACGGTTGCATTGTGGGATGTGTCAGGTCTCCCCCCCAGAATTCTTCGGTGCTGCCAGGGGAGGAGGGAAAGAAGTCACAACACAGTGAATCAGAGGTTCAGGCCTGCCGCCGGAAACAACAACTTGAGGTACACTGACATTCTGACACAGTTTGTGTATGCGTGTTTGTCTGTCCGGTGTATGTTTGACCTTACTCTCTCTGTTCCAGAGTGGTGTAACTTCAGAGAGTGAGAACCTGACTCTATCCTCGTCTGGAGCCATAGACCAGTCCTCCTGTACTGGGACACCTTTCTCCTCCACCATCACCTCCCCTGAAGGTAGTCCTGCTGGGGCTGTCAGGGGGTGGGCAATGGAAAATGTGTCCAATGTGTCAAATTATAAAACATGTTAATTGTCTCCTCCTCTCTCTCGCTCTCTCTCTCTCTCCCACACAGATCCAGTGAGCAGTAGCCTGGCCCAGTCAGTCATGTCCATGGCTTTCTCCCACAGCCAGCACTCTCAGATCAGCACTGACACCCTGTCCTCCATGTCTGGTTCCTACCTGGCCGGACCGGAGGGAGAGGTGGAGGGGGGAGACACAGAGGGGGAGAAGATCCAGGACGCACCGATGGAGAGCCGGGGACCATCACAGCAGGACGGGGAGGTGAGAAACATGAGGGGGAACAGGGGGAGGAGAGAGGATAGAGTGGGGTACTCCTAGAAAAATGGCTTGTTGTGATATAGAGAATACCCCCCTCTCTCTTTTCTCTGTCTCTCACTCTCTCAATTCAATTCAATGGGGATGTATTGGCATTGGAAACATACAGTGCCTTCGGAAATATTCAGACCCCTTGACTTTTACCACATTTTGTTACGTTACAGCTTTATTCTAAAAATGATTAAATAAATGTTTTTCCTCAGCAATTGACACACAATACCCTGTAATGACAAAGTGAATACAGGTTTTAGACATTTTTGCAAATTTATTTTAAAAATTTCAACAACAAAAAACTTCTTTACATTAGTATTCCAACGCTTTGCTATGAGACTTGAAATTGAGCTCAGATTCTTTCTGTTTCCATTGCTCATCCTTGAGATGTTTCTACAACTTGATTGGAGTCCACCTGTGTTAAATTCAATTGATTGGACATGATTTGGAAAGGCACACTCCTGTCTATATAAGGTCCCAGAGTTGACAGTGTATGTCAGAGCAAAAACGAAACCATAAGGTTGAAGGAATTGTCCGTAGAGCTCCGAGACAGGATTGTGTCGAGGCACAGATCTACGGAAGGGTACCAAAACATTTCTGCAGCATTGAAGGTCCCCAAGAACAGTGGCCTCCACCATTCTTAAATGGAAGAAGTTTGGAACCACCGAGACTCTTCCTAGAGCTGGCTGCCCAGCCAAATTGAGTAATCGGGGAAGAAAGACCTTGGTCAGGGAGGGGACCAAAACCCAATGGTCACTCTGACAGAGCTCTAGAATTCCTCTGTGGAGATGGGAGAACCTTCCATAAAGACAACCATCTCTGTAGCACTCCACCAATCAGGCCTTTATGGTAGAGTGGCCAGACATAAGCCACTCCTCATTAAAAGGCACATGACAGCCCACTTGGAGTTTGCAAAAAGGCACCTAAAAACTCTCGGACCATGAAAAGAAGATTCTCTGGTCTGATGAAACTACGATTGAACTCTTTGGCCTGAATGCCAAGTGTCACGTCTGGAGGAAACCTGGCACCATCCCTACAGTGAAGCATGGTGGTGGCAGCATCATGCTGTGGGGATGTTTTTCAGTGTCAGGGACTGGGAGACTGGGTGTGATCGAGGCAAAGTACAGAGAGATCCTTGATGAAAACCTGCTCCAGAGCTCTCAGGACCTCAGACTGTGGCAAAGATTCACCTTCAAACAGAACAACGACCCTAAGCACACAGCCAATACAACGCATGAATGGCTTCGGGACAAGTCTTAATGTCCTTGAGTGGCCCAGCCAGAGCCCGGACTTGAACCCAATCGAACATCTTTATTTTATTTATTTTTATTTTACCGTTATTTTACCAGGTAAGTTGACTGAGAACACGTTCTCATTTGCAGCAACGACCTGGGGAATAGTTACAGGGGAGAGGAGGGGGATGAATGAGCCAATTGTAAACTGGGGATTATTAGGTGACCATGATGGTTTGAGGGCCAGATTGGGAATTTAGCCAGGACACCGGGGTTAACACCCCTACTCTTACGATAAGTGCCATGGGATCTTTAATGACCTCAGAGAGTCAGGACACCCGTTTAACGTCCCATCCGAAAGACGGCACCCTACACAGGGCAGTGTCAAATCCCAATCACTGCCCTGGGGCATTGGGATATTTTTTTTAGACCAGAGGAAAGAGTGCCTCCTACTGGCCCTCCAACACCACTTCCAGCAGCATCTGGTCTCCCATCCAGGGACTGACCAGGACCAACCCTGCTTAGCTTCAGAAGCAAGCCAGTGGTGGTATGCTGCTGGATTTAGCAATGTGCAAATAGTTGTAGTACGAATAGTGGGGGAAGATAAATAAACGATAAATATTGGTGGTATTTAGAATGTTTGTGCTCCACTGGTTGCCCTCTTGTCATTGCAACGGGCCACAAATCTTGCTGCTGTGATGTCACATTGTGGTATTTCGCCTAACAGGTATGGCAGTTTATCAATGTTGGATTTGTTTTCAAATTCTTTGTGGGTCTGTGTGATCTGTGGTAATGTGGTCATACATTTGGCAGGAGGTTAGGAAGTGCAGCTCAGTTTCCTTTTGTGGACAGTGGGCACTTCAGAGCCAGGTGTGACTATGGCGACCTCTCTCAATAGCAAGACTCTGCTCACTGGGTCTGTACATAGTCAAGAATCTTCTTACATTTGGGTCAGTCTCAGTGTGTACTGTGTACTCTCTGTTTAGGGCCAGGTAGCATTCTAATTTGCTCTGTTTTTTGGTTGATTCTTTCCAGTGTGTCATAGTAATATTTTTGCTTTCTCATAATTTGGTTGGGTCTAATTGTGTTGCTGGTCTGGGGCTCTGTGGGTTCTGTTTGTGGGTGTGAATAAAGCCCCAGAACCAGCTGGCTGAGGGGACTTCTCTAGGTAGATGAGGACTTCTCATCTGTAGATGAGGGCTTTGATGTGGAATGTGTGGGCATCGCTTCCTTTTAGGTGATAGTGGAATTTAACAGCTCTTCTCCAGATTGTGATAACTATAGTCTTAATTCTGCTCTGCATGCATTGTTTGGGGTTTTGCGTTGTACACAAAGTATATTTTGTCAGAATTCTGCATGCAGAGTGTCATTTGGGTGTTTGTCCCATTTTGTGAATTCTTGGTTGGCGAGTGGACCCCAGACCTCACAACCATAAAGGGCAATGGATTCTATAACTGATTGAAGTAGTTTTGGGCCAGATTCTAATTGGGACGTCGAGTTTATGTCATAGAAGGCCCTTCTTGCCTTGTCTCTTAGATCATTCACAACCTTGTCGAAGTTACCTGTGTTATTGATGTCTAGGCTGAGGTAGGTATAATTCTTTGTGTGCGCTAGGGCAACCGTGTCTAGATAGAATTTGTATTTGTTGTCCTGGCACCTGGACCTTTTTTGGGGCACCATTATTTTTGTCTTACTGAGTTTCACTGTCAGGGCCCAAGTCTGACAGAATCTGTGCAGAAGATCTACAGTGTTGTGAAAAAGTATTTGACTCCTTTCTGATTTTCTCTACTTTTGCATATTTTTGATACTGAATGTTATCAGATCTTCAACCAAAACCTATTATTAGATAAAGGGAAAAACACCCAATTCCCTCGTGTGAAAAAGTAATTGCCCCCTTAACTGGTTGTGCCATCTTTAGCTGCAATGACTGCAACCAAAGGCTTTCTGTAGTTGTTGATCAGTCTCTCACATCGCTGTGAAGGAATTTTGGCCCACTCTTGCATGCAGAACTGCATTAACTCAGCCACATTTGTGGGTATTCAAGCGTGTACTGCTCGTTTCAAGTTCTGCCACAACATCTCAATTGGGATTAGGTCTGGACTTTGACTAGGCCATTGCAAAGCTTCAAATTTGTTGCTTTTTATCAATTTTCATGCAGTATTGATTATGTTTCGTATCATTGTCTTGCTGCTTGACCCAGCTGTGCTTCAGCTTCAGCTCACAGACAGATGGCCTGACATTCTCCTGTAGAATTGTCTGATACAGAGCAGAATTAATGGTTCCTTTTATTAAGGCAAGTCATCCAGGTCCTGACTCAGCAAGGCATTCCCAAACCAATTACCACCACCATGCTTGACCGTTGAGGTTCTTACTGTGGGGTGAAATGTTTGATTTTCGCCAGACATAATGGGACACATCTCATCCAAATAAGTATATACAGTACCTACTCATTCAAGGGTTTTTCTTTATTTTTACTATTTTCTCCATTGTAGAATAATAGTGAAGACATCAATACTATGAACTAACAGATATGGAATCATGTACAAACCAAAAAAGTGTTAAACAAATCAAAATATATTTTAGATTCTTCAAAGTATCCAACCTTTGCCTTGATGACAGCTTTGCACACTCTTGGCATTCTCTCAACCAGCTTCACCTGGAATGCTTTTCCAACGGTCTTGAAGGAGTTCTCACAAATGCTGGGCAATTGCTGGCTGCTTTTCCTTCACTCTGCGGTCCAATTCATCCCAAACCATCTCAATTGGTTTGAGGTCAGGTGATTGTGGAGGCCAGGTCATCTGTTGCAGCACTCCATCACTCTCCTTGGTCAAACAGCCCTTACACAGTCTAGAGATGTGTTGAGTCATTGTCTTGTTGAAAAACAAATGTTAGTCCCACTAAGCGCAAACCAGATGGGATGGCTTATCGCTGCAGAATGCTGTGGTAGCCATGCTGGTTAAGTGTGCCTTGTATTCTAAATAAATCACAGTTTCAGAAGCAAAGCAACCCCACACCTCCTCCTCCATGCTTCACGGTGGGAACCACACATGTAGAGATCATCCGTTCACCTACTCCGCGTCTCACAAAGACACGGCGGTTGGAACCAAAAATCTCAAATTTGGACTCGTCAGACCAAACAACAGATTTCCACCGGTCTAATATCCATTGCTCGTGTTTCTTGGCCGAAGTAAGTCTCTTCTTATTTGGGCTGCAATCTGAGGTGCAGTTAACTCTAATAAATATATCCTCTGCAGCAGAGGTAACTCTGGGTCTTCCTTTCCTGTTTCATCATAGCGCTTGATGGTTTTTGCGACTGCACTTTCAAAGGTCTTGACATTTTCAGCATTGACTGACCTTCATGTCATAAAGTAACAATGGATTGTCATTTCTCTTTGCTTATTTGAGCTGTTCTTAACATAATATGGACTTTGTCTTTTACCAAATAGGGTTTTCTTCTGTATACCACCCCTACCTTGTCACAACACAACTGATTGGCTCAAATGCATTAAGGAAAGAAATTCCACAAATTAACGTTTAACAAGGCACACATGTTAATTGAAATGCATTCCAGGTGACTACCTCATGAAGCTGGTTGAGAGAATGCCAAGAGTGTGCAGGGCTGTCATCAAGGCAAAGGGTGGCTACTTTGAAGAATCTCAAATATACTTTTTCACGGGACTGTAGGTGCTGCTGTAGGCCCTCCTTGGTTGGGGACGGAAGCACCAGATCATCAGCAAACAGTAGACATTTTATTTCCGAGTCCCGTAGGGTGAGGCCGGGTGCTGCAGACTGTTCTAGTGCCCACGCCAATTCATTGATATAAATGTTGAAGAGGGTGGGCTCAAGCTGCATCCCTGTCACACCTCACGGCCCTGAAGAAAGAAATCTGTGTTTATTGCCAATTTTAACGCACACTTGTTGTTTGTGTACATTGATTTTATCATGTCATTTTTTCTTTCAACACTAGTTTCCATCAATTTGTACATCAGACTCCAAATTGAGTCAACTAATTTTAAATAAACAAAATTAGAAAAATGTGCTTTTGTTTATTTGTAAGGATGTTCAGGGTGTATACATGGTCTGTCGCACGGTATTTTGGTAAGAAGCCAATTTGACATTGTCTCGGGACATTGTTTTCACTGCTATTGATGATACTGTAGAAGATTTTGCTGTTGACGCAGATTTCACGGTAATCATTGGGGTCAAATTTGGTTCCAAATATTGTGAAGATGCCAGAGCTGAGGATAATGTTGAAGAGTTTAAGAATAGCCCATTTGAATTCATGGTCTGTATATTTTATCATTTAGTTCAGTATACCATCAATATACAGGCCTTTTTGGGTTGGAAGGTTTGTATTTAGTCCTGTAGCTTATCCAATGGAATTGGATAATCCAATGGGTTCTGGTAGTACTTTTTAATAACTGGTTCTAAGTTTTGTAAATTATCATGTATACATTTATGTTCTTTGTTATATGGCCAAAAAGGTTGGAGAAGTGTTTTATCCATACATCTCCATTTTGGATAGGTAGCTCTTCGTGTTGTTGTTTGTGTTCCAATTTTCCCAGAAGGGATTTGATTCTATGGGTTCTTCCTTCACATTGAGCTTTCTGACATGCTGTTCCTTATTATTTCTTAGTGCATTTCTGTACTGTTTTTGTGTTTCCTCATAGTGAAGGAACTACCCATAGAGCCAAAAGATTATAACTTCTCAGTCGCTGTGTCAGAAGAGCAGGATTCAGAGATACATATACCATATAGTACCTAAACTATTTATTTTTTATTTTATTTTACCAGGTAAGTTGACTGAGAACACGTTCTCATTTGCAGCAACGACCTGGGGAATAGTTACAGGGGAGAGGAGGAATGAGCCAATTGTAAACTGGGGATTATTAGGTGACCATGATGGTTTGAGGGCCAGATTGGGAATTTAGCCAGGACACCGGGGTTAACACCCCTACTCTTACGATAAGTGCCATGGGATCTTTAATGACCTCAGAGTCAGGACACCCGTTTAACGTCCCATCCGAAAGACGGCACCCTACACAGGGCAGTGTCCCCAATCACTGCCCTGGGGCATTGGGATATTTTTTAGACCAGAGGAAAGAGTGCCTCCTACTGGCCCTCCAACACCACTTCCAGCAGCATCTGGTCTCCCATCCAGGGCCTGACCAGGACCAACCCTGCTTAGCTTCAGAAGCAAGCCAGTAGTGGTATGCAGGGTGGTATGCTGCTGGCTATAGGAATGGCTATAGATTAAAACATGTAAATAAATAAAATATACAATACAACATGAATCTGTCTCTCTCCTTCTCACAGGGAAATTATGTCACAGAGGAACACTCCCCCTCTCCTTCCCACAAGCAGGGTAAATAGGACCTATCATTGACCTCTCACCTATACCTATACCTCTCACCTCTGACCCCTCTCTACTTTACCCTCCTCACTATCTGGCCATGCTGGAAAGGATAGAAGTACATAGCAGTCTAAGCACAATTACAATGTTACCCACTAATCCTAACTTAAAGCCTCACCCTAACTAACTCCTTGCCTAAGCCCTACATTGGGGAATAAATATCATCTGTACACTGCACTGTAAACCCCAATGTGCTGTCATCACAAAATGTACATGCAAAAACACAGATATTAAAAACAATTCCCAAAAATATACCTACAGTAGAGCATGCTGGGAAAAAGGTTAATTTGTTATTATAACTTGATGTGACTTCTCATTTAGTTTTGAGTCAGTACCACATATACATTTTAAGTAGTAATTACTTTTCATTGACTTTGAATTCAAATTACTACATGTATTTAAGTAAAAAATGTCTCAGGGTTTACTCGCTCATCAATTCTTACAATATTTCCACTTTTGTCCTTTCTAACATGGCCTTTTAGTGACTGACTACCCTGTTACAGCACCCTATCCTATAAACTACCATATAAAGCTCATTATTAGTGAGATGGCAGGGTGTTTTAAGGGGTGCCATGCTAGATTCTCTTTACTGTAAATGATAAGGTGGGCTAAAATACTGGTCACACACTTTATTTGGCTAGTCTGGACTTTCCGTCTGTAGATGCTCGAACAATGGTCATACTATCAACAAACTACCTGTTGATAAGCAACTGCTTGCTAAGGTTAGGGTTAGGGCTAGGGTTAGTACATAGTGAGTCGATAGTCCATATGTAGATGCTCTACAAACTATCCATAAAAAGTGTTATAACACTGACCATCGGTGAAACCATCGCTAATCATCCGTTTGCACATATGCATTTGGTTCAGTTTGCTCTGTGTGTGTATGTGTATGTCGTTGGTTTTCCAATGCTGGTGTATGTTTGCCTGCTGTGCTCTGCATGCACTGCTTAGATTCCACACCCTGATATGTAATGTGTGTGTACAGTATATTTGTGTGTTTGTGTGTGTCTCTCTTGTTGCACATATGTTTGGAGTCATATCCTCCCCACCTCTCCTTCTCCTCTGCTTTCCCTCCTCTATTCCACCATTCAAAGTCAGATAAATTGGGATTGAACCTCTAACCCTGCCTCTGTGTCCCCAGAGTTTGAGTGTGTGTGAATGTGCGTGTGCGTGACCTCAAAGTTTGTGTGTGTGAGTGTGTGTTTGTTTGTCCAGAGTTTGTGTGTGTGTGTGTGTGTGTTATTTATGAATGTGTGTTTAAATACTATGCATGTTTGTGTCTTTTGTGTGTGTTTGTTTGTGACATTATCTTTATCATCATGCATCTTCTTAATATGTATTTTTCTCCAGTCCAGTTGTAGTGGATGTGTGGAGTGGTGAACAATAAACAGACAATGAATGAATTAGTTAATAAGGAAACCAAAGGAATCCTGTCTCTATATATGTTCATGTGCATGTGATGCATGTTTGCACGCGTGTGTCACTGCTTCTCCTTGTGCATCCTCTGAGCCTGAGCCACATGCTAACCATCATCACATCATCTCACCCATGCACTCTTTTACACACACACACACACACACACGCATAGTCATCGAAAAGCTACTGACCCCCATTTACACCCCCCTCTCCCTACCCCCTTCTGTGCATGGCTACTGTTGTTTGACCTTTGCCCCCGCTTGCAGGTGGGCGGAGCAGGTGTCCAGAGTTGGCCAATAACAATCACGCCCTCTGCGACACACCCTGTTTGGGGGGGCTGGACAATGAGCAGGTTCCCGACTGCCGATTCGCCGGTGAGTGGCAACCTGCTGAACATGGACCAATCAAAGCTGAGACTGGGCATGGGGCGGGGGAGAGATGGGGATGTCAGTGAAAGGAAATAAGAAGGGAGCGAGGGATCATGGAGAGGAGAAACAGTGGAACAGAAGTCAGGGTAGAGAGACAATGGAGAGGGTAGAGGGAGACAGAGTTTTTAGTCAACTGAGGTTCCTATGTTTCTAGCTGATATTTTAATTACTACAAATGGAGAAAGTGAAGAGGGGAGAGAATTGGATTATATACCCCATAAAATGTTGGTCTACTAGAGTTGTTTCATCTCAAATGGCTCAGGAAATAGATTCAGTGACATTGAAGGAAGAAAATATTGACCCAAAATAAATGAGGCTGTAATTGGTGATCCATCCATACCAAACACAAGACAGTGTATCTTTCTCAGCAGTTAGAACAGGAGGCCTCTTTCTTCTCATCATCCCCCCATCCTTCACTGCCGTGGTTGTTGTTCGTTCTTGTTGTTTTTCTCAGTAGTGGGTAGTTATGCACTCTCTTCCTCCTCTCCTCCCAGCAAAAAGCTCCTGTGTGTGAGAAAGTGTGTGTGTCTTTACATTTGTGTGTGAGAGCGTGTATGTGAGAGCATGTGTGTGTGTGTGAGAGCGTGGGTGTGTGGTTGTTCTCTATGCTCCATCCCAGAGTTCCAAGTTAATGTTCAGTGTCTGCCAGCTCCGAGCCACTTTGCTTATCGTCTGCGACTTATCTCTCCTTCTCCTTTGCTTCTCCCTCGCTTGCTAGATGTCCTCTCTCTGCTGTGCTGAAGCAGGTTACAGTGAGGGAAGGGGAGTGAAAGGCTTTGTTTCTCTATGCAAAGAGCAAGAGAAAACCCAGTGCAGTGTGTCAAGATCCAGGTGCTGGTTTTGGCAAGAACAACTAGTATCCAAAAACAGGTGTAAAAACTGCACTTTAGCTTTGTTTCTCTAAGTCTGTAGCACTCTAATATGGGTGCTGTTTCTGTGGCCACCAACTCTCAAACGACTAGTCCCTGTTTTCTGGCCTTTTTATTAAAAAGCTCAGGCTGCAGAGTGAACGCAGAGATTTAGAGGTCTGGCTACTTCAGAGCATTCCCTATTTTAACGGATGTCTGTTATTTCAATGAAGAGACCACGTCGTTAACTCTCAAAAATGTGTCTTAAAAGGAAGTCAATCTTTAAGGAATCTGCCTAAATTAAAAATAATAATAATTGCAGACGAAGCCTTAGCTCCTCCCATTCCTGTAACTCCCAACGTATTGCCCCCACTGCCCCCTCACCTCGCTCTCCCTACTCTTTGTGGTTGTTGTCAGATGAATTCTCTGTGGCGTAAATGTGTTATATTCTCTCTCTTTGTTTCTCTCCTTTATCCATCATTTAATATTTTCTGTCTCCTTTTCGATGCTCCTCCTCTCTCTCTCTCTTTCGGATGGACAGATGCGGACTCGTGCCCTGTGCACATTGAGGAATAGGTATGGCTATAGCTGTGGCTAGCTGATAGGTTAGAGATTGTTCACTAAACTTCGCACTTTCAGAACTGAAAGCGAGGAGCACCACATTTAATCATGGCAAGGAGGCAATCAAACAAGCAAAGCGTCAGTATAGAGACAAAGAATTCAACGGCTCAAACACAGGTTCTACAGACAATCACGGATTACAAAAAGAAAACCAGCCCCATCGCGGACATCGACGTCTTGCTCCCAGACAAATTAAACAACTTCTTTGTGCGCTTTGAGTACAATACAGTGCCACCGACATGGCCCGCTACCAAAGACTGTGGGCTCTCCTCTGATGTGAGTAAAACATTTAAACGTGTTAACCCTCGCAAGGCTGCCGGCCCAGATAGCATCCCTAGCCGCGTCCACAGAGCATGCGCAGACCAGCTGTCTGGTGTGTTTACGGACATATTCAATCAATCCCAATCCCAGTCTGTTGTCCCCACATTTTTCAAGATGGCTACCATTTGTTCCTGTTCCCAAGAAAGCTAAGGTAACTGAACTAAATGACTATCGCCACGTAGCACTCACTTCTGTCATCATGAAGTTCTTTGAGAGACTATTCAAGGTTCATATGACCTCCACCCTACCTGACACCCTAGACCCACTTCAATTTTCTTACCGCCCAAATCGGTCCACAGACGATGCAATCGTCATCACACTGCCCTATCCCATCTGGACAAGAGGAATACCTATGTAAGAATGCTGTTCATTGACTACAGCTCAGCATTCAACTGGGTCCTGGACTCCTTGCCGCCCCCAGGTGGTGAAGGTAGGAAACAACATCTCCATCCCGCTGATCCTCAACACTGGGGCCCCACAAGGGTGCGTTCTCAGCCTTTTCCTGTACTCCCTGTTCACCCATGACTGCATGGTCATGCACGCCTCCAACTCAATCGTCAAGTTTGCAGACAACACTACAGTGGTAGGCTTGATTACCAACATCAACGAGACAGCCTACAGGGAGGCGGTGAGGGCTCTCAGGATAATAACCTCTCACTCAACGTCAACGAAACAAAGAAGATGCACTACCTATTATTAACCACTAGTAGCTGCATGATGTAGAGCAGTGACCTATCACCTTGGTCCTGGAGAGCCAAATGGTGTGCAGAGTTTATATTAGTTTCAGTCCAGCACTTATTCACCCATTTTGACTAATCCTCAAGGACACCTTGATTAGTTCATTCAGGTGCAGTCGGTGTTGGGCTGGTACACAACCCTGCATCTAGCTACCGCAGCTCTCCTGTTTTTCATGGACGAATCCAACTTGAGAAACACGTCTAGTAAAAGTGTTTTGTGCACATTTCTGAAGTTGGGATTGGTCCCTTGTTGAATGTGCATCCAGCCCAGCAGGCCTTTAACCCCCCATCTCTATGACTAGTTACATGCTGACCACACCGCTCACGTCACATGCGTTGCAAAATAAATGTGCACATAGTGGCAAGAAAAAGTATGTGAACCCTTTGATCTGATCTTCATCTAAGTCACAACAATAGACAAACATAGTGTGCTTAAACTAATAACACAGAAATTATTGTATTTTTCTTGTCTATATTGAATACATAATTTAAACATTAACAGTGTAGGTTGGAAAAAGTATGTGAACCCCTAGGCTAATGACTTCTCCAAAAGCTAATTGGAGTCAGGAGTCAGCTAACCTGGAGTCCAATCAATGAGACGAGATTGGAGATGTTGGTTAGAGCTGCCTTGCCCTATAAAAACACTCACAAAATTTGAGTTTGCTATTCACAAGAAGCATTGCCTGATGTGAACCATGCCTCGAACACAAGAGATCTCAGAAAACCTAAGATTAAGAATTGTTGACTTGCATAAAGCTGGGAAGGGTTACAAAAGTATATCTAAAAGCCTTGATGTTCATCAGTCCACGGTAAGACAAATTGTCTATAAAATGAAAAGGTTGCTACTGATGCCATCCTGCAAAGATGACTGCAAGAGCACAGTGCAGAATGCGCAATGAGGTCTAAGAAGAATCCTAGAGTGTCAGCTAAAGACTTACAGAAATCTCTGGAACACGATAACATCTCTGTTGACGAGTCTACGATACGTAAAACACTAAACAAGAATGGTGTTTATGGGAGGACACCACGGAAGAAGCCACTGCGGTCCAAAAATAACATTGCTGCGCGTCTGAAGTTTGCAAAAATGCACCTGGATGTTCCACAGCGCTGCTGGCAAAATATTCTGTGGACAGATGAAACTACAGTTGAGTTGTTTGGAAGGAACACACAACACTATGTGTGGAGGAAAAAGGCACAACACTCCAACATCAAAACCTCACCCCCACTGTAAAGTATGGTGGAGGGAGCGTCAGGGTTTGGGGCTGCTTTGCTGCCTCAGGGCCTGGACAGTTTGCTATCATCGGCGGAAAAATGTATTCCCAATTTATCAAGACATTTTGCAGGAAAATGTTAGGGTATCTGACCGCCAATTGAAGCTCAACAGAAGTTGTGTGATGCAACAGGACAACGACCAAAAACACAGAAGTAGATCAACAACAGAATGGCTTCAACAGAAGAAAATACACCTTCTGGAGTGGCCCAGTCAGAGTCCTGACTTCAACCCGATTGAGATGCTGTGGCATGACCTCAAGAGAGCAGTTCACACAAGACATCACAAGAATATTGCTGAACTGAAAAAGTTTTGTAAAGAAGAATGGTCCAAAATTCCTCCTGACCTTTGCGCAGGTCTAATCCGCAACTACAGAAAACGTTTGGTTGATGTTATTGCTGCCAAAGGAGGGTCAACCAGTTATTGAATCCAAGGGTTCACATACTTTTTCCACCATGCACTTTGAATGTTTACACGGTGTGTTCAATAAAGACATGAAAACGTATAATTGTTTGTGTGTTATTAGTTTAAGCAGGATGTGTTTGTCTATTGTTGTGAGCTCAATAAAATTTGATCTGATCTTCATGACCAATTTATGCAGAAATCCAGGTATTTCCAAAGGGTTCACATACTTTCTCTTGCCACTGTACATGTTATTCAATCATTGCACCCACACTGCTCGAGGGCGTCAACTAGCGTCTGTTTAGCCAGGCGCTAAAATAGAACTTGGTTCTATTTGTGATGCTTGACACGCTGCAAGTCCCTCCTCCCCTATCTCCTCATTGGTTTTTAGGAGCATATACCCACGTGGGTGATTGAAAGATGAACTGAGGTCCACACTCCAGTCCAGTTGGTTGTGGTAATGCACCTTAAAGTTAGTTGCCAACCACCATATAAAGTCAAAAGAAGAAACCTAAGGAGTAGAGATTACTCGAAACAAACTCGGTTTACTCTTATCTGTGGATTAAATCACGGAATAGAGGACCTTGTGCTTTTCAGGTAAAATAACAACCCAATGTTTATATCCCAGGACAAATTAGCTAGCAACAGCAAGCTAGTTAGCTAAATTGACATAAATATTTAATGATTTTTTGACATGTCCCCAAATTAATATAGTTCAGAGTTCGTTTTGATATTTCAACCTGCGTGTCCTGATCACGTCTGGTGTGGGTGGACAAAATGAACATGCATTCGATGGCGGACGCGCAAGCGGTCTGGTCAGCATGTTAGACTGGCCAGCCACAGACTTTAGATTACCATTATCGCCCACTAGAAGGAGAGAGACCAGCTAGCACAGTACTCAACACAAGGGCCTTGCATTTTGTTTTTATCTTACATCCTTTCTTTTTCTCTCTCTTTTTCCCCTTTTCTTTCTCGACTCTGTCTGTCTGTCTGTCTGTCTCGCTCTCTCTCGCTCTCTCGCTCTCTCTCGCTCTCTCTCAGGTCTGATGTATCTGGGAGGATATAAGCCAGTGTTGGAGCCCCTCTCCCACCATGCCTCCACCAGTAATATCAACCTGGAGGAGCAGGGGGTGGAGACAATGGACAGTCAGAGACCCAAACACATACCTCCCACACCACGCCGCTGACCACACACACACGCAACCAATTTCGACCTCAGTGCTATAACAGCACATACTGATATTTTATTCATTTTAGGCAACCTCATGATTGCGCAGTAGACCTTCCTTACTGCATCTCCTCACCTGATTAACCAACTCCCATGTCCCTCAACCATCCTTAGGCAGTGTCCTCACTCAACCATCCTACACTTCTCTTCACTCTGGACTAAAGAGGAGGAGTGTTTATCTCAGTTGCTAATTCTAACAGGGAAGTCTTGGAGAAGAGGATTGAACCAATCCACAGTCCAAGAAGGAGACTGCTAGAGTTAGACCACTCCCCCCCCTCAATGTGTCATAATGTCTTGTGTTTTGTGTGATTAGTTCTTCTTTTGAGATGCCTCCCCTTGCCTCTAACAAGCAACCAGTCAGGGGTCAGTGTACTCCGGTCCATGAACCAGAAATCTCTGGCCATGGTTTTGCATGCAGCGCTCTGATGTCTCCAATCAGCCCTACTGTACTCAGCAGTGTTCTGTCCTCCCACAACTACCTGGTCTGAATGGGATTATCCTTGTTAGCTAAGAAACTGGATGTGCTGAATGTGGTGCTGAATGGAGGATTTGATCCAAAATGGAGGACTTGATTTGCTCCAAAATGGTGGTAGATACTGAACTGTAAAGGAGACAGAGGGGAGAATGTACGATGCCGATGGAGTATGTGTAACTCAGAGTGGAATGTAATGTAATGATTTGTTTTGGGATTATTAACTATAGAAGAATGACCTCTGAACTTTGAACCACCCCATATAGCCCTTGCACACCTTTCCCAACACATACACCACCCTACAAAAACACGTGCTGTTTGATAGACAAACCTGAACCTTTTTCTCATTTTGTGAAAACCTTTATTTTGTTTAATTTATGTTGTTTTTATTGTAAAGCTCTCCTGGTAATTTTGTCACGTGTTCTGTGTTTTATTTGTTTAAACAAAAAATGTGTTTATTATGTGGATGATTATACAGTACCAGTCAAAAGTTTGGACACACCTACCCATTCAAGGATGTTTGTTTATTTTTACTATTTTCTACATTTGTAGAATAATAGTAAAGACATCACAACTATGAAATAGCACATATGGGATCATGTCGTAAAAAAAAAAGTTAAACAAATCAAAATAGATTTTAGATTCTTCAAAGTAGCCACCCTTTGCCTTGATGACAGCTTTGCACACTCTTCGGTATTTTCTTAAAACAGCATTGTTGGTTAAGGGCTTGTAAGTAAGCATTTCACTGTAAGGTCTACTACACCTGTTGTATTCGGCGCATGTGACAAATAAATTTGATTTTATCTCAATTGGGTGGAGGCCAGGTCATCTGATGCAGCACTCCATCACTCTCCTTCTTGGTCAAATAGCCCTTACACTGCCTGGAGGTGTGTTGGGTAATTTTCCTGTTGAAAAACAAATGGACTCATCAGACCAAACACCAGATTTCCACCGGTCTAATGTCCATTGCTCGTGTTTCTTGGCCCAAGCAAGTTTCTTCTTCTTATTGGAGTCTTTTAGTAGTGGTTTCTTTTCAGCAATTCAACCATGAAGGCCTGATTCACGCAGTCTCCTCTGAACAGTTGATGTTGTGATGTGTCTGTTACTTAAACTCTGAAGCTTTTATTTGGGCCGCTATTTCTGAGGCTGGTAGCTCTAATGAACATATCCTCTGCAGCAGAGGTAACTCTGGGGCTTCCTTTCCTGTGGCTGTCCTCATGAAAGACAGTTTCATCATAGCGATTGATGGTTTTTGCGACTGCACTTGAAGAAACGTTCAAAGTTCTTGAAATGTTTCGCAATGACTGACCTTCATGTCTTAAAGTAATGATGAACTGTTGTTTCTCTTTGCTTATTTGAGCTGTTCCTGCCATAAAATGGACTTGGTCTTTTACCAAATAGTGCTATCTTCTGTATACCACCCCTACCTTGTCACAACACAACTGATTGGCTCAAATGCATTAAGATGGGAAGAAATTCCACAAATTAACTTTTAACAAGGCACACCTGTTAGTTGAAATGCATTCCAGGTGACTACCTCATGAAGCTGGTTGAGAGAATGCCAAGAGTGTGCAAAGCTGTCATCAAGGCAAAGGGTGGCTAGTTTGAAGAATCTCAAATATAAAATATGTTATTTGATTTGTTTTAACACTTTTTTGGTTAGTACATGATTCCATATGTGTTATTTCGTAGTTTTGAATGAGTAGGAGTGTCCAAACTTTTGACTGGTACTGTATGTGAAATGATTCATGGTTTTGAAGTGCAACACTGAATGCACTTCTAGCTGTTACCTAGGGAATATACTTTGCGGTGCATGAGGCGATTGTAGAGTAAAACATGAAAGTCTAGGTCAGTCTCAACTCCCCTGTAGAGTACCCACAGTGGTACACACCTCTGACCTTTCTGTATTGTCATTATGGGACGATCTCATTTACATTACATTTAAGTCATTTAGCAGACGCTCTTATCCAGAGCGACTTACAAATTGGTGCATTCACCTTATGATATCCAGTGGAACAACCACTTTACAATAGTGCATCTAAATCTTTTAAGGGGGGGGGGGGGGGGGGTTAGAAGGATTACTTTATCCTATCCTAGGTATTCCTATCTCAATTGTATACTCCTTGCATCTTCTCCTCTCCTTGTTTCTTCTCAAAACCCATTGGAGGAGGTCAGAGTGGAGGGACCTCTGGCTTTCTCATCCAATGAGTTTTGAGAAAAAAATGAGGAGAGAGTATGTGAGGAGTATGCTATTGAGACCTTCCCATTGTCTCCAAATGACACCCTATTCCCTATATAGTGCCCTCGATTTATTTGTGAAGGGAGCAATGTCTCATGCATTGAGATTGTGAATGAGCTTGGTCAGGGTTCTAGAACAGAACAGCCATGCTTACATTCCAGAATGGAGACTTATATGGTGGCGACAGAATGTTGACTGGTCATTTCTCCACATGGTTCTAATAGTCTTTTCACACACAAAACTCTCTTTAGTGGAACCAGATGTACTATCTGTTTCATGGGAAACGTACACCTTCAAATTAATGCTATATGTCATCTTTATTCCCACAGAACGTTAATGTCTTTGTGTGTGTGTGTGTGTGCGTGCGAGCGTGCACATGTACATTCATTAAATATTAGAGTGATTATTTACTACATTAATATCCCCTCAACAAAGATAGGCACAGACACCAACACCGACACACACACAAACACACAGTCTCATTGACCGGTTGTTGACTGAACACAAACACATTTTGTTCAGATGGTTAAGAGGGGCTTTTGCCAGGGGCAGTCATTTCATTACTGCCAGGCCTAGATTCAGTCAGTTCAGCAAAAACCAACAACTTCATAGTATATAATGTATTTTGTTAGGGTGGTGTCGGAGGTGTAACTGCGTTGGAACTGTCAAATCCACTAGCGGCTCCTGACATTATTCCTATCGCGGACATTGACATTGGAAGCACCGAGTCGTATTAGTAGAAATCTAATCTCTCGTGGACAGACTACTTAAACATAAGCAAGATTTTAGTTTTGGCCCCACTAACAATTCTAGGGAGAGAGAATGTTTTTGTAATGTTCCCCTGATATTTGAGTGTCCAATTTTCTGTTAGGAGAACATTCTATATTAGCAAAAACCTCCTGAGAACCCATTTAGCATGTTTTGTCATTGGAGTTAGGAGAACATTCAATATTAATGTTCTAGACATGTTTTATGGGACATTGCAAGAACATTCATGTATCTAGTTTTCTGAGAGTAAGGAGAATATTCCATCAACGTCACACCAAACATAACAGAACATGGTTGCCATGTTCTCAGAATAAAGATATTTATGTTCTAGACCCCTTTCATATGACATTGCAAGAACAGTCCAACCTGAACACATCACCCTTTGTTACTGTTGCCAAGCCCATCAAGGCCATGATTGGTGGACCGTTGATCCATTCACAGCTCTTTGTCTGCTGTCAAGGTTAGGTACACCCACAAACAGTGCTTTCAACTTATTTGACACACTTTCACATCAAATCAAACTTTATTTGTCACATGCGCCGAATTCAACAAGTGTAGACCTTACCGTGAAATGCTTACTTACAAGCCCTTAACCAACAATGCAGTTCAAGAAGAGTTAAGAAAATATTTACCAAATAAACTATATAAAAATATATTTAAAAAAATACAGGTTAGTTTAGGTAATTTATATATGTAGGTAGGGGTGAAGTGACTATGCGTAGATAATAAAACAGCGAGTAGCAGCAGTGTACAAACAAATATGGGGGGTCAATGTAATAGTCCGGTAGCCATTTGATTAATTGTTCAGCAGTCTTATGGCTTGGGGGTAGAAGCTGTTAAGGAGCCTTTTGGTCCTAGACTTGGCGCTCCGGTACCGCTTGCCATGTGGTAGCAGAGAAAACAGTCTTATGACTTGGGTGACTGGAGTCTCTGACAATTTTATGGGCTTTCCTCTGACACCGCCTATTATATAGGTCCTTATATAGCTTGGCCCTAGTGATGTACTGGGCCTTACACACTACCCTGTGTAGCGCCTTACGGTCAAATGCCGAGCAGTTGCCATACCAGGCGGTGATGCAATCGTTCAGGATGCTCTCGATGGTGCAGCTGTAGAACTTTTTGAGGATCTGGGGACCCATGCCAAATCTTTTCAGTCTCCTGAACGGGAAAAGGTTTTGTCGTGCCCTCTTCATGACTGTCTTGGTGTGTTTGGACCATGATCGTTTGTTGATGATGTGGACACCAAGGAACTTGAAACTCTCGACTCTCCACTACAGCCCCGTTGATGTTAATTGGGGCCTGTTCGGCCCACCTTTTCCTGTAGTCCACGATCAGCTCCTTTGTCTTGCTCACATTGAGGGAGAGGTTGTTGTCCTGGCACCACACTGCCAGTTCTCTGACCTCTTCCCTATAGGCGGTCTCATCGTTGTCAGTGTCGTCAGCAAACTTAATGATGGTGTTGGAGTCGTGTTTGGCCCCGCAGTCGTGGGTGAACAGGGAGTACAGGAGGGGACTAAGTACACACCCCTGAGGGGCCCCAGTGTTGAGGATCAGCGTGGCAGATGTGTTGTTGCCTACCCTTACCAGCTGGGGGCAGCCCGTCGGGTAGTCCAGGATCCAGTTGCAGAGGGAGGTATTTAGTCTCAGGGTCCTTAGCTTTGTGATGAGCTTCGTGGGCACTATGGTGTTGAACGCTGAGTTGTAGCCAATGAACAGCATTCTCACATAGGTGTTCCTTTTGTCCAGGTGGGAAAGGGCAGTGTGGAGTGCGTTTGAGATTGTGTCATCTGTGGATCTGTTGGGGCAGAATGCGCATTGGAGTGGGTCTAGGGTATCCGGGAGGATGCTGTTGATGTGAGCCATGACCAGCCTTTCAAAGCACTTCATGGCTACCGACGTGAGTACTACGGGACGGAAATCATTTAGACAGGTTACCTTCCGCTTCTGTGGGCACAGGGACTATGGTGGTCTGCTTGAAACATATAGGTATTACAGACTCCGTCAGGGAGAGGTTGAAAATGTCAGTGAAGACAGTTGCCAGTTGGTCCACGCATGCTTTGAGTACACGTCCTGGTAATCCACCTGGCCCCGCGGCTTTGTGAATGTTGACCTGTTTAAAGGTCTTGCTCACATCGGCTACCGAGAGCGTTATCACACACTCATCCAGAACAGCTGGTGCTCTCGTGCATGCTTCAGTGTTGCTTGCCTTGAAGCGAGCATAAAAGGCATTTAGCTCGTCTGGCTGGCTCGAGTCACTTGATTAGTCCTTCTCCTTGAAAGCGGCAGTTCTAGCCTTTAGCTCAATGCGGATGTTGCCTGTAATCCATGGCTTCTGGTTGGGATATGTACATACGGTCATTGTGGGGACGTCGTGCCTAAGAACAGCCCTCAGCCGTGGTTTATTGGTCATATACCACATCTCCTTGTGCCTTATTGCTTAAATATATAGGTCCATTATCATTTCTACATTCTTTCTATCTGTTTTTTTAGGGATGCAAGTTAGAGATGCACTGATATTGAAATTCTGGGCCAATACTCATTTTATGGCCTTTTTAACCATTCTAGCACAGATAGAAACTGCAACCCAGTTTATATGTTCATAAGGCTAATAAGAAAATATGTAAAATTACTTGAATATGAGAAAGGTGGATTTATTTTGTGTTTTTGCGTCAAAACCTGAGTGAAATACATCAGAAAGGTATTGAAAAGTTTGGCAAAAGATTTAGGTCATTGGGTAATAATTGTATGTGTAGAAAAACATATCTGCATTGTTTTCAATTGCGGTTTTTCCACAATCCCTTCTAATGTGTCTTGTGACCATGTGAGGGAAATAGAAGACATGTACGTGTTCCTGAGAGTCTTAGCTTTCAGGAATTGGGTCATAATAACTAATAGCATCAATCGTTCAAAAGCGAGAGCTAAATTCGGAGGAAGAAAACAGAAACCATTCCATTTGTCACAACCGCTAATGGTCATTGTGGGGACGGTCATTGTGGGGGTTACTCACGAGCGGAGGAGGACCTCGAGCAGAGGAGCAGGCAAGACAACAAAAATTAACAAAATGATGCCAAGTTCATGAGACCCCCTGATGAGGTGAGGCACCAGGCAATTCCCTAAGATCTCTGTGGACAAGGAGAGCCTCATTTCATACAAGCACAGTTTTGTTTCCACTTTTCCTCTCCTCGATTAACTTAGTAACACATGTACTCTATGCCTCTGACTATATGATGACAGTCTACTACTTCTATAGATCATGTTAAGTGCATTCATGACTGTTCATTATTCCTCCTAACTTATTTATTTTAAACTTTATTTAACAAGGCAAGTCAGTTAAGAACAAATTCTTATTGACAATGACGGCCTACACCAGAAATTGCTGGGACAATTGTGCGCCACCCTATGGGACTCCCAATCACGGCCAGATGTGATGCAGCCTGGATTTGAACCAGGGACTACAGTAATGCCTCTTGCACTGAGATGCAGTGCCTTAGACCACTGCGCCACTCGGGAGCCCATAATGCATCACATAGATGTGGATAACTGAACTGTGCTGTATAGCTGACAGGAGCTGTTTTTGTTCTGGATCACCTTCCAAACTTTTCTTACCTGGGGGTTAGAGATAGGTGACCCTACAGCTAATTTAGGATGTCAATAGCTGCATGTATTATCAGTGTGTGTATTGTTCATCTCCAAGGACATCCTCCTGACAATCTACCACAGCAGGATAACAACTCACCTGGACTACTGTGCTCACAGGAGGCTGCTGAGGGGAGAACAGCTCACAATAATGACCAGAACGGAGCAAATGGAATGGCATCAAACACCTGGAAACCATGTGTTTGTTGTATTTGTTACCATCCCGCCTACTTTGCTCCAGTCATTACCACGAGCCCGTTCTCCACAATTAAGGTGCCACCAACCTCCTGTGACTGTGCCACAGTATGGTGTCCCTGCCTACGTCAATGCAATAAGACAGGTTTTAACCAGCTACAGCGTATCATCAACAGGGCTGCTCGTATCAAGATCGGGCATTCACAGAAGAAACACATATAAACAGGTTCTTCTGCAAAAAGCTGTAATCCAACCACTGGCGGACAGGATCCATTACAACAGCCTAGTGACTGTTTTCAAGCGACACAGCACAAACTGCCTGAATACGTCAGATCTGTTCAGGTGGGAGTCTCCACCCGTCCTCCAGGGGGCGTACCAGAGCAGCAGCCAAGGTCTATGGGACTAGGACCCCCACCTACTAGCACTACTAGTGGCAGTCTGCAGTTCTTTGAAACATTTCTCTGGAACAAGCTGTACTTATCCACATGACAACTAGCCAGCATGTCCACCTTCAAAAGAGCTATACACATATCTAGATCAGTGGAGGCTGCTGAGAGGAGGACGGTTCATAATAATGGATGAAATGGAATGGCAAATTGTATGTTTTTGATACAATTCCACTAATTTCCACTCCAGCCATTACCACAAGCCTGTCCTCCCCAATTAATAAGGTGCACCAACCTCCTGTGCTGTATATGCTTCAGTGTATGGTGTGTTTTAATTGATTCTTTCAATTAACTCCCTGGAAAACAGTGGCATTTGTTACTGAGTGGACTATCCTGGCTAAATAAATACAAATTAAGAAAATATCAAAGTGTACCTGCCTAGTGGTTAGAGTGTCAGGCTAGTAACCGAAAGGTTGCTGGATCGAATCCCCTAGCTGACAAGGTAAAAATCTGTCGTTCTGCCCCTGAGCAAGGCAGTTCACTGTTCCCTGGAGGCCAAAGACGTGGATGTCGATTAAGGCAGACCCCTGCACCTCTCTAATTCAGAGAGATTGGGTTAAATGCGGAAGACACATTTCAGTTGAAGGCATTCAGTTGTACAACGGACAAGGCATCTTCCTTTCAAGCACTATAGAAAGAGTACTTATGTTACCCAACTTTGTTCCTGGTTATAATAAACTGTGTGCTTTTCATGTCATTTTTCAACTAAATAATTGTATTGTAGACCATGCTGAACAACAATAAAAAAAAAAATACCTTCATGTGTGTGTTCGTGTGAGAGACTTGCCAGTTGCTCCTCCAAAGCTGTAGGTGGCGATAATGCTCTGAAATGTCGCGTCATTGCCCCACAGCCAACTGGACTGCGAGTTCAATGAATGACGTGGATTTTCATTGTAACAACTAACGCCACACAAATTATATTTGTCAGCGATTTAATCGCACTGTACGAATATTTTGCCAACTGTCTTTAAAGTAGAGATTCGTGGAGTATTTATTAGTAGGCATAGAAGGTCTGAGACGCTTGAAAACGGTTGTGATATCTCAGTGAAACATGTGAGTACTTTGACTAACGTTACCAAGAAAAGATTACATTGCTGTGTAGTCACTGTAGCGACCAGAAAAGAAAGTCAATTTGTAGCTAACTAACGTTAGTCAGTTTAGCTAAGAAGTGATTACAACGACAGTAAAATAATAACATTGCAACAACGTAGTTTACGTTAAATAGCATGTTGGCTAGGTAGGATACAGCAGCTAGCAAACCATAATCACCATGTCAGTTAACTATTCTATTAGCTATGAAAGTTTCTGTTTACAAAATCATGTGTATTCTCCCCCAGCCAAAACTCAGGATGAGTAAAAATAAGGTGTTGAATCTGAAGGACAAAATCGATGGCAACGAGATGGATCTGAGTCTCTGTAACCTCACTGAAGTTCCTGTTAAAGAACTAGTAGGCCCACAACGACACACACATTACCTTTATAAAGCCATATATTGTAGGCAACAGTGGAGACTGGTGGAATGAGCTACAGGTGAACAGGCTCATTATAATGGCTGGAATATAACAAATGGAATGGAGTCAAACATGTGGTTTCCATGTGTTTGATAGCGTTCCATTTATTCCATTCCATCCATTACAATGAGCCTGTCCTCCTTTAGCTCCTCCCACAAGGCGCAACTAGTATGGAATAGTCATGTTGTCATACACTTGTGTGTGTGTTTCAGGCTGCCTTCCCTAAAGTCACAGTCCTGGACCTGTCCTGCAACAATATCACCTCCCTGCCTGTGAGTAACCTTGAGTTAACCTAGTCCCAAAGGTGGTGATTCTTTCCATTGTGTACAGCATAGCCACACACATTTACATATAAAAACAAATTTATGTGAGAAATGGCGGTGGAAACACCTTAATGCCCAAATATTGATATAATAACCATCATATAGAAGCAAACTTGAAGTCACGCAATGACATTTGTGTGGTCCTCCCAGTACGAAGCATGCAGTTTATTAGGCTTCAGATAAAATATGTAATGAGGAACTTCACAGGATGGTGAAAGTGCACGGTGATGAGTTTGTTGCTCCTTTCCAATAAATATCAAGGGTCTTATTCTGGTGACATGATCGATCTATCTTTGGCAGCCATTTGACAAATAAAAATAATCTCTTTTATTCATTATAATCTCATTTTGTAGGCTAGCCTACCTGCACTGTATCTGCGAGCTGTGGGCTATGCACACTTTCCAAGACCAGAGTGGGCACATTTGCTATTTAACGCAACAGTCTTTGTGACAAAATGATCGGTAGAGTTGAAAATGCAATGGAAACACATTGAACTTTTTATTCGGTACATGAAATTGTAAGCAATTTAAAGTACCTATTATGTGCACTACGTCATCACACACTGCTTTTTATCCGCAACAAGTCAGTTTGGTGGTAACACACCACTGGTGGGAAAATGTGCATATTTACTTTATGCAGATTTTAGAATATTTGCATGAAAATCTGTCGCCAATTGGATGGAAACTGCAGTCTGATTTATTAGGCAAGAATGAACCCAGCTCCAAAGCCAAATGCTTGTCACCACAGCCTTCAGTTCGGTCAGTTGTGTTCGTGCTAGGCTGGAACTAAAGACTGCTCACTCTGTTGCTCCCGCCTGAAGACAACTGGCTAATGTCACTGACATTAGTAGCCAACCCAGCTCGATGGTCAAGGAGTTGTACTATAATGAAGTAAAGGAGGAGAGATGTGCGGGTAGAGCAGGAGAGAAGACGCGTAGGGGGTAGCAGAAGTAGTGTGCAGTACCTTGAGTTTCCTCTGAGTGTTGCACTTGTGCAGACATTCCACTGTCTCCTGTCAGTGGATCATAGGCGCCATGGTGGAACATTGCAATAGGAGTGGAGAGAAATGATTATTACAGACTGTACATAACAGTGTGTGTGTGTGTGTCCAGCTGGAGTTCTGCAGCCTGAGTCACTTGGTCAAGGTGGACCTTAGTAAGAACCTCATGACCGTTCTACCTGATGATCTCGGTCGCCTTGGCAACTTGCAACACCTGGACCTGTACAACAACAAGCTGACCATTCTGCCTGTCAGCTTCTCCCAGCTCAAGGTGGGTAACAAACACACACACACAATAGGGCTGGGAATTGTCAGGGACCTCACGATACTAAACCGTATCTAATCACTGAACTTAGCATTTTTTAAAGGGGGAAGCATGTTTCACCATTGGCACCCGTGTTACAGAATGACACAGATAATGAAACATATCTGCCTGGGTGTAGTAGTTAGTTCCCATCATTACCAAGCTCTTCTAGAGTAATAGTTATAGCAGGGAAACTACAGCACAATATAAGGCCCATGTTCATTGATACAATTCTGCTGGAAATAAGTTGGACTAAGAACTAGAGAGAATGTATTCAAAGCAATCACCAGTCCCAACTAAGTGGGCATAATTTGTGTATGTGGAAATGCTGCTGACTTGGCAAAATTAGTTGGTGATGACTTACATTTCTCATGTAAATAGAGGAAAAATAGACCTTTCCCAAACATCAGTGTACAGACAGCCCAGAGAACCTGCTTATGCAACCATTTGATTGTGTTAATGTCTCAAGCCAGAGGGACATAGTGTTCCTATGTTCCAGGAAGCAATACAAGCTTTAAATGATGCGCTGGTATGAAAAACATATTCACCCCGTGTCCCTAAAGTCCCTCTATTCTCCTGGCATTTTCAACACTATTATTCATTAACATCATCATTAGTATAGTAATCTGCTTAATTCTATAATATATAGTCTTATTTACTGATACTTAATAACTTTTTGGCAGAAACATTAGTAAAGCCCTGGGAATAAACTTTGAATCCGCCCATCAACAGTAGGAAAGGATAACTGTAATCAACCAATCCATAACCTTTTACAACAATCAGAAAGTTCTATTGTTTGTTCATTACAAACAGGTTTAAAAACAGTGAGTCATACATCCCTTTCATGTCCAAGACTATACAGTAAACTACAATAAGGATAAGCCAGCTATCTTTGAACTCTGTAAACTCCAACATGACCACAGTAGCATATGGACAGAGGTTGAAGACAGAAAACAATTCACACAATCGCAACAGGCTTATTTTTTTCCTGTGTGTGTGTGTGTGTGTGTGTGTGTGTGTGTGTGTGTGTGTGTGTATAGAACCTGAAGTGGCTGGATCTAAAGGACAACCCTCTGGAAATCAACCTGGCGAAGGCTGCAGGAGACTGTCTGGATGAAAAACAGTGTAAACAATGTGCTGCCAGGGTAAGACTGGGAGGGAGGCGGTGGGAAGGGAGGCAGAGGGAAGTAGAGGAGATTCCACAACTCTTGGAGGACAATGGAAGTTGATAAAGCTTATTCATTGTTAAAAGAAGCAGGGAGGTAGGGAGGAAAAGATGGACTGAGGGAGGGAATAAGAGGTAGGAAGGGAAGTAGAGATGAAGAAATATGAGAAATTAAGGGAGAATTGGGGAGGAAGGAAATGTTGTGACAGACTAGAGTTATTTGGTTCCAGCATGGTGCAATATCATTTAGACTACAATATGATTGTAGGTTCTCCAGCACATGAGGATCCTTCAGGACGAGGTGGACAAAGAGAGGGAGCGGCGCTTCCTAAAGGACAAAGGTGGGTACTACAATGCAGGTGCCAGTGGTCAGTCAACCTAAGTCTGTGTCCAAAATGACACCCAATTCCTTATGTAGTGCAGTACTTCTGACCAGAGCCCTATGTAGGGAATAGGCTGCCATTTCCTGCCCTAGTGGCTATGGGTTCGCTCGTGTTATTTCATAGTGTTTTAACATTGTTAGCACAGAGCAGCTGATATTACTGACTTTATAGCTTTCCATGCTTATAGTGTGGAATTTGAATACATTCGATAAACATTATTATTCCTCACTGGGTAATCATTGAACCAGACAAAAAACGTTAACGGAAGCCGCGGGGCAGGAACACCTGCTCTTTCCATGACATGGACTGACCAGGTGAAAGCGATCTCTTATAGATATCACATGTTAAATCCACTTCAGTGTAGATGAAGGGGAAGAGACAGGTTAAAGAAGGATTTTTAAGCCTTGAGAGAATTGAGACATATATTGTGTGTGTGCCATTCAGAGGGTGAATGGGCAAGACAAAAGATTTAACTGCAACGCTGCTAGGTTTTTCATGCTCAATAGTTTCTCGTGTGTATCAAGAATGGTCCACCTCCCAAAGGACATCCAGTCAATTTGTCACAAGCATTGGAGTCAACATGGGCCAGCATCCCTGTGGAACGCTTGACACCTCGTAGAGTCCATGCCCAGGTGAATTGAGGTTGTTCTGCGGGTAAAAGGGGGTGAAACTCAATATTAGGAAGGTGTTCCTAATGTTTTGTACACTCAGTACATTGAACATGATAGAAAGTGAACGTCAAAGCTTACGAATTTCTATCTCGTTACAGTTTGGGTTCGGGATATAAACTGAATGGCACATTTAACTGTTAATCTATTTTCTTTCGTCCATCCCTCATCGCATTAGAACTGGAGAAGAAGAAAGAGATGAAGCAGAGAGAGAGGGAGGTGAAAGAGAAGGAGGCGCGTAAACGAGACAAGGCAGAGGAGAAGGAGAGGAAGAGGAAGGAGTACAACGCTCACATGGCTGCCTTGGCCATCCAGGAACAGAAGAATAAGAGAAAAGAGGAGAAGAAAAAGAGGAATGGACAGATGGCAGCAGGTATGCAATGGGCGTGTTCCAGGTTGTCCTTAATGCAGTCGTGCAGCTCACATGTTGACTACACAGCGCACGTGACTTACTCCCATCTCTCTCTCCAGATAAGAAAGCAGCAGCTGAATCCGCCCCCAAAGCCCAAAGACGCTCTCTTATTGGCTTGCTGTTCAAGCTCCTCCTGCTGGGATTGGCTGGCGTCGTGGGGGTGTGTCAACTGACGGGGCTAAAGGAGGAGGCAGTCTGTGTGCCAATCAACATTGCTGTGGATGACGGCCTCTCCTGGGTCCGGGAACAGGAAGTAGATGTGAGAGTCAGAGAGCTGGTGGAGGAAGTGGATATCAGAGCCAGAGAGCTGCTGCAGAAACTGTCTTCTCTGGTGCCACAACTCATGGAGCCGCTCGGAGTCGTACCCACGGCAACGGAACCCATGGAAACGGTAGAAAACTGAGGATGGACTGACGAGAATGAAAAATGTACGATCAGCTTAAATTCCTATGGAATTGTCCTGTCGTCGCTCCTGGTATGCTCTCTGTTTTTAACCAGTGGCTGGCTGCGTCAAAATTCACTTACACCCTAGTTCCCTACAGTATGTGACTCTAGTCCAAAATAGTTCACTATTAAAAAGGAATAGGGTGTGATTGGAGACTTGCCCTGTGACACATGCACACTCCCAAGTCAACTCCCAGCCACTGTAGAACTGAAAGATCTGGATAGGTGTACTGGCATTCAATATGATGGAAATCCACTTGCCTAATAGAGGGCAAGATGAAGCAACTATATACTGCTTATACCTGTCCTATTCCTTTCAAGTCTACACTGGTGCACAGGGCGTAAAAGGTAGGGGTTGATTTGGGATTGGACAATAGCGACAGGCCCCGCCTGTGCTGCATTAATCTGTGCATCTTAGATCTGGGGTAAATTGGCTACACTTGGTTTTGTAATGCGTCATCTCTGCTCAAGGACGGTCAACATTAATAAATGGCTATAAGCTTGAGAATTGTCTTTGTTTAGAGACGTGTACATGACAATGGAGCATCATGGCATGCCTCAGTTGATTGAATCAATGGAAAACCCATAAATATAATTGGGGGGAAAAACCTCTTACCACTTTGGCAATTTTAATATCTACATAGTACATTTGTAGAGTTACAAAACACTGACAAACAACCTTGGATGGCAAATATAAGTTTCTGTAAAAATAAAAGACGTAAGACACTTGACACGATTGGAATAGGTAGACGACTACTGACTACAAGCTCTACAATACATTATCATCCAAGCACAATACAAATAACTTTGTCCCATTATATGGGTGAAAACTGTACTTCTATGAACAGTGTTTCTGACAGGGCGTATCACCATCAGAAAATCTACTGTGCTGTGTGGAGTCTAGATAGCAAGCGTGAATAGAGTTCAGGGAATCCTTTGTAGACCCACTGAGTAGCCATTAACTATTATTATGGTTATTAGATTTGAGGCCTGGAGTTTTCCCCGGCCATGTATAAACAACACAGAGTTCCGTTCAACGGTAGCCTATAGCAGCCACAGGCCATGGGGTCCTTCGCCCAATTAAACTCTCCATTCCAGGTATTCGACTGTACCCAGAATGCCTTTGTCTGACAGGAGGAAGTTGCCCCTAAGCGCTGATCTAGAGTCAGTCTTACATTCCCTCCCTAATGGTTAAGATTGGGTGAGGGGGTGCTGATCCTAGATCTGTGCCTAAGTGCATCTTCTACCAAAGCCAAATTCTGTTTCTTCTCCTCGAAGTGTGCACCTGTACACTGCCCCTTCCCCCTATGGATTTAAAAGGAATGGACAGAGGTAGAAAATGTGTTAAAGTCCCTCTAGTCTAACCCATGATTACACCCATCCAATGCTTTCTAAATGGGGGGGGAGTGAATGAACGCACACGTCGGGAAGGAGGAGGGTAGCGAATCTGTAGCAGCAGTGGTTCACAGGGTGGCGTGTGACGACGTCACTTCCTGCCGGCTGTCCCGGTCCTTCCTGTACTCTCTCTCCTGCATGAAAGCCATGTCCCCCAGCAGCCGGGTCCGCACCGCCTGGTCCACCGTCATGCCCAGGGTGACCTCCCGGAACACCTCGCTCACTGACAGCTGCAGGGGGCAGAAGTCAAGGGCTAGGGGTTAGGGTGAATATACAGCTACAAGAGTATCATACTTTGGAAAAGACCTAGAGAAATGAGGTACTCTGACTGCATATACAATAAATACACTTGAACAATTTCAGTGTTTTCAACGTAGCCTTTGAGTTGGGGAAACTGAACTGATATACAGAGCTATAATAATCCTTCTTTAAATAACTAAAGTAAGGATGACCAACATATTGCAGTCGTTTATAAAGTTTTCCCCTGGTAGGGGATGTGATTAACACCACATAAAACCCTGCTTACCTCGTGGAAGTGGAACCTTTTGAACATGGCAATGCTGACTTTGTTGTCCAGACCGATCTTCGCCTCAAACTTCCGGATCCCAAGTTTGGTCACCCCTGACAACGGAACACAGCACAGCTGTTACTATGGCAGCACAATCACAATGTTCCAAAACCCTGATTCTAAATTCTAAACATTTTAAAATCTCAATATTAATCTAAATTTCTGTCAGTGAAATATCTCTGTACGTACCGTAGCAGATCATCATCCGTGTGACCTCTTTTCCCAGGCCTTTTCCTCTGTAACTGGGCTCTACACAGGACATGCAAAAGCTGTGTGACTGATAGAAACCCAGGAGTATGTGACCAATTACATTAATTGACAAACTGAGTGCCAACAAGGAACGAGTGAAATTGTGCACCCTTGTTGTAGCATGTTTATTACACATTTATTATAGGTGTGTGTGTGTGACCTGCGATCATGATCTCCAGCTCAGCGAGGGAGGAGTCACTGGGGTCCGTCAGGAAGATGTTGACATCTCCCACCATGCACTGCTCTTCCTGTACGGCAGGGTCCGCCCACCGTTGTTTATCCAGGATGATGAAGGTGCACTCTGAAAAACAGAGTTTGGGAATCAAAACAAGAAACTAAAAAAGTGTATTTTAAAATCCCCTTTACTGGGTCAAGACCCTACATACATGAAACATTCATGAGAGAGAGAGAGCAAGACGGAGTGACTACAATAAGGGCGTTAAAGTGTAGAGACCATCCTAAAGAGCGCCTTAAAATACCACAGCTTGTGTGTGTGTGTATGACGAAGGCTCACTGTCATCATCCTCCCTCCAGCTCCTCTGCATGTCATACTCCTGCTCCAAAGTCAGCGGCTCAGATGCAGTCAGCTGCTGCAGCTCAGGACAGCCCATCCACTGGTGGTACCTGTCATGGAGAGGTAGATATATAGATACATGCACAGGTCACGGGTGCAGAAAGGGACAGGTAGATACAGATAGGAGATCAGGAGAGCTGATCCACGGGTAGTAGCTGCAACCACACAGACGGGAGAACAGGTAGATAAAAGGTAAATGGTGAAAAACAGATGCAGGTAAATAATGTATAAGTGCAAGCCTATATAATATACTACTGCTAATTATTACATTCTGCAACAGAACGTAATCTTTGTATAGGATGCACCAAAACAAACAATATGTGATTTCACGACTAGAATAAGCAATTACAGCGGGACAATCAATGACAGTGAATTGATAAAATTCGTTTTTTTTCCTACCTGGGTACATGATCTGCGTTGTAAGGCACCAGTACGACGCTTTTCCCCTCCAGTAAGGTATCTTCGTTTATTCTCATGATGAGTGTTACCTGACTGACACGACAGGCGACACAAACATAAGCTAACGTTAGTTATCTAGCTAACTATCCATATGTTTGTCTGGTATGGATAATTGTATGTTATTTGCTGACAAAGCATTTATTTGGATTTTCTGTCGTTGGAACAGCTCGCCAGAGACAACTTCACAAGCTAGCTATTCATTCATGTCAGCAAAACTAGGCAGCTAGCTACTTACTAGCTAACTAGACGTAATCTCATTGGCATTTGTTAGATATGCAGGTGATGAGATCTTTCATTAGAGACTTTCCATAACGAAATCTGTGCCATGTTGTCATGTTTTAGTAGCTAACGTTACAGTTGTCAGTTTTCCTAGCTAACTAACTGGCTACTTACCTCTGAAAAAATAGCTACTTCCTTATTCTTCTTCTATGATATCATGGCGGTTCGCAAACATACGTTAAAGGTGCATGCCGCCACCTACTGTTCTGGAGTGTGCGATCAATCATGGCTCAGTCAAAATTCTAGGGCTGCTTTCCAAACACTTAAAAGACACACCCTATACCCTCGGCCCTCAAATTAAGTGGACACTTCTGATGACCTTTCATGACGTCTGACGACTATACACTTGCAGGACAAGGTACGAGGGAGAAAATAATTAATTTTAAATGGACCGCCCTTGCGAACGAATTCATCACTCGTTCATCCCGCGATGATTGTGTTTTCAGCGACCGGTAGCTTGTGTGTGCTTTATATTCGCTGCAGTCAATTATGATTGCATGTCTACTAATATTAACTATATCATTATTAATATACGCCTACTGTATGATAGTAGCTTACGTTGCAAACTTCACTTGCTTGGCTTCATTTGGGCCGATGACAAATATAGCCACGGAGATTCACCCAAGGGCTGAGGGTTTAGGGCCGTCGACTTTTGAGTTTGAAATGCAGCCTAAGGTTGTGTTTAAAAGTCATAAAAGACACACCCTCGTCCACTTACCGTCACCTTATGCCCTTTGGGGAATCCCTGCGGGCCATATTTGGAGGCAAATGTTTGAGGTTTTTAATATGATAACTGATGATCAATGGGCACCACCGTTGTCGGTAAATCGACCCTGCTTACTAGAAGTTTAGATAGCTGACCACTAGACTAACACGCAATGTAAAAAAAAAAAATGCTGACATGGGCTAGTTGAGTGACAGTCGATTCACAATCACATTTCAAAATTACACATTGTGTATTCTATTACTCTAACTCTGAACAGTAAGTTGAGACCCCGACTGAGTAACTAAAAAAAAAAAAAAATTGCTCCCAGGCCTACATAAGGGCGCCCTGCAGCCGCAAATGTATTACAAATAATAAACAGAAATACCTTATTTATGTAAGTAAATATCCTTTGCTGTGAGACTCGAAATTGAGCTCAGGTGCATGCTGTTTCCATTGATCATCCTTGAAGTCCACCTGTGGTAAATTATATTGATTGGACTTGATTTGGAAAGGCACACACCTGTCAACTGTCCTGCTAAACCAAGCCATGAAGTTGAAGGAATTGTCCGTAGAGCTCCGAGACAGGATTGTGTCGAGGCACAGATCTGGGGAAGGTTACCAAAAAATGTCTGCAGCATTGAAGGTCCCCAAGAACACAGCGGCCTCCATCATTCTTACATGGAAGAAGCTTGGAACCAAGATTCTTCCCAGAGCTGGCCGCCCGGCCACACTGAGCAATCGGAGTAGAAGGGCATTGGTCAGGGCGGTGACCAAGAACCCGATGGTCAGTCTGACAGAGCTCCAGAGTTCCTCTGTGGATATGGGAGAACCTTCCAGAAGGACAACCATCTTTGCAGCACTCCACCAATCAGGCCTTTACACTAGAGTGGCCAGATGGAAGCAGAGAATTAGGCCTACACATTATACCTTGCCATACACTGCATTCTTCTGCTGCAACTCCATCGTAGTCCTTCTCTGCATGCATCGCCAACACATTTGTAGTTTAAATTCTGCTATTACTGGCCTTTTTGTAGCCTATGTTTTCAAATATTAGATTTTGCATTGGCATTGGACGTGGGAACAGGAAGAACCCTTTCTCTCATTTGGATTTGTTTACACTTCAAGGATATCCATACACAATGCGTCTTCAACTACCTCTGGAGGTGGTCAGGAAGATCTAATCACAATCAGATCACAATATGTCTTTTGATTGTCTACACCTGTCGAGAAATGTGGCCAACAACACAATCAGAATGTGGCCAACATCAGGACAATGGACGCATGTTAGAACCAGGTATAAATGTGGCTAGGTAGTATGCAATCAAATATTTATTTAAAAAAAAAAAAAAAAATCTTTCACTTTAGAAATGTGAAGTAGGTAGTCTAATTTAATAACTGTTTGTGTCGCTCTCCACCCTCTTCATTGGCATTCAAGGTACTAGAAGCTGATTGGCTTAAATCGTAAATATGCTAAACATATTAGCATATGTGGATTCAACAATTGATTTAAAAAAAAGTAATTATCGATATAAACAAATCAAATTTTTATATCAAAAGGTTTGATATATCCAATTATTGATATCAATAATTACATTTTATATATAAAATTACAAATCTTGGTAAATTTGAATTGTCAAAATCAAAAATGGGCTTCTCCATTGAATCCTAATTTAAAAAACAAAAATGTATATCAACAATTCTTTTTATATATTTATTTTAATCTCTATCTGAGCTGAGACAACAAATGGAGGTTGTCTGCAAGGAAAAACTGGAGAAGATATCTAAAACGGGTGTGTAGAGAAAAGAAAAGAATGGGTTAAGTTGCCCATGACACGGCCACTGATCACTTAAACCTCTACGGTGGGACAGTTGAGCTAACGTAGGCTAATGTGATTAGCATCAGTTTGTAAGTAACAATATTTCCCAGGACATAGACATATATCTAATATGGGCAGAAAGCTTCAATTCTTGTTCATCTAACTGCACTGTCCAATTTACAGTAGCTATTACAGTGAAATAATACCATGCTATTGTTTGAGGAGAGTGCACAATTATGAACTTTAAATGTATTAATAAACCAATTAGGCACATTTGGGCAGTCTTGATACAACATTTTTGAACAGATATACAATGGTTCATTGGATCAGTCTAAAACTTTGCACATACACTGCTGCAATCTGGTGGCCAAAATATAAATTGTGCCTGGGCTGGAATAATACATTATGGCCTTTATCTTGCATATCAAAGATTATTGTAAAAAAACAAAATGCATGTTTTTTCCTTTGTATTATCTTATATTATTTTATCAGATTTAATGTGTTATTCACCTACATTAATTTCACATTTCCACAAACTTCAAAGTGTTTCCTTTCAAATGGTATCAAGAATATGTATATCCTTGCTTCAGGTACTGAGCTACAGACAGATTTGGGTATGTAATTTTAGGTGAAAATTGAAAAAAATTAATTAAGGTCAGTTTAGCCTAGGGCTCGTTCAGGACGCAATGTTTTGGAACGTTCAGAAGAAATATGCTTTGTAGAACTAACATGCCTCTCTGACATGTAAAAATAAGATATCAGGTAAGCTCTATTCTTGGAATTTCTATCTGCAACGTTCACCGTTTGGCTACTGATTGTGGCTCTCGTGTTGACACTAGTGTGTGATAACTTGTCTTTATGTCCACAGAGGAAGTCCATAGTCTACTGAGTAAATGTGAGTATTTTCTTGTTTGATAAAGATGGTTCGATTGTAGCCAATGACATGTCTTGGGAGCTAGTATAGCAAAGTCAGCGAGGTTGCCTTCTTGAGACCTGAAGTACTATCGCCCCTGACCAATAAATACTTTGGTGGTAAGCTACAGGGTCCTGATGCTAGCAATACTAGTTAAGAGGTCAGTACTGAAAGATCATTCTGATTTTGTGTGTGGTAAATATACAAATGTAAAAGGCACTCGCACAACTGTTTTGCAGGTGCATGGTAACCTTTGGATAAGATGAGAAAAAAGGAACCCGCAAACTGCACTTTACGTATCGGCCTCATTCCTATGCTTCCTGGCTGATGTTTTGGTCACTTTTGACCGCTGGCGGTGCTCTCACTCTAGTGGTAGCATGAGAAGGAGTCTACAACCCACACAAGTGGCTCAGGTAGTGCAGTTCATCCAGGATGGCACATCAATGCGAGCTGTGGCAAAAAGGTTTGCTGTGTCTGTCAGCGTAGTGTCCAGAGCATGGAGGCGCATCCAGGAGACAGGCCAGTACATCAGGAGACGTGGAGGAGGCCGTAGGAGGGCAACAACCCAGCAGCAGGACCGCTACCTCCGCCTTTGTGCAAGGAGGTGCACTGCCAGAGCCCTGCAAAATGACCTCCAGCAGGCCACAAATGTCTTGCTAATTGGCTATAATTTCCACCTTTTGTCTAATCCATTTGCATAACAGCATGTGAAATTTATTGTCAATCAGTGTTGCTTCCTAAGTGGACAGTTTGATTTCACAGAAGTGTGATTGACTTGGAGTTACATTGTGTTTAAGTGTTCCCTTTATTTTTTTGAGCAGTGTACATTGCTTTGTATAACAGTATCTGCTGAAGACCAGAAGCTCCATAAACAACCTGTTAAGGTGGTACATTACTCCCTTTTTACTCTTCTTTCGCACTCTCCTACAAAATGAAATCTCCTGAAAAGACAAGCCCAGGATCCCCCAAAAGTTTCTAAAATGTAATTTAATATACACACACACTTATGGATGCAAGTATACACACATGCAGACATGCACACACCCAAGCTCATAGCTTTCAATGTTAATTAAATTATTTCTAATTTCTAGGGCAGCTGAAAGAGAACGTGATCATTGAAAGGCTTTTTTGTCTCGCCCGTCAGATGCCTGTGAGCTCACATTGGATCCAAACACAATACATTATGATCGGTCTATCTGAGGGGAACAAGGTGGCATGGGGGGGAAAGAGCGGAACACATCCATGGTATGGTCACAGGTTTACTCACAAGAGGCAGGTGCTGTGTGAGCCGATGTTACTGGGAGGCAGAGTGGAGTGAGGGAAGATGTACCGTGGCAGTGACATATACGTTTGCAGACAACAGTAGTAGGCCTGAGTACCAACAGTGACGAGACAGCCTACAGGGAGGTGGTGAGGGCCCTAGCGGAGTGGTGCCAAGAAAATAACCTCTCCCTGAATGTCAACAAAATTAAGGAGCCGATTGTGGACTTCAGGAAACAGCAGAGGGAGCACGCCCCTATCCACATCGATGGGACCGCAGTGGAGAAGGTGGAAAGCTTCAAGTTCCTTGGTGTACATATCACTGACAATCTGAAATGGTCCACCCACAGTGTGGTGAAGAAGGCGCAACAGCGCCTCTTCAACCTCAGGAGGCTTGGCCCCCAAGAACCTCAAACTTTTACAGATGCACAATTGAGAGCATCCTGTCGGGCTATATCACCGCCTGGTACGGCAACTGCACCGCCCACAACCGCAGGGCTCTCCAGAGGGTAGTGCGGTCTGCCCAACGCATCACCGGGGGCACACTGCCTGCCCTCCAGGACACCTACAGCACCTGATGTAACAGGAAGGCCGAAAAGATCATCAAGGACAACAACCACCCAAGCAACGGCCTGGTCACCCCTCTATCATCCAGAAGACGTGGTCAGTACAGGTTTATCAAAGCAGGGGCCGACAGACTGAAACAGCTTATATCTCAAGGCCATCTCGAGCCGGCTAACACCCAGCACCTTAGAGCCTGCTGCACTATAGACATGGAATCACTGGTCACTTTAATACTGTTTACATACTGCTTTACTCATCTCGTATGTAGTGTATTATATTCTACTGTATTCTAGTCAATGCCACACCGACATTGCTCATCCTAATATTTATATATTTCTTAATTCCATTCTTTTACTTTTAGATTAGTGTATTGTTAGATACTACTGCACTGTTGAAGCTATGAATACAAGCATTTTGCTACACCCGCAATAACATCTGCTAAATATGTGTATGTGACCAATACAATTTGATTTGGTTTGATATAAAGGAATCAGCCAGTGGGGATGGAATAATTAAGCTGTGCTTGGAAACAATGACAAATCCTGGTCTCTGACTAGTAGTTAGTGCCAGGCACAACAAGTATGCGCACATCTCAGAACTCTACCCCAGCTCCAACAGAGTAAGAGTATCTGGACTGGACAGCTGCCATTTTGTCTTTCTACAGTGTCTTCTCTGGCACACTGACCCATCTGTACACATTCGAGCCCCTCTAACCAACATTTGCGGTTGATTCAGTGACTTTGCACCAGGTAGCCAATACTGCACAATTTAATACGGCACTTCCCCCCAATCCCCCAGTTCCCTGATACATGTGTAAATATGGTATTTTAAATCGTGCCTTCCTGTATTAAACTCATGCTACACAGTGTATTCTATTCTACAGAGCCATTTACTTTATGTTTGTATCCTTATCTTTTATTAGTCTTATAGTTTTTGCATTGTCAAGAAGGAACCTGCAAGTAAGAATTTAATTGGAGAGTATATACACCATGTGTATCCTGTACATACTTGAAACTAGAGTAGCCTCCTGTGTCCTGGAGGAACACCTGACCTGAGTATTCAGTCACAATCTTCTGTGAATTGTGGCAACTGCAAGATGAGATATTTTCAACTCTATTCAACCAGATAAATACTCACAACTTTCCACACCGGAGTCACTAATAAACTATGTACTGTTAATTAATATTTATGCAAGTACAAGACAAGGAACATTTGATCTTTTCCTCTGATATTTCCCCTGTTCATTGTTGTCATTTGGAAATAAACCACAAAAACCCTTTTTTAGAAACTCTGGTTGGATTTAGAGTTATTGTGGTGCTCTTGTCTAAACTTGTGAATGTACCTAATCCAAAAGATAGGGAAAAGTTTAGAAACAGCAAAAAAAGAGCATTAGAGACAACTCACTAGTCTTATTTAACATACAGGTTTCTCTAACCCACCTGTGTGCTATGTAATGTAGGTGGTGTCTATTGACTATCTATTTTGGTCAAAATCCCATGATTGTATTAGACGCTTTAATAAAATAAAATGTATGTATATTACAAACCAAGGTGGATGTCATAAAACAAGACACGATCCAAATCAACATTGAAATCCAAATGTCACTGTGCTCCCATAGTTCACGGAGTGTATTTCAAACCTGTTCCTGAGGACCCACATATGTGTTCCAGCCCCGAACTAACATGTCTGACTCAATGGATCAGCCAATCACAAAGTCCTTGATTAGTTGAATGAAGTGTGTTAGTGCTGAGCTGGAGCAAAAGCCTACACGTCATATAGGTCCCCAGAGGCAGGGCTGAAGACCAGTGATGAAGAACACAGATTTAAAACATCAGTCTAACTCCACTCTTCCACTACTGAGGTCACTGGTCAGATGCATGACATCATAAAAGGGTCAAAGCGTGGAGTCCAGGGTCTGCTGGGGGTCTGATGATGTCATCACCAGGCAGAGACGTTTGGAGAGCTCAGGACCAACCCGGCGAGTTGTGGAAGTCACGCCCTCCCCTCTGCGAATCAGGAGGTCCGATAGCAGTGACAGTTTCTCACGCTCTGACTTGCACCGACTGTACGCCTGCCAACGACATCACAATGTGGAGAGCAATTGTGAGATTCAGTGTGGGGAAAACAAAACACATGCTGTATGTGTGCGTACGTATTGTGTGTGGTTTTACCTGGTTGAGTAGCTGTGGAGAGGGGTAGGCAGCGAGGATGGCAGAGGCCATATCTTGGCTGACTCTGTTCAGCTGCTGGATCTGTCTCTTCCAGACCTGCAGCAGTCCTTTCCCAGCCCTGTCCACTTTCTGGCCTCCAGCCCACTCACTCTCCAGGTAGAACGAGAAGCCTGTCTTCTCCCTCTCTCGTCTGGAGACAGACACACAATATATGAGATGTTACTCCCTTACAACTCTGCACAGCTGTATATTGTAATGACTTACTGATTGAGTGGTTCTATATTGAAATTACACAGTTGACCATTTATCTGTCACAGCAGCTCACTCACTTGAATGGGGCCTCAGCTACTGCTTTGGTTGCCATGGTGATGTGGTCAGAGAACTCCTTCCAGGTGGACAGGAAATGCACCTGAACCCCCGTGTGTAGCTGCAGGTGTACCACGGCCTGATGGGATGGATGTTGGAGGACCAAGAGAGACTGTTACAGAGGTACTTTGGAAAACTGTCACACAAGTGTCCTACATGACATGAAGCATGTAGGCTTACCTTTACTCCATACAAGTGGACATGGGTGTGCAGGGGAGTCATACACTCCAAAAATCTGAGGGGGCCCAAAGTACGTGAGGATGGCTGGGGGGTGGTCTGTAGGAGTGCTAGGCCTCCCGACCGTAAGTTTGAGAATTAAGCATTTTTCAAACACCTGAAAACAGCTTTTTCCTGCTATCTAGACCCATAATGTTTGTAAACAAATGTCTATTTTTCTACATATCTAAGCATACCTTGAGCTGTCTGTATCCTCCTGAGGGTGGTTCTTTTTTTAAAGAAACTAAATATGCTTCTCTGCATCTCTACTAAAATCTGGGTAAAAATTGAAATTCATGCTCTGAATGGCACACACACAATCCATGTCTCAATTGTCTCAAGGCTTAAAAATCCTTATTTAACCTGTCTCCTCCCCTTCATCTACACCTGGGACGGGCAACTGGCGGCCCGTGGGCCACCCCCCTTTTGAAGGCCCTCGGATCAATCCTCCCCTCCTCCCTGAACGCAACATGTAAAGTGTTGGTCCAATGTTTCATGAGCTGAAATAAAAGATCCCAGAAATGTTCCATACTTACAAAAAGCTTCTCTCTAAAATGTTGTGCACAAATTTGTTTACATCCCTGTTAGTGAGCATTTCTCCTTTGCCAAAATAACCCATCCACTTGACAGGTATGGCATATCAAGAAGGTGATTAAACAGCATGCTCATTACACAGGTGCACCTTGTGCTGGGGACAATAAAAGGCCACAAAAATGCAGTTGTCACAACACAATGCCACAGATGTTTCAAGTTTAGAGTGAGCATGCAATTGACACCAATTGCTACACTGTCCTTCTCATAACACATATCAAAGCTACAAGCTAAGGTTAAATCTACACCTGGTTTCCTCTATCGTAATCACTCCTCTTTCACCCCAGCTGCCAAACTAACCCTGATTCAGATGACCATCCTACCCATGCTAGATCACGGAGATGTAATTTATAGATCGGCAGGTAAGGGTGCTCTCGAGCGGCTTGATGTTCTTTACTATTCGGCCATCAGATTTGCCACAATGCATCTTATAGAACACATCCCTGTGCTCTATACTCCTCTGTAAACTGGTCATCTCTGTAAACATGAAGCAAGACCCTCTGGTTGATGCTTATTTATAAAACCCTCTTAGGCATCAATCCCCCCTATTTGAGATACCTACTGCAACTCTCATCCTCCACATACAACACCCGTTCTGCCAGTCACATTCTGCCAGTCACAAACTGGACAGTTTTATCTACATTCAAAGACTCAATCATGGACACTATTACTGACAAATGTAGGGCTGCTTCGCGTGATGTATTGTTGTCTCTACCTTTTTGCCCTTTGTGCTGTTATCTGTGCCTAACAATGTTTGTACCATGTTTGTGCTGCTGCCATGTTGTGTCACTACCATGTTGTTGTCATGTTGTGTTGCTACTATGCTGTGTTGCTGCCATTCTATCTTAGGTATCTCTTTATGTAGTGGTGTGATGTCTCTCTTGTTGTGATGCGTGTTTTGTCCTACTTTTTTATTTTTAATCCCAGCCCCATCCCTGGAGGAGGCTTTTTGCCTCCTGGTAGGCCTTCATTGTATATAAGAATTTGTTCTTAATTGACTTGCCTAATTAAATAAAGGTTAAATAAAAAATAAGTAAGTAACCTTGTCCAAGACAGATCGGCCCATAGTTGAGTTGGTTTCAAAGACTAAAAACTTGCTCATATAGTATTTGCAAAGACAATTCCACACACTTAATTATCAAATGATTACCAGCTGCTAATGATGACAACCCACCTCCTCTACCTCAACTCTAGACACCTTGGGCAGTGCATCACCTTCATCTTTCTTCCTCCTCTTTTTCACCGCCCCCTTTCCTGCTGCTTGCTCATCCCCCAGAACCGCATCCCGGAACTTCTTCTGATTCTGGGATTTCTGGGATCTGTAGGCAAAACAATGTTTTTTGGGGCAAAATGGAGGACTTTTATGGGACACAGCTTGACGAAGTTTGATGTTTCTACAAGAAACACTTTTCCTTCCTCCAAATCACACTTATTTGAAATGCTAACATTTTATAATAACTTCTAGCAATAAACCATTTAATTATGAATGCTTAATTTTTTTAAATAAATGATCAAAAATGCTTTATAAAACTATAAATACCCCCAAGGGGACAGTTGCATAGTACCTTGTCCCTACATAATGCACTTTGTAGGCAATATGGTGCCATCTGGGACACAGACCACATCCCTCTCCAGCCCCCTCACCTGAAGTATTTCTCCAGGTCTATGACCACCAGACTGGGGGTCCTGCCAGGGTTGCGAGCCTGCAGACCCAGGGTCCAGGAGGTCAAAGAGGCGCTACAGTCTGCACCTCCACCCCTCTGTTCCTGGGTAACATACAGACAGGGAGGAGGGAGGGAGGTCAGAATCTGGTCACAGTGTATTGGTCTAATAGTTGTAAAAGTGTAATGGATTGATGCAATTATTATCAGCACAAGTGTTGAGACGGCGACGGTTGTTTTATGTATTTCTTTACGCATTTTTAGCATTAAATACTGTACATCATCAATGTGTGACTATGCCTTCTTGGTTGTTGTTATTGTTGCTCGACAACAAGGTATTTTTAAGCAATAAGGCCAGAGGGGGTGTGGATTCTGGCCAAAATACCACGGCTAAGGGCTGTTCTTAAGCACAACGCAACGTGGAGTGCCTGGATACAGCCCTTCCCTGAGGTGCCTTATTGCTATTATTAACTGGTTACCAATGTAATTAGAGCAGTAAAAATAAATGTTCTCATACCAGTGGTATACGGGTCTGATATCACAGCTTTCAGACAAAATCAGCATTTAGGGCTCAAACCACCCAGTTTATAAATCAGCAATATGCTACAACAAAACATGCCAATATGCTCTTCTGGGTCATTGTCAACGGTGAGCCCATGTCAGCATTTTAGGATGTTTTGTTGTAGCCTCGGTAAGCTTTTCACTCATCATTATTCATGATACATTCATGTTTTTCCATAAATCGTGGCATTATCAGGATTAATTTAGAACTGTTCAGAAACATGTTCTTCTCTTACTTGAATAGAAAATGGCACAAGACATTATTCACCATTCAATTCTGGTCGGGCAAAACATAACCCACAACAAGAAAAAGCTGCAAATGCATCCAAGGAGTTTGTAGAATTACAAGCTTGATGTCGTCATTGCATGCAAGGAATACAGGACAAAATAGTCAATTTTTGACTACTTTCATACACTTCATTTAGCTCATTAATCTAGAGGTTCACATACTTTTTCCCACAAAGAAAGTGAATGTTGGATCAATTTGCTCAATAAAGAAATTTAAAAGTATAATTGGTTTTGTGCCATTTAAAAAAAAATCAGATACACTTCATCTATACTCAACAAAAGAAATTAAGCAACATAAAGTGTTGGTCACATATTTCATGAGCTGAAATAAAAGATCCCAGAACTTCCCAGAAGATCCCAGCTTTATTTCTCTCAAATTTTTGGCACCAACTGGTTTAAATCCCTGTTAGTGAGCATTTATCCTAAATCAAGATAATCCATCCACCTGACAGTTGTGGCATATCAAGACGGTGATTAAATGGCATGATCATTACACAGGTGCACCTTGTGCTGGGGACAATAAAAGGCCACACTAAAAATGTCTCAAGTTGAGGGAGTGTTCAATGTCATACTGACTGCAGGAATGTTCACCAAAGCTGTTGCCAGAGGATTTAATGTTAATTTCTCTACCATAAGCCTCCTCTCCAACATTGTTTTAGAGAATTTGGCAGTATGTCCAACAGGCCTCAAATGCAGACCACGTGTAACCACACCAGCCCAGGACCTCCACATCCGGCTTCTTTACCAGTGGGATCGTCTGAGACCAGCCACCCGGACAGCTGATGAAACTGTGGGTTTGCACAACCGAATAATTTCTGCACAAACTGTCAGAAACGGTGCCAGGGAAGCTCAGCTGCGTGCTCGTCGTCCTCACCAGGGTCTTGACCTGACTGCAGTTCGGCGTCGTAACCAACTTTAGTGGGCAAATCCCGGTTTCAACTGTATCGGGAAGATGGCAGACAGTGTGTATGGCGTTGTATGGTTGAGCAGTTTGCTGATGTCAACATTGTGAACAGAGTGCCCCATGTTGGAGGTGGGGTTATGATTTGGGCAGGCATATGCTACAGACAACGAACACAATTGCATTTAATCAATGGCAATTTATATGCAGAGATACCGTGACGAGATCCTGAGGCCCATTGTTGTGCCAATTATCCGCCGTCATCACCTCATGTTTCAGTATGATAATGCACGGCAATATGTCGCAAGGATCCGTACACAATTCCTGGAAACTGAAAATGTCCCAGTTCTTCCATGGCCTGCATTCTCACCAGACATATCACCCATTGAGCATGTTTGGATGCTCTGGATCTATGTGGACAACAGCATGTTCCAATTCCCGCCAATATCCAGCAACTTCGCACAGCCATTTAAGCGGAGTGGGACAACATTCCACGAGCCACAATCAACAGACTGATCAACTCTATGCAAAGGAGATATGTCACCCCAATCCTTTTTTTTTTTTTAAGTATCGGTCACCAACAGATGCATATCTGTATTCCCAGTCATGTGAAATCCATAGATTAGGGTCTAATGAATTTAATACAATTGACTGATTTCCTTACATGAACTGTAACTCAGTAAAATCATTTAAATTGTTGCATTTATATTTTTGTTCAGTGTATTAGTACATTTTAGGTCAAATTTATGCAGAACTAAAGAAAATGCAAAAGTTTTCAAACTTTCTCTAAGCACTATATGCATACAATGGTGTGTACATACATTATGGACAGTATATTCATAGAAAAGGTGTGTACAGCTGTAGTTACATAAAATGAAGCTTGACTAGAATACAGTATATACAGATGAAGTGGGTAAAAAACAGTATGTAAACATTATTAAAGTGACCCGTGTTCAATGACTATGTAACAATTTGTAAAGTCAAAACAATTTCAATGTTTGAGGAAAAAAATGCATTCTCATCTTTAGATCAGAGTTGTAGTTGTACTGACTTACACAGTGCCTTCAGAAAGTATTCATACCCCTTGACTTATTCCACATTTTGTTGCGTTACAGCCTGAATTCAAAATTGAATAAATTGTATTTTCTCACCCATCTACACACAATACCCCATAATGACAAAGTGAAAACATGTTTTAATTGAACATGAAATACTGAAACTAATTTACATACAGTACCAGTCAAAAGTTTGGACACACCTACTCATTCAAGGGTTTACCATTTTCTACACTACCTGTTCAAAAGTTTGAGGTCACTCAGAAATGTTCTTGTTTTTGAAAGAAAAGCCCCTGTTTTTTGTCCATTAAAATAACATAAAATTGATCAGAAATACAGTGTAGACATTGTTAATGTTATAAATGACTATTGTAGCTGGAAATGGCAGATTTTTTAGGCGTAGAGGCCCATTATCAGCAACCGTCACTCCTGTGCTCCAATGGTACGTTGTGTTAGCTAGTCCAAGTTTATAATTTTAAAAGGCTAATTGATCATTAGAAAACCCTTTTGTAATGATGTTAGTACAGTTGAAAACCGTAGTTCTGATTAAAGAAGAAATAAAACTGGCCTTCTTTAGACTAGTTGAGTATCTGGAGCATCAGTATTTGTGGGTTCGATTACAGGCTCAAAATGGCCAGAAACGTGGCCTAAGTGGTCTAAGGCACTGCATCGCAGTGCTAGCTGTGCCACCAGAGATTCTGGGTTCGAGCCCAGGCTCTGTCGCAGCCAGCCGCGATCGGGAGGCCCATGGGGCGGCGCACAATTGGCCCAGCGTCGTCTGGGTTAGGGAGGGTTTGGCCAGCAGGGATATCCTTGTCTCATCGCGCACTAGTGACTCCTGTGGCGGGCCGTGCGCAGTGCACGCTGACCAGGTCGCCAGGTGTACGGTGTTTCCTCCGACACATTGGTGCGACTGGCTTCCGGGTTGGATGTGCATTGTGTCAAGAAGCAGTGCGGCTTGGTTGGGTTTCGGAGGACGCATGGCTCTCGACCTTCGCCTCTCCCGAGTCCGTATGGGAGTTGCAGCGATGAGACAAGACTAACTACTACCAATTGGATACCACGAAATTGGGGAGACAAAATGGGTAAAAATAAATAAATAAATAAAATGGCCAGAAACAAAGACCTTTCTTCTGAAACTCGTCAGTCTATTCTTGTTCTGAGAAATGAAGGCCATGAGAGAAATTGCCAAGAAACTGAAGATCTTGTACAACGCTGTGTACTACTCCCTTCACAGAACAGCGCAAACTGGCTCTAACCAGAATAGAAAGAGGAGTGGGAGGCCCCAGCGCACAAATGAACAAGAGGACAAGTACATTAGAGTGTGGAGTTACACTGGACAGTGGAACTCTGCCTAGGAGTTATTCTTAACTTGTTTAGGCTTGCCATAACAAAGGGGTTGAATACTTATTGACTCAAGACATTTCAGCTTTTCATTTAAGAAAACATAATTCCACTTTGATATTGTGTGACAATTTGACAAGTGACAGTTTGGGGGAATTTAATACATTTCTAATTCAGGCTGTAACAACAAAATATGGAAAAGGTCAGGGGTGTGAATACTTCATGAAAGCACTCTACATAGGGCAGCAGTCTCTAAGGTGCAGGGTTGAGTACCGGGTGGTAGCCAGCTAATAACAGTGACTAAAGGGCAGGGTACTGGGTGGAGGCTGGCTAGTGTGTGTACACTGAGTGCTCTTTCAATGACAGATTGACCATGTGAATCCAGGTGAAAGCTATGATACCTTATTGATGTCACCTGTTAAATCCACTTCAATCAGTGTAGCTGAAGGAGAGGAGACAGGTTAAAAATATATTTTTTAACCTTGAGACAATTGAGACATGGATTGTGTAAGTGTGCCAATCAGAGGGTGATGGGACGTTAAACGGGTGTCCTGACTCTCTGAGGTCATTAAAGATCCCATGGCACTTATCGTAAGAGTAGGGGTGTTAACCCCGGTGTCCTGGCTAAATTCCCAATCTGGCCCTCAAACCATCATGGTCACCTAATAATCCCCAGTTTACAATTGGCTCATTCATCCCCCTCCTCTCCCCTGTAACTATTCCCCAGGTCGTTGCTGCAAATGAGAACGTGTTCTCAGTCAACTTACCTGGTAAAATAACGGTAAAATAAAAAAATAAAAAAAATAAAGACAAAAGATTTAAGTGCCTTTGAGCGAGTTATGGTAGTAGGTATCAGGTGCACTGGTTTGAGTGTGCCAAGAACTGCAACGCTGCTGAGTTTCACACCAACGGTTTCCTGTGTGTATTAAGAATGGTTCAAAACCCATAGGACATCCAGCCAACTTGACTACTGTGGGAAGCATTGGAGTCAACATGGGCCAGCATCCCTGTGGAACGATTGACACCTTGTAAAGTCCATGCCCCGATGAATTAAGGCTGTTCTGAGGGCAAAGGGGGGTGCAACTCAATATTAGAAAGGTGTTCCTAATGTTTTGTACACTCTGTATGCATGTATAGACCTATGACCATGAACTGCTGTGTGCACACCCCTCCCCAACTAGCACATTCAAGCTAGTCAGCAGAAATAGGAAGTGGGATGAAACCATAGCCATGCCCAACCCAGAGAGGTGTCACTCACCTGAGTGTAGCTGTGGATCAGGTTGATGAAGTCATCAACAGGTACTTGCATCACTGTGTGGGCCTCCGGGATATACAACACCTCACCGGTCTGAGAAGCAACAGAGATTAAGGGCTTTGATTTGATTTGCTTGTTCGACATAGATCAACCACTACAGTCAGCGACTGCCAAGTGACTGATCTACAAATCACCTGGCATAATGAATACTCATTATTATACTACATCAGTCAATCAGTAAAAATGTACCCATAATGCATCACGGATTCAACACGACCACAAAAAGCTATGGGTTGCGTGTAGGGGTGTGAACGTTTAAAAGAGATTGGGATACATAACGTGAAGAAAAATCCCTAACCATAAAACGTCCCCCACATAATTAAAATCACAGTGCAGTTATCACAAAACATTATTTTCCGTGTTATAGCCTGACTAGACAATAGGCAATAAAGGCCTGGGGAAAGTTGTGTAATTTAAATGAAACCAGGAGAGGAAGAGGGAAACTTTAGGCTACTTTGGTGAATTTACAAGGCATTCAAGACAAACATTGCGAGATTCAGATTACCAGGACACATGCGCACCACGGTTCTTTGTGCCTGCCCCCTCATTTCTCTCCCTCCCTCGCCATGGCTCGCCTGGGGCGTATTCAGTATTCTGTTGCAAACGGAGCAAAACCGGGAGGGACCTACCTGAATTTGTCCAATAGACACTCTCGTTTAAGTTGCAAACTGTTTGGACTAATGATTACAACCCTGCTCCCTAATAATGCGAGTGTGTGTGTTCAGTTTTCAGTCTGTTGCGTGTAGAATATCCTTGCCTATTCATTGATGATAGACCCTGCTTTTTACTGAAGTTGCAAGACATTGCAAGCCAAGAAATTGCAAGATACAGCATTTAATTTCAATTTATAGGCCTAGTGCACGACCTGCCTATACTGTGCCCTACTCCTCTCTCTCTGTCCCTCGATAGCTCACTATGAAAGATGCAAGTGTTCATGTTCTCAGAAGTACAGCAAATAGTCTCCTCCGTTCCAAAAATATTGAATCTTAGGAGTCTATTTGTAGCGGAATCGAATCTTGACACTCAGAAATGGGAGTCGAAACCGAGAGTCGACATTCAAGGAGTCGAGGAATCAATTATTTTGGAGAGCGACGCTCCACCATCGTCATTAATAGTTGGGAAAATGGCAGAGAAAGGTAACAGACAGCAGCTAAGTCCTGTATGGCAATGAGAAGGTGGAATTGAGGTACAGTAATGATAGTACATGTACAATGTTTACCCATCTGATAGGGACGCACCATGAGACCCAAACTGTTTTTGACAGCAGCACAGCTGCATTGTGAATTCACATGTAAAATGACAGTTTAAACATTAAGAAACAATTTTGATTTGTCACATCCCTAGTTGCGTTGCATGAATAAGATGAAGATAAAAACACACTTGTGCTTGGTTAATACAGTATGGATAAGCATGGCAAGGGGAGAAGCGATAGAGATGTGTGTGTGATGCTCCAGTCACCTGAGTGCTAGGTGTTCTCCTGACCCAGTTAACGCTGCGAGGGAGGGGCTGTTTCTCTATGGCACAGCTGCAGCCCATGGCCTGAAGTGACATCAGCAAAGGGCCCCCACCTTCCAACTGCAACAGAGCTACACACAAACACACACGTGCACATATGTTGGAAACTGGAAACGACAAAATCCTCTGTGTAGCCCTTACTTACACCTATTCAATGCTTTTAAATCCATGCGGGTGAGACTGTGAGCAAGTGCACACTCTGGGAGAAAGGTAGGGATTCAAAACACAGCCACTGCCTCTCTTCAACACACCTGGATCCACAGACACCACCATGTGTTTGATGCACTCCTCTGGTCGCAGTGCTTTCATAGCCTCTGCCAGGGCCGCCTTCTCTGCCTTCTGCTTCTCCTGCTGCAGCATCCGCGCCTCCTTGTCCCCCTGTTGCCTCTCCCTGGCCTCCCTCCTCAGCTCCTCCCTGGACCCCTGGATCTCCTCACCAGTCCTCTTGGAGGGCTTCCTCTTGGCAGGGGAGGTGGTGCTCCTAGCCCAGGAGGATGGCTTTGGTGGGGGCCACAGCTGAGGGAGAGCTGCCTCCTCTGGGTCATCCCAGTCTGGTCCTCCACATTTCTCCTTCCTACGATGACTGTTTAGGATCTCGTATGAGGTGAAAATAGGTTCGGACTCTGAGTGACCATTCGGTGCCAACAGACCTAAACCACCAGGAGGGTCAGGTGAGGAGTGGTGGTTGTCCTGTCCATTACTGAGAGTGGAGGATGTAGGCTCCAAACCCTCCTGTCTCTGTTTGAGTCTCAGCGCCAGGGGGATATAGGGAACGTCCTCTTCCTCATCACTACTGATCATCATAACATCAGCCAACCCTATGGGGAGGTCTGTATGAGAGCTGTCCAGGACCACCAGGTCTGGTTGGTCTGTGTGGCTCTGGGAGGCTTGGCTCAAGCTACGGCCGGGCTGGAGGAAGTCATACACAGGGAGATCCTCATCCAGGTCACTGGTGGAGTCACTGTAGCTGCCCATGGTGGGTCCAGCCTCAGATAGTCAAGACGGACTGTGGATGGAGAAAGCAGGTTAAAATCAGAACCATGGTGTTATGTTGGCAGGCACCATTGGATTCTGTATGGTTGGCACTATTTATTATGTTCCATCCAGAATGATAACATGCATAGTTATTGTACAATCTATTGGAGTAGGCCTAAATAAGCTAAAGAGTATCCAAATTGGCCTTCCTCTCTGGCCATACTAGCCTCAAGAGACCGCTAGTGAGTGCTGTTCTTCTGACGTTGTAGATCCGCTCTAGGTCATCTTCAACCAAGATTCCGCTTAGGGTACAATGTCAGGAAGAACAGTGCTCAATGGAGGTGCAACCAAGAAGAGTAGTAATATGTTCAGATTCTGCATCAGTTTTGTGTAGTCTAAGATCAGGGAAGTCAGAACGTGAGGATTTATATAAATACATTTGATTTGATTTGTGGATAGAAATGATGTTGTTAGGGTTACAAAGAAATGGGAGAGAGATTCAATTTTGTTGGATCCCTGCTCAAACAGGAGTCAATGGAAATGATTTAGTAGATATACAGGTGCAATTAGGGAGAGGAGAGGTTAAAACATGAATCCAAAAGTTTAGGTTAGATTGCTGGCAGAGGAAAATATAGTAAAAGGAAATCTGTACAAGAAATTGGGTCTTGTAATGGGATGTTGTCAACAACAAAAAAAACGCTGGGTTAAAAACAACCCAATTTGGATAAATATTGGACAGAACACACGTTGGATTATTTTGAACCAGCCAGCTGGGTCACCTAGTTTGCTTGTTGGGTTATTGATGCTGGGCTATTGAGCTATGACACACCGGGTCAGATCAGAAGACTGGTGGCGTGGCTTTCGTGTTGGCCACCCGAGAGATTAAATGTCATTCCAGTTCTCTGGTCATCTGTTCTGTTGTTTTTCAAGAGAGTGTAGGATGAGATTAAGGCATATGGGATTGAATTATTTGAACTTGGTAGGGAAGCATGTTACTGGAATGTGTGATGGGTGTATGGTGGAAGAAACAGATGAACATGTTGTATTTTATTGCCAATTGTATGGGAGAGTTTGACAGGGTCAGAGGTTGGACGGGGCTGGGGTGGTATTTTGGGTGGTGGTGGTGGGGGTAGTGAGGTTTGTAGGGGATATAGATTAATAGGAAGGCCGTGACTGGCCTCACACTCCAGTGGCTTCAAAGCCTCTCACTGGCCAATACAAAGCATCAGCAATCCAGGGTTTATATCAAGGTTCCCCAAATGGTGGCCAGCAAGCGGTTTTATTTGGCCTCCCAAGTTTTCTGAGCAATATTTTTTTTTTTTAAGACTAAAAACACCAGGAAATCAGCTCCAAGTGATTTTAATTTTGGAGATCTGTTCCCAAGTATTCCCATGCATAATAAAGAGACACGTGATCGTATGCAAATGTAAGCAAGGTTTGAAATGATTATGTTTTGGTCAAATATTATATCTGTTTGGGTATCCTGCGGGTCAATTTTCAGTCTACAAATGATTTATAATTATGTTCCGGCCCCCAGACCATTCGCTCAAGAAAAATTGTCCCGCGGCTGAATCGAGTTGATAAGGAGCTGATCGTGGACTCCAGGAAAAGGCGGACAGGCCCTCATTAACAGGGGCTGTAGTGGAGCGGGTCCACATCACCAACGAACGATCATGGTCCAAACACACCAAGGCAGTTGTGAAGAGGGCACGACAACACCTTTCCCCTTCAGGAGACTGAAAAGATTTGGCATGGGTCCTCAGATCCTCAAAAAGTTCTACAGCTGCACCATCGCGAGCATCCTGACCGGTTGCATCACCGCCTGGTATGGCAACTGCTCGGCATCTGACCGTAAGGCGCTACAGGGGGTAGTACGGCCCAGTACATCACTGGGGCCAAACTTCCTGCAATCCAGAACGTATATAATAGGCGGTGTCAGAGGAAAGCCCATAAAATTGTCTGAGACTCCAGTCACCCAAGTTATAGACTGTTTTCTCTGCTACCGCATGGCAAGCGGTACCGGAGCGCCAAGTCTAGGACCAAAAGGCTCCTTAATTAACAGCTTCTACGGAAGGAGAGTTGTATGGCATTGAAGCTCGTCTGGAAGTTAGTTAACACAGTGTTCAAAGAGGGGCCAGAAGTATACAGAATGGTGTCATCTGCGTAGAGGTGGATCAGAGAATCACCAGCAGCAAGAGCGACATCATTAATGTATACAGAGAAGAGAGTCGGCCCAAGAATTGAACCCTGTGGCACCCCCATAGAGATTGCCAGAGGTCCGAACAACAGGCCCTCCGATTTGACACACTGAACTCTATCAGAGAAGTAGTTGGTAAACCAGGTGAGACAATCATTTGAGAAACCAAGGCTGTTGAGTCTGCCGATAAGAATGTGGAGACTGACAGAGTCGAAAGCCTTGGCCAGGTTGATGAATACGGCTGCACAGTAATGTCTCTTATCGATGGTGGTTATGATGTCGTTTAGGACCTTGAGCGTGGCTGAGGTGCACCCATGAGCAGCTCTGAAACCAGATTGCATAGTGGAGAAGGTACGGTGGGATTCGAAATGGTCGGTAATCTGTTTGTTAACTTCTTGACGCACGGATCCCTTTAGCGGGATCATTTTCGTAAACAACCGCTGAATTGCAGAGCGCCAAATTTAAAAAATATATATATATTTAATCATGAAATCACAAGTGAAATATACCAAAACACAGCTTAGCTTGTTGTTAATCCACCTATCCACCTAAAATATGCTTTACAGCTAAAGCAATCTAAGCGTTTGTGAGTTTATCAATCACTAGACAAAACAGTAAGAACAGCTAGCCGCAAATTAGCTTGGTCACGAAAGTCAGAAAACCAATAAAATTAATCGCTTACCTTTGATGGTCTTCGGATGTTTGCATTCACGAGACTCCCAGTTACACAATAAATGTTATTTTTGTTCGATAAAGATTAGTTTTATAACCAAAAACCGTCATTTGGTTTGCGCGTTATGTTCAGAAAACCACAGGCTCGTTCCGGTCCTGAAGGGCAGACGAAAATTCCAAAAAGTATCCGTAATGTTCGTAGAAACATGTCAAACGTTTTTATTAATCAATCCTCAGGTTGACTAAATCGATAATATTTCAACCGGACGGTAAACTATTCAATACTACAGAGAAAGAAAATGTCGAGCTACAACTCTCGGGCGCATGGACTAATCAAAGGACACCTGACGCATTTTGATAAATCTCGCTCATTTTTCAAAATAAAAGCTTGAAACTATGTCTAAAGCCTGGTCACAGCCTGAGGAAACCATTGGAAAAGGAATCTGGTTGATACCCCTTTAAAATGGAGGGGCAGGCAATGGAACAGGGATTTTTCCAAATAAAAGGCGCTTCCGGGTTGGATTTCCTCAGGTTTTCGCCTGCAAAATCAGTTCTGTTATACTCACAGACAATATTTTGACAGTTTTGGAAACTTTAGAGTGTTTTCTATCCTAATCTGTCAATTATATGCATATTCTAGCATCTGGGCATGAGAAATAGTCCGTTTACCTTGGGAACGTTATTTTTCCAAACATAAAAATAGTGCCCCCTAGCTGAAAGAGGTTAACTTGGCTTTCATAGACCTTAGACAGGGTAGGATAGATATAGGTCTGTAGCAGTTTGGGTCTAGATGTCACCCCCTTTGAAGAGGGGGGTGACCGAAGCAGCTTTCCAATCTTTGGGAATCCCAGACGATACGAAAGAGAGGTTGAACAGGCTAGTAATATTGGTTAAAACAATTTCGGTAGATAATTTTAGAAAGAGAGGGTCCAGATTGTCTAGCCCGGCTGATTTGTAGGGGTCCAGATTTTGCAGCTTTTTCAGAACATCAGCAATCTGGATTTGGGTGAAGGAGAAATGGTGGGGGCTTTGGCGGATTGCTGTGGAGGGTGCCGGGCAGTTGACCGGGGAAGGGGTAGCCAGGTGGAAAGCACCTGCTTATTGAAATTCTCAATTATAGTGGGTTTATCGGTGGTAACTGTGTTTCCTAGCCTCAGAGCAGTGGGCAGCTGGGAGGAGGTGCTCTTATTCTCCATTGACTTTACAGTGTCCCAGAACTTTTTTGAGTTAAAGTTACAGGATGCAAATTTCTGTTTGAAAAAGCTGGCCTTAGCTTTCCTAACTGCCTGTGTATATTTGTTCCTAACTTCCCTGAAAGGTTGCATATCACGGGGGCTATTCGATGCTAATGCAGAACGCCACAGGATGTTTTTGTGCTGGTCAAGGGCAGACAGGTCTAGAGTCAACCAAGGACTATATCTATTCCTAGTTCTAAATTTTTTGAAGGGGGCATGCTTATTTAAGATGGTGAGGAAGGCGCTTTTAAAGAATAACCAGGCATCCTCTACTGATGGGATGAGGTCAATTTCATTCCAGGATACCCCGGCCAGGTCAATTAGAAAGGCCTGCTCTCTGAAGTGTTTTAGGGAGCGTTTGACGGTGATGAGGGGTGATCGTTTGGTCGCAGACCCATTACGGATGCAGGCAATGAGGCAGTGATCGCTGAGATCTTGATTGAAAACTGCAGTGTATTTGGAGGGGGAGTTAGTTAGGATGATATCTAAGAGGGTGCCCGTGTTTACAGATTTGGGGTTGTACCTGGTAGGTTCAGTGATGATTTGTGTGAGATTGAGGGCATCAAGCTTAGATTGTAGGATGGCCGGGGTGTTAAGCATGTCCCAGTTTAGGTCACCTAGTAGCACAAGCTCAGAAGATAGATGGGGATAGATCATTCACGACAATGAGAGCCTATAGGGAAGAAGTCAGAGACTTTGCAATGTGGTACCAGGAAAACAACCTCTCCCTCAGCTTCAGCAAGACAAAGGAGCTGATCATGGGCTATCAGAAACGGAGAGCCGAACATGCCCCCATTCATATTGACAGGGCTGTAGTGGAGCGTGTCGAGAGCTTCAAGTTCTTCGGTGTCTACATCACAAAGGATTTTCATGGTCCAAACTAAGGCTGGGTGGTATACCGTATTTTAGAATATACCAGTATTGATGCACGGACCGGTTTGGGTTTTTCTGCTGTTTCCTGAAGTCCACGATCATCTCCTTTGTTCTGTTGAGTGATAGGTTGTTTTCCTGACACCACACTCCGAGTGCCCTCACCTCCTCCCTATAGGCTGTCTCGTCGTTTTTGGTGATCAAGCCTACTACTGTTGTGTAGTCTGCAAACTTGATGATTGAGTTGGAGGCTTGCATGGCCACACAGTCATGGGTGAACAGGGAGTACACTAGGGGGCTGAGCACGCACCCTTGTGGGGCCCCAGTGTTGAGGATCAGCGAAGTGGAGATGTTGTTTCCCACCTTCACCACCTGGGGGTGGCCTGTCAGGAAGTCCAGGACCCAATCGCACAGTGCGGGGTTGAGAGCCAGGGCCTCAAGCTTAATGATGAACTATGGTGTTGAATGCTGAGCTGTAGTCAATGAACAGCATTCTTACATAGGTATTCCTCTTGTCCAGATGGGACAGGGCAGTGTGCAGTGTGATGGCGATCGCATCGTCTGTGGACCTATTGGGGCGGTATGTAAATGGCAGTGAGTCTAGGGTGACAGGTAAGGTGGAGTTGATATGATCCTTGACTAGTCTCTCAAAGCACTTCATGATGACAGAAGTGAGTGCTACTGGGGCAATAGTCATTCAGTTCAGTTACCTTTGCCTTCTTGGGTACAGGACCAATGGTGGCCATCTGAAGCATGTGGGGACAGCAGACTGGGATAGAGATTGAATATGTCTGTAAACACCAGCCAGCTGGTCTGTGCATGCTCTGAGGAAGTGGCTAGGGATGGCGTCTGGGCCGGCAGCCTTGCGAGGGTTAACACGTTTAAAATGTCTTACTCACGTCGGCCACAGAGGGCCCACAGTCCTTGGAAGTGGGCCGCGTCGGGGGCACTGTATCATCCTCAAAGCGGGCAAAGAAGGTGTTTAATTTGTCTGGAAGCAAGATGTCGGTGTCCGTGACGTGGCTGATTATCTTTTTGTAGTCCGTGATTGTCTGTAGACCCTGCCACATAGGTCTTGTGTCTGAGCTGTTGAATTGCGACTTCACTTTGTCCCTATAATAACATTTTGCTTGTTTGATTGCCGCGGAGGGAATAACTACACTGTTTGTGTTCGGCCATATTCTCGGTCATCTTTCCATGGTTAAATGCGGTGGTTCGCACTTTCAGATTTGCACGAATGCAAAACTGAAAAGAGGAATACGCAAAGCATTAACATGTTAGCTACATGAAGTAGCTAAGAGAAAACATTCAAAGTAGCAAAAGATTATAGGGTCACCTAGGAAACACGTAGGTTCCTACCCTGTCACAATAACTCCTCCCTGGCGGTTTCATTTGTCGTCATGTCAAACAACACTACTCAAAGTGCCCATTATTATATTCTACTTATAGAATTAGAATAATCATTCCATTTCCATGATTCCAACAGTTCACCTAAGTGTTTTGCTCTAAATCGCAAGTTCAATTAAAAACAAGGCCTAGATTGTTTGCCCATATCGTGCAGCCCTACGTTGTAGTATAGAAATGATCGCAAATCAGAAAATTGTTGAAAATTGCAAAAATTACTTTTGGTTGAAGTTGAATTGAACAGTATAAAACAATCAGAATGGAGAAAGCCCCATTGAAATAATTTTGAATATATGTGTTGCCACCCTAAAGTCACGCACTACTCCTCTTCAACCTCAGGAGGCTGAAAGAAATTTGTCTTGGCAACTTAACCCCTCAAACTTTTACAGATGCACAATTGAGAGCATCCTGTCGGACTGTATTACCGCCTGGTACGGCAACTGCACCGCCCGCAACCTCAGGGCTCTTCAGAGGGTGGTACGGTCTGCCCAACGCATCACCAGGGGAGTACCATGGCTCAATCCTAGGCCCCACGCTCTTCTCAATTTACATCAACAACATAGCTCAGGCAGTAGGAAGCTCTCATCCATTTATATGCAGATGATAGTCTTATACTCAGCGGGCCCCTCCCCGAATTGTGTTAAACGCTCTACAACAAAGCTTTCTTAGTGTCCAACATGCTTTCTCTGCCCTTAACCTTGTTCTGAACGCCTCCAAAGCAAATGCCATGTGGTTTGGTAAGAAGAATGCCCCTCCCCACAGGTGTGATTACTACCTCTGAGGGTTCAGAGCTTGAGGTAGTCACCTCATGCAAGTACTTGGGAGTATAACTAGACGGTACAACTGTCCTTCTCTCAACACATATCAAAGCTGCAGGCTAAAGTTAAATCTAGACTTTTTTCCCCCCCCCTCTATCTCTATCTTCAACCTAGCTGCCAAACTAACCCTTATTCAGATGACTATCCTACCCATGCTAGACTACGGAGACGTAATTTATAGATCGGCAGATAAGGGTGCTCTCGAGCGGCTAGATGTTCTTTACCATTCGGCCATCAGATTTGCCACCAATGCACCTTATAGAACACATCAATGCACTCTATACTCCTCTGTAAACTGGTCATCTCTGTTTACCTGTCACAAGACCTACTGGTTGATGCTTATTTATAAAAATCCTCTTAGGCCTCACTCCCCCCATCTGAGATATTTACTGCAGCCCTCGTCCTCCACATACAACACCCATTCTGCCAGTCACATTCTGTTTAAGGTCCCGAAAGCACACACATCCCTGGGTCACTCGTCTTTTCAATTCGTTGCAGCTAGCGATTGGAACAAGCTGCAAACACTCAAACTGGACAGCTTTAGCTCAATCTCCTCATTCAAAGACTCAATCATGGACACTCTTACTGGCAGTTGTAGCTGCTTTGTGTGATGTATTGTTGTCTCCACCTTCTTGTCCTTTGTGCTGTTGTGTGTGCCCAATAATGTTTGTACCATATTTTGTGCTGCTACCATGTTGTGCTGCTGCCATGTGTTGCAATGGGCTGGAAACTTTCCAGGAAATTATTTTATAACAGTGAACCTTTGTGGTATACACATAAGGCAATTCTAGGTCTTGCGGCATATTTTGGATAAACTATCCCCAATTCAATGGAATTGCAACCCTCTGCATGCACTGTGCATTCATCCATCACATGTGCAGTGCACTCTTCCATCACATGTACAGCTGATTCTCAAGATCTTGCACACTAATGACATGCTATTGAGCCCACACTACTACACTGTCTGAGCCTAGGACTACATGCTTTCTGGTAAGTTTTGATGACAATACTGGGTGGGGTGAATATATTTTATATGACATGATTTTTTGTTTACTAGTAAATAGTAGCCTACAGCAAAGTGTGTTTAGATCATTTCTAACTTGTTAACAATTTCTCCTAGTTAGTTTTTGCTACCATGTGGGGTTTAGCTTGCTTCAGCCTGCGAACTGAGGAGTGTTAATTCACCTGTTTCCGTACATGTTTCATTTGAAAACAGTTCTTACAAGGGAGTTGTTTAATCTAACTGGTTAACTATTTATCTGTACATGGAATTGCATTTCGTTTTTTTTAAAACACGTTTTTCTCTCATCTTTACAGGAAAATGTAAGAAAGCTAACGTTTAAGTTCCTTGTTTAGAACATGAGAACATATGAAAGCTGGTGGTTCCTTTTAAACACGAGTCTTCAATATTCCCAGGTAGGAAGTTTCAGGTTGTAGTTATTATAGGAATTATGGGACTATTTCTCTCTATACCATTTGTATTTCATTAACCTTTGACTATTGGATGTTCTTATAGGCACTTTAGTATTGCCAGTGTAACAGTATAGCTTCCATCCCTCTCCTCGCTCCTACCTGGGCTCGAACCAGGAACACAACGACAACAGCGACCCTCGAAGCAGCGTTACCCATGCAGAGCAAGGGGAATAACTACCCCAAGTCTCAGAGCGAGTGACTTTTGAAACGCTATTAGCGTGCATCCCGCTAACTAGCTAGCCATTTCACATCGGTTACACCAGCCTAATCTTGGGAGTTGATAGGCTTGAAGCACAGCGAAGAGCTTCTGGCAAAACGCACGAAAGTGCTGTTTGAATGAATGCTTACGAGCCTGCTGCTGCCTACCACCGCTCAGTCAGACTGCTCTATCAAATCATAGACTTAGTCATAACATAATAACACACAGAAATATGAGCCTTAGGTCATTAATATGGTCGCATCCAGAATCTATCATCTCGAAAACAAGACGTTTATTCTTTCAGTGAAATACGGAACCGTTCCGTATTTTATCTAACGGGTGGCATCCATAAATCGAAATATTCCTGTTACATTGCACAACCTTCAATGTTATGTCATAATTACGTAAAATTCTGGCAAATTAGGCGGCCCAAACTGTTGCATATACACTGACTCAGCGTGCAATGAACGCAAGAGAAGTGACACAATTTCACCTGGTTAATATTGCCTGCTAACCTGGATTTCTTTTAGCTAAATATGCAGGTTTAAAAATATATACTTCTGTGTATTGATTTTAAGAAAGGCATTGATGTTTATGGTTAGGTACACATTGGAGCAACGATAAGCACCGCATCGATTATATGCAACGCAGGACACGCTAGATAAACTAGTAATATCATCAACCATGTGTTATAACTAGTGATTTATGATTGATAGTTTTTTTTATAAGATAAGTTTAATGCTAGCTAGCAATTTACCTTGGCTTCTACTGCATTCGCGTAACAGGCAGGCTCCTCGTGGAGTGCAATGTAATCAGGTGGTTAGAGCGTTGGACTAGTTAACTGTAAGGTTACAAGATTGAGTCCCCCGAGCTGACAAGGTAAAAATCTGTCGTTCTGCCCCTGAACGAGGCAGTTAACCCACCGTTCCTAGGCCGTCATTGAAAATAAGAATGTGTTCTTAACTGACTTGCCTAGTTAAATAAAGATTTGTGGCCTGCTGGAGGTCATTTTGCAGGGCTCTGGCAGTGCACCTCGTTGCACAAAGGTGGAGGTAGCGGTCCTGCTGCTGGGTTGTTGCCCTCCTACGGCCTCCTCCACGTCTCCTGATATACTGGCCTGTCTCCTGGTAGCGCCTCCATGCTCTGGACACTACGCTGACAGACACAGCAAACCTTCTTGCCACAGCTCGCATTGATGTGCCATCCTGGATGAGCTGCACTACCTGAGCCACTTGTGTGGGTTGTAGACTCCGTCTCATGCTACCACTAGAGTGAAAGCACCGCCGGCATTCAAAAGTGATCAAAACATCAGCCAGGAAGCATAGGAACTGAGAAGTGGTCTGTGGTCACCACCTGCAGAACCACTCCTTTATTGGGGGTGTCTTGCTAATTGCCTATAATTTCCACCTTTTGTCTATTCCATTTGCACAACAGCATGTGAAATTTATTGTCAATCAGTATTGCTTCCTAAGTGGACAGTTTGATGTCACAGAAGTGTGATTGACTTGGAGTTACATTGTGTTGTTTAAGTGTTCCCTTTATTTTTTTGAGCAGTGTATATCCCAATGCAAAAAACATCTACATTTAAATGGTATTAATATTAATTCCCATATTTTCCCATTAATTCCCACAGAAAGTTTCCACCTCTGAATATTCCCCAAAATGTGCAACCCTAGTTGCTACCATGCTGTGGTGTCATGTGTTTCTGCCATGCTATGTTGTTGTTTTAGGTCTCTCTTTATGTAGTGTTGTGTTGCATCTTTTGTCATGTGTGTTTTGTCTTATATTATTCTTTTTTTTTTAATCCCAGCCCCCGTCCACGCAGGAGGCCTTTTGGTAGGCCATCATTCTAAATAAGAATTTGTTCTTAACTGACTTGCCTAGTTAAATAAAAAATAATATAACACTAGTCACTTTAATAATGTTAACATATTTTGCATTACTCATCTCACATGTATATACCGTATTCTATCCCACTGTATCTAAGTCTATGCCGCTCTGACATTGCTCGCCCAATATTTATATATTTTTAATTCCACTCCTTTACTTTAGATTTGTGTGTATTGTTGTGCAATTGTTAGATATTACTGTTAGATATTGCTGTACTGTTAGAGCTAGAAACACAAGCATTTCACTACACCCGCAATAACATCTGCTAAACACGTGTATGTGACAAATACAATTATTTGAATACCGTCACACCATCAAAAAAATTTAATAAATAGTGATATGATATTTTGACCATATCACACAGCACTAGTCCAAAAACACCAACACAGTTGTGAAGAGGGCACAACAATGCCTCTTCCCCCTCAGGAGGCTGAAAAGATTTGGCATGGGCCCTCAGATCCTCAAAAAGATATATAACTGCATCATTGAGAGCATCTTGACTGGCTCCATCACCGCTTGGTATTATAACTGCTTGGCACCTGACCCCAGGGCACTACAGAGGGTAGAGTGGCGATGGGCAACTCCAGTCCTCAGGGGCCTGATTGGTGTCACACTTTTGTCCCAGCCCCCGTTAACACACCTGACTCCAATAATCAACTAATTATGATCTTCAGTTTAGAATACCAGGTGCTGTCAAAGGAAGGTCCTAACAATTGTTGTCAACGACTGTCCTCTCTACTACGGCACAGAGTACCTACGCACCAAGTCTGGAACCAACAGGACCCTGAACAGCTTCTACCCCCAAGCCATAAGACTGCTAAATAGTTAACTGCACTGACCCCTCACATAAGCTGCTGCTACTGTTTACTATCTGGTTAATAGACATTTGTCGGAGCACGTCAAACGAAAGACTAGTTTCTCAGTGACTCGTTCAATTCAATAATGACGAGTCAGTAAAGAGTCGTTCAAAAATAACGACTCGTTTGCGTTCTGCATATCAATACTGCTCATTGTGCCTGCTGGCTACATTGACAAACAGGAACTGAGCTAGCAAGTGATTTTGGGCACTGATAAACCGCGTGTAAGTTAGTTGGTGCTTTATTTACGATAGTTTGACAGCTTACAGAAGATGAAGTTGTAGACATGTTGTTCTCAGAAATCAGTCCTGAGCGAGCAGCCAGACTTTCCCCGACTCGATAGACTATGCAGTTCACTTACTACGTTTTAATGCACATGTTTTTACTTGAAATACTGCACTAAACACTAAAGCTACAGTTAACGTGTATGCAATTATCGTAACAGTAACATTTGAGGCCTATGGGTTGGGTTAATGTCATACTATTACATTTAGCTAGTACAGTTAAATGTTGTCGAGGCGTGTTAGCTAGCTAACGTTTAGCTACCAATACAAAGTTAATAATTGAACATAATTATCTACTCACGTTCTTGTAGAAGGGGTTCAATATTTTATTTTCAGGACAAAAATTATTTCGTCTTGCTAGCCTTTTTGTAACTGGATTTTAATAACAATTTTGGATTCCGCGGGTTTTGTGGACGAACTAGTTACCACAGTCACAATAATGGTTAAACCCCGCCTATATCTACAATTTCTCTTTTTAACAATTTTATTTTAAACCTTAACCACACTGGCAACCGTATGCCAAAACGTCATTTTTAATTAAGACCAAATAGCTCATTTTAGTTTAAGATATTTTAGGATGTAGACAATTTTGACTTTGGCTGTGGTAACTAGTGACAAGCGGTCAGTAGTTTAAAATTTGATGTGACAACGTTGACGTCACGTGATCCAACATGGCGGCGCTCGCGTCCTTGATGTTCAAGTCCAGAGCAGGTAAAATATACACATTCCAATTTATTTGCGTTAATTCAAACCTCTCTATGAAACACACTAATATACGTCAATGACGCTCATTTATTGTAAAGTTACCCAGCTGGATAACGTGTTTTTGAAGCTAACTGGTATTAGCCACTCTCTCGTGCCTTCTGCACAGTTTAACCAAGTGTTTTATTTAAGTGGATATATTTTTTTAATTTAACTAGGCAAGTCAGTTAAGAACAAACTCTTATGTACAATCAAGGCTTACCCTGGCCGAACCCGTACAACACTAGGCCAATTGTGTGCAGCCATATAGGACTCCCAAAAACGGTCGGATGTTTTTTAAATTTATTTTACTAGATAAGTCATTTAAGAAATTATTATTATTTACAACGACTGCCAAGGAACAGTGGGTTGACTGCCTTGTTCAGGGGCAGAACAACAGATTTTTACCTTGTCAGCTCAGGTATTCGATCTAGCAACCTTTCGGTTACTGGCATAACGTTAGGCTACCTGCAGATGTGATGCAGCCTGGATTCGAACTGGGCATTGCAGTGTCTTAGACCACTGCGCCACTCGGGAGCCCACGGGTTTTGTTCGTCGAGGTCCTGCAAACCGTTCCAATATATCCTCAACGCTGTCTTCGAAGGCATTATCACTTTTATACCATGAGTTACCAACATATTAAAATAATGATTGACATCTTTTCATTAAACTTTATTTTAACTAATTTACTCATACTATTTAATCCTTTTGCAAGATAGTCCCCACACAAATCTAGGGTTGCTGAACAACGACCCAGTTGTTCAGTCTTTTTGTTTTGTATCTAAGGTTGTTCATTGAACCCAGTCATTCATTCTAAATGTTCCATTGTCATCCAGGCTGGCAACTTTCTTATCCCTTGCTTGCTAGCTAGCCAACTACGGATAACTTAGTCAAGTCAAAAAAGTGCAGCCAGAATAACAGCAAAGTAGCCGCACTTGCATTGGCATAGAAAATGTGCTCACTCGTCAGGTCACTGTTATTCAGAGGAGCTAGCCAACGACACAGCAACAGTAACACAATCACCTCAATCGGAAGCTGGAAAAGCTGCAAATTAGCTACTTTTCATTTTACTTTAAAAAAAAAAACATATACACTGCTCAAAAAAATAAAGGGAACACTTAAACAACACAATGTAACTCCAAGTCAATTACACTTCTGTGAAATCAAACTGTCCACTTAGGAAGCAACACTGATTGACAATAAATTTCACATGCTGTTGTGCAAATGCAATAGACAAAAGGTGGAAATTATAGGCAATTAGCAAGACACCCCCCAAAACAGGAGTGATTCTGCAGGTGGTGACCACAGACCACTTCTTAGTTCCTATGCTTCCTGGCTGATGTTTTGGTCACTTTTGAATGCTGGCGGTGCTCTCACTCTAGTGGTAGCACGAGACGGAGTCTACAACCCACACAAGTGGCTCAGGTTGTGCAGTTCATCCAGGATGGCACATCAATGCGAACTGTGGCAAAAAGGTTTGCTGTGTCTGTCAGCGTAGTGTCCAGAGCATGCAGGCACTACCAGGAGACAGGCCAGTACATCAGGAGACGTGGAGGAGGGCAACAACCCAGCAGCAGGACCGGTACCTCCGCCTTAGTGCAAGGAGGTGCACTCCCAGAGCCCTGCAAAATGACCTCCAGCAGGCCACAAATGTGCATGTGTCTGCTCAAACGGTCAGAAACAGACTCCATGAGGGTGGTATGAGGGCCCGACGTCCACAGGTGGGGGTTGTGCTTACAGCCCAACACCGTGCAGGACGTTTGGCATTTGCCAGAGAACACCAAGATTGGCAAATTCGCCACTGGCGCCCTGTGCTCTTCACAGATGAAAGCAGGTTCACACTGAGCACATGAGCACATGTGACAGAGTCTGGAGACGCCGTGGAAAACGTTCTGCTGCCTGCAACATCCTCCAGCATGACCGGTTTGGCGATGGGTCAGTCATGGTGTGGGGTGGCATTTCTTTGTGGGGCCGCACAGCCCTCCATGTGCTCGCCAGAGGTAGCCTGACTGCCATTAGGTACCGAGATGAGATCCTCAGACCCCTTGTGAGACCATATGCTCACACATGCACATTTGTGGCCTGCTGGAGGTCATTTTGCAGGGCTCTGGCAGTGCACCTCCTTGCAACTAGGCGGAGGTACCGGTCCTGCTGCTGGGTTGTTGCCCTCCTACGGCCTCCTCCACGTCTCCTGATGTACTGGCCTGTCTCCTGGTAGTGCCTGCATGCTCTGGACACTACGCTGACAGACACAGCAAACCGTTTTGCCACAGTTCGCATTGATGTGCCATCCTGGATGAACTGCACTACCTGAGCCACTTGTGTGGGTTGTAGACTCCGTCTCGTGCTACCACTAGAGTGAGAGCACCGCCAGCATTCAAAAGTGACCAAAACATCAGCCAGGAAGCATAGGAACTGAGAAGTGGTCTGTGGTCACCACCTGCAGAATCACTCCTGTTTTGGGGGGTGTCTTGCTAATTGCCTATAATTTCCACCTTTTGTCTATTCCATTTGCACAACAGCATGTGACATTTATTGTCAATCAGTGTTGCTTCCTAAGTGGACAGTTTGATTTCACAGAAGTGTGATTGACTTGGAGTTACATTGTGTTGTTTAAGTGTTCCCTTTATTTTTTTGAGCAGTGTATATCCATAAAAATGGTGCCAGCTGATTCATGATTTCGACTGGCTGAGACACTGCCTGTCTGTCTCATCCCGACTCCCGACACGTTCATTACTATGTGACAGCAGGAGATCGAATTTGAATATTGAAACAATGTTGCAAATGTCGTTGAGGGACAGCAAGCTTTATACAAATCTCCCTGTTGAAAACAAAATGTTCGTCTAAAATATGTGAGAATGTCTATATGCTTTTTATAGTGGAGATCCAGTTTATAAATTGCCTGGCTGGGCTGATGAGACAGTGGATTGCGCAGTCAAATAGAACAGAGTAAATGGGTTTTTTAACATAATAGATTTAGCGGTGGCAACTTGTGGAATAGACACTGTCTGGAATGCAGTTTTAACCAATCAGCATTCAGGATTAGACCCACCCGTTGCATAAAACTAAGACCACAGCCTGTCACTTCCAATGGGAACAAATGAGTCATAGTAGACAGAACAAGCAAAGAGGTGGGCAGAGCCAAGCACAAGCTAGCGAGAGCCTATTGGTGTGTTCTAGCCAACATTTGTATATTTACGTTAGGGAACGCCTACCCTGTGAAGTGCGCAATAAATCGATTCGCATTTGCTCTCCAAAACAATGCATTTAAAAATAAATTTGTGAAAGGGTAAAGTCAACAAAACTTTGTCCACTCTGTCCAAAAACATTTTGGTTTTCGGAACAGAACTGTATTGAGATCAAATGTTTGATGATTGAGAATGTGCAAAATGTTGGACAAAATCCAAATTATCTTAAAATGGTCATAGTGATGTAGAATACACAACCAAATGATCCAGGTGTGCTAGATGTAAAGATTATAAATGATTCACACAATTGTGGTAAGAATGTGCCCAAAAAGCTTTCTGAATCGCTGATTTCTGAAGATGTCATTATCAATAATTGAAATATTTAATCTTCAAATGTCTAAAATGGATATGTACAAGTGAATAGTCATGGATGTGAGCTGATTAAAATATGCAATATTGTCCTATGAACCACTTTCATAAAACAGAGGACCAGAAACTTGTAAAATTCCATAAGAATGCCAATATGTTTTAACCAAATATCTTGATGATGAGAGCAGAAAACCATTACACATAGTTAGTTTTAATTCAGATGTATTCTTATTATGGGGCTATAGCAGATTGGTCTGTTACTAGAGTACTAAAATTTATATAATTGTCCACAACAGGCCCAACATTGGATTTTACTACAATGTAATGGAATGTACAGGAAAGGTTTATAGTCATGATAATGAAAACAGTTAAAGGATAACATTGTTTATAATTTGAATCAGCCCACATGATTATTTACATGTATAAATCTATTTTACATGTTTGAAGATGAAGCATTGCAATTAAGAAATTAAACATTCTAAAATTAGTGATTCGGCCAGCTTTTTGGACACATTCTTACCACAATTATGTGAATAATTTACTATCTTTACAATGTGGCACACCTGGCTCATTTGGTTGTGTATTCTACATCACTATGAACATTTTAAGATATTATTGGGCATGCTACAATTATATTTCATACAGGTATGGTCATGCGCAATTGAGCCAATAACAGTTGTTTGGCGGCCATATTGGGTAAAGGTTTCTGTGGGGTTGATACATGAATCCTGTGATGGCCCTGTATCTACAAATCTTTTTTAAGCCCTGTTCTAGCTGTGTGTCTGTGAAATGTGGCGCCTCTATCACCAAAGTTACAATCCAAAAACATAGCTGCCCCACTACATGGAATTCTATGGCTAAGCTTCCAACATTCAAATGTCAATGGCAGAATATGGGTTATTTTTTTAATAATAGTTGTAGCTAGTGCTTTCAGAGTTGGTTATATTATATATAATTTGAAAGGTCATTTTAATGACAAAGATTAAAGTGTATCAAGGTTTCCATTGTTAAAGCAATTTATACAGGTACATTTAGTAAATTTGCCAGTGGCATACCAAGTGAAAATTACTGTCCCGAAGGAGAGTATTATTGGCCCGGCCAAGATCACAGGAAAGCACACAGAATTTCAATCATGGGTGGTTTCATTTGCAGTCTGGGCAAGTAACCAACCATGCAATCTGATATTTAAATCGATTGTTTGAAAAACTAAAATAACACCATCCCCCCTCAATGATGACGCTTTGATGAAAAGCAATATATTTAGGGCCTGCACAAAGCCAAATATACACTGGAGTTTCTTACCAAGACGATGTTAAACATTCCTGAGTGGCCTAGTTACAGTTTAATATTACATTTACATGTGTATTCAGACCCTTTACTCAGTACATTGTTGAAGCACCTTTGGCAGCGATTACAGCCTTGCGTCTTCATGGGTATGACGCTTCAAGCTTGGCACACCTGAATTTGGGGAGTTTCTCTCATTCTTCTCTGCTGATCCTCTCAAGCTCTGTCAGGTTGGATGGGTAGCATCGCTGCACAGCTATTTTCAGGTCTCTCCAGAGATGTTCGATCGAGTTCAAGTCCTGGCTCTGGCTGGGCCACTCAAGGACATTTAGAGCCACTCCTGTGTTGTCATGGCTGTGTGCTTAGGGTTGTTGTTCTGTTGGAAGGTGAACCTTCACCCCAGTCTAAGGTCCGGAGCGCTCTGAATCAGGTTTTCATCAAGGATCTCTCTGTACTTTGCTCCATTCATCTGTCCCTTGATCCTGACTAGTATCCCAGTCCCTGTGCTGAAAAACATCCCCACAGCATGATGCTGCCACCACTGTGCTTCACCGTAGGGATGGTGCCAGGTTTCCTCCAGACGTGACGTTTGGCATTCAGGCCAAAGAGTTCAATCTTGGTTTCATCAGACCAGAGAATCTTTTTTCTCATGGTCTGAGAGTCCTTTTGGTGCCTTTTGGCAAACTCCAAGCGGGCTGTCATGTGCCTTTTAATGAGGAGTGGCTTCCGTCTGTTCACTCTACCATAAAGGCCTGATTGGTGGAGTGCTGCAGAGATGGGTGTCCTTCTGGAAGGTTCTCCCATCTGCATAGAGAAACTCTGGAGCTCTTTCAGTGACCTTTAGGGGTTATGGTCACCTCCCTGACCAAGGCCCTTCTCCCCCGATTGCTCAGTTTGGCCAGGTGGCCAGCTTTAGGAAGAGTCTTGGTGGATCCAAACTTCTTCCATTTAAGAATGATGGAGGCCACTGTGTTCTTCGGGAACTTCTATGCTGCAGAATTGTTTTGGTACGTTTCCCCAGATCTGTGCCTATCAATCCTGTCTACTGAGCTCTAAGTTCAATTCCTTCGACCTCATGGCTTGGTTTTTGTTCTGAAATGCCCTGTCAACAGTGGGACCTTAATGTATAGAGACAGATGTGTGCCTTTCCAAATCTTGTCCAATCAATTTAATATACCACAGGTGGACTCCAATCAAGTTGTAGAAACATCTCAAGGATGATCAATGGAAACAGGATCCACCTGAGCTCAATTTTGAGTCTCATAGCAAAGGGTCTGAACACTTATGTAAATAAGGTATTTCTGTTTTGAATTTTTTATGCATTTGCAAAAAAATCTACAAACCTGTTTTTTGCTTTGTTATTATGAGGTATTGTGTGTAGATTGAGGATACATTTTTTTTTAACCATTTTAGAATAACACTAACGTTACAATGTGGGAAAAGTCAAGGGGTCTGAAATCAAATCAATAAAATTTGTTTTGAATACTTTCCAAATGCGCTGTATGTATTGACTCGGGTGTGAATATTTATATCAATTAGATTTCTGTATTTTATTTTCAGTAAGTGTGCAAACATTTCTAAAAGCTTGTTTTCACTTTGTCGTTATTGTGGGTAGATGGGTAAGAAAAATAATACATTTTGAATTCAGGCTGTAACACAAAATATGGAAAGTCAAGGGGTATGAATACTTTCTGAAGGCACTGTAATAGCCAGACGCTGCAGTGCTGCCCAAATGCTCTTTCCAAACGCAAATATACCTCGCTTGTGTTATGATTTTGAAACTTTCATATAAGCGAGAGAATTTTACAAAATCAAAAGATACTTACTGTACGCAGTTTAGCAAAGCTGCACCCGGCTGTGTTTATAAGAACACCAGCTGAAAACGTGGAATGAGATGGCCCAATGGAAATGCGAGCCCAAGGTGAGAAGAGGTGTTGTACCTCTGCTTGGAGGCTGTGTTATTGAAAACAACTTTGCTAAACTACGAACACCAAGTGTTTTAAAGATTATTTCTCATAGAAATGAAAGTTAAGTTCCAAAGGTTTCCAAAACCGCATTGCAAGCAAGGATTTATATATCAATGCTGGGCCAACTGTGCGCCGCCCAATCACAGCCGGTTGTGATACAGCCTGGAATCGAACCAGGGTCTGTAGTGGCATCTCTATTGCTGAGATGCAGTGCCTTAGACCGCTGCACCACTCGTGAGCCCTATATACACATCAATTACACTACAAATCTAAACTCAGCAAAAAAAAGAAACTTCCTCACTGTCAACTGCGTTTATTTTCAGCAAACTTAACATGTGTAAATATTTGTATGAACATAAGATTCAACAACTGAGACATAAACTGAACAGGTTCCACATATATGTGGCTAACAGACATGAAATAATGTGTCCCTGAACAAAGGGGGGTCAAAATCAAAAGTAACAGTCAGTATCTGGTGTGGCCACCAGCTGCATTAAGTACTGCAGTGCATCTCCTCCTCATGGACTGCACCAGAATTGCCAGTTGTTGCTGTGAGATGTTACCCCACTCTTCCACCAAGGCACCTGCAAGTTCCTGGACATTTCTGGTGGGAATGGCCCTAGCCTTCACCCTCCGATCCAACAGGTCCCAGACGTGCTCAATGGGATTGAGATCCGGGCTCTTCACTGGCCATGGCAGAACATTGACATTCCTGTCTTGCAGGGAATCACGCACAGAACGAGCAGTATAGCTGGTGGCATTGTCATGCTGGAGGGTCATGTCAGGATGAGCCTGCAGGAAGGGTACCACATGAGGGAGGAGGAGATCTTCCCTGTTGTGCACAGCTTTGCGATTGCCTGCAATGACAACAAGCTCAGTCCGATGATGCTGTGACACACCGCCCCAGACCATGACGGACCCTCCACCTCCAAATCGATCCTGCTCCAGAGTACAGGCCTCAGTGTAACGCTCCCTCCTTTGACGATAAACGCGAATCCGACCATCACCCCTGGTGAGACAAAACCGCTACTCATCAGTGGAGAGCACTTTTTGCCAGTCCTGTCTGGTCCAGCGACGGTGGGTTTGGGCCCATAGGCAACGTTGTTACTGGTGATGTCTGGTGAGGACCTGCCTTACAACAGGCCTACAAGCCCTCAGTCCAGCCTCGAAGAGTTGTTGTTGCCATCCTGTACTTGTCCTTCAGGTGTGATGTTCGGATGTACCGATCCTGCGCAGGTGTTGTTACACGTGGTCTGCCACTGCGAGGACCATCGACTGTCCGTCCTGTCTCCCTGTAGCGCTGTCTTAGGCGTCTCACAGTACGGACATGGCAATTTATTGCCCTGGCCACATCTGCAGTCCTCATGCCATCTTGCAGCATACCTAAGGCACATTCATACAGATGAGCAGGGACCCTGGGCATCTTTCTTTTGGTGTTTTTCAGAGTCAGTAGAAAGGCCGCTTTAGTGTCCTAAGTTTTCATAACTGTGACCTTAATTGCCTACCGTCTTTAAGCTGTTAGTGTCTTAACGACCGTTCCACAGGTTCATGTTCATTAATTGTTTATGGTTCATTGAACAAGCATGGGAAACCGTGTTTAGACCTTTTACAAAGAAGATCTGTGAAGATATTTGGATTTTTACGAATTATCTCTGAAATACGGGGTCCTGAAAAAGGAACGTTTCTTTTTTTGCTATATCAATTACACAATACATATCTATATACAAATCAATTACATAATACATATCTATATACACATAATTTACACAATGCATATCTATATACACATCATTTACACAATACATATATATAAACACCAATTACACTATACACATCAATTCACCAAAAATCCTGAAAGTACCTTCTCCAACTACAACATTTTCTGACAATATAGAACTGCCTAACGGGGCGGAGTTAGCCTGCAGAGTTCCGTCATACTATCCAGGTCTGTGCCCAAACAATTCTGTGCCCACCTTTCCAGAAACAAGTCTTTCACCGTTGCCGCTTGTTATAGACCTCCCTCAGCTCCCAGCTGTGCCCTGGACACCATATGTGAATTGATTGCCCCCCATCTATCTTCAGAGTTCGTACTGTTAGGTGACTTAAACTGGGATATGCTTAACACCACGGCCGACCTACAATCTAAGCTAGATGCCATCAATCTTACACAAATTATCAAGGAACCTACCATGTACAACCCTAAATCCGTAGCCATGGGCACTCTCTTAGATATCATCCTGACCAACTTGCCTTCTAAATACAACTCTGCTGTCTTCAATCAGGATCTCCGCAATCACTGCCTCATTGCCTGTGTCCGTAATAGGTCCGCGGTCAAACGATCACCCCGCATCACTGTCAAACGCTCCCTAAAACACTTCAGCGAGCAGCCCTTTCTAATAGAACTGGCCCGGGTATCCTGGAAGGATATTGACCTCATCCCGTCAGAAGAGGATGTCTGGTTGCTCTTTAAAAGTGCTTTCCTCACCATTTTAAATAAGCATGCCCCATTCAAAACATTTTTTAAACTAAGAACAGATATAGCCCTTCGTTCACCCCAGACTTGACTGCCCTTGACCAGCACAAAAACATCCTGTGGCGTACTGCACTAGCATCGAATAGCCCCCGCGATAGGCAACTTTTTAGGAAAGTTAAGGCTAGCTTTTTCAAACAGAAATTTGCATCCTGTAGTACTTATTCCAAAAAGTTTTGGGACACAGTAAAGTCCATGGAGAATAAGAGCACCTCCTCCCAGCTGCCCACTGCACTGAGGCTAGGAAACACTGTCACCACCGATAAATCTACGATAATCGATCATTTCTATAAGCATATTTCCCCCTGCAGCAACTTGCCCAAGCCCCCCCCCCCCGCTTCTCCTTCACCCAAATCTAGACAGCTGATGTTCTGAAAGAGCTGCAAAATATGGATCCCTACAATCTGAACCTTCTCTTTCTAAAATTATCTGCCGAAATTGTTGCAACTCCTATTACTAGCCTGTTCAACCTCTCTTTCGTATCGTCTGAGATCCCCAAAGATTGGAAAGCTGCTGCGGTCATCCCCCTCTTCAAAGGGGGAGACACTCTAGGCCCAAACTGTTATAGACCTATATCCATCCTGCCCTGCCTTTCTAAAATATTTGAAAGCCAAGTTAACAAACAGATCACTAACCATTTTGAATCCCACTGTACCTTCTCCACTATGCAATCTGGTTTCTGAGGTGGTCATGAGTGCACCTCAGGCATGCTCAAGGTCCTAAACGATATCATAACCACCATCGATAAAAGACAGTATTGTGCAGCCATCTTCATTGACCTGGCCAATGCTTCCGACACTGTCAATCACCGCATTCTTATCGGCAGCCTCAACAGCCTTGGTTTCTCAAATGACTGCCTTGCCTGTATCACAAACTACTTATCAGATAGAGTTCAGTGTGTCAAATTGGAGGGTCTGTTTTCCGGACCTCTGGCAGTGTCTATGGGGGTGCCATAGGGTTAAATTCTCGGGCCGACTCTTTTCTCTGTATACATCAATGATGTCGCTCTTGCTGCTGGTGATTCTCTGATCCACCTCTACGCAGACGACACCATTCTGTATACTTCTGGCCCTTCTTTGGACACTGTGTTAACTAACCTCCAGATGAGCTTCAATGCCATACAACTCTCCTTCCGTGGCCTCCAACTGCTTTTAAATGCTAGTAAAACTAAATGCATGCTCTTCAACCGATTGCTGCCCACACCTGCCCGCCCGACAAGCAACACTACTCTGAACTGTTCTGCCTTAGAATATGTGGACAACTACAAATACCTAGGTGTCTGGTTAGAATGTAAACTCTCCTTTCAGACTCACATTAAGCAGCATCTCCAATCCAAAATTAAATCTAGAATCGTCTTTCTATTTCGCAACAAAGCCTCCTTCACTCATGCTGCCAAACATACCCTCGTAAAACTGACTATCCTACCGATCCTTGACTTTGGTGATGTCATTTACAAAATAGTCTCCAACACTCTACTCAGAAAACTGGATGTAGTCTATTACAGCGCCACCCGTTTTGTCACCAAAGCCACATATTCTACCCACCACTGTGACCTGTATGCTCTCGTTGGCTGGAAATTGCTACATAATCGTTGCCAAATCCACTGGCTCAGGTCATCTATAAGTATTTTCTAGGTAAAGCCCCGCCTTATCTCAGCTCACTGGTCACTATAGCAACACCTGCCCGTATCACGTGCTCCAGCAGGTATATTTCACTGGACATCCCCAAAGCCAACACTCCCTTTGGCTGCCTTTCCTTCCAGTTCTCTGCTGCCAATGACTGGAACGAATTGCAAAAATCACTTAAGTTGGAGACTTATATCTCCCTCTCTAACTTTAAGCATCAGCTGTCAGAGCAGCTTACCAATCACTGTACCTGTACATAGCCAATATGTAAATAGCACACCCAACTACCTCATCCCCATATTGTTATTTATCTTCTGGCTCGTTTGCACCCCAGTATGTCTACCTGCACGTCATCTGCACATCTATCACTCCACTGTTTAATTGCTAAATTGTAATTATTTCGCGTCTATGGCCTATTTATTGCCTTACCTCCGTAATCTTCTACATTTGCACACACTGTACATAGATTTTTCTATTGTGTTATTGACTATAAGTTTGTTTATGTGTAACTCTGTGTTGTTTTTGTCGCACTGCTTTGCTTTATCTTGGCCAGGTCGCAGTTGTAAATGAGAACTTGTTCTCAACTGGCCTACCTGGTTAAATAAATAAAAAATACACAATACGTATCAATATACACATCAATTACACTATTCACACATCAATTACACTATACATATCTATATATACGTCAATTACACAATTTATATCTATATTAGAGGTCAACCGATTATGATTTTTCGACGCCGATACCGATTATTGGAGGACCAAAAAAAGCCGATACCGATTATTGGAGGACCAAAAAAAGCCGATACCGATTATTGGTGGACCAAAAAAAGCCGATACTGATTAATCTGACAATTTTTTGGGGGGGGGGGGGGGGGGGAGAATAATGACAATTACAACAATACTGAATGAACACTTATTTTAACTTAATATAATACATCAATAAAATCAATTTAGCCTCAAATAAATAATGAAGCATGTTCAATTTGGTTTAAATAATGCAAAAACAAAGTGTTGGAGAAGAAAGTAAAAGTGCAATATGTGCCATGTAAGAAAGCTAACGTTTAAGTTCCTTGCTCAGAACATGAGAACATATGAAAGCTGGTGGTTCCTTTTTAACATGAGTCTTCAATATTCCCAGGTAGAACATTTTAGGTTGTAGTTATTATAGGACTATTTCTCTCTATACGATTTGTATTTCATATACCTTTGACTATTGGATGTTCTTATAGGCACTTTAGTATTGCCAGTGTAACAGTATAGCTTCCATCCCTCTCCTCGCCTCTACCTGGGCTCGAACCAGTAACACATCGACAACAGCCACCCTCGAAGCAGCGTTACCCATGCAGAGCAAGGGGAACAACTACTCCAAGTCTCAGAGCGAGTGACGTTTGAAACGCTATTAGCTAGCTAGCTAGCCATTTCACATCGGTTACACCAGCCTAATCTCGGGAGTTGATAGGCTTGAAGTCATAAACAGCACAATGCTTGAAGCATTGCGAAGAGCTGCTGGCAAACGCACGAAAGTGCTGTTTGAATGAATGCTTACGAGCCTGCTGGTGCCTACCATCGCTCAGTCAGACTGCTCTATCAAATCATAGACTTAATTATGACATAATAACACACAGAAATACGAGCCTTAGGTCATTAATATGGTCGAATCCGGAAACTATCATCTCGAAAACAAAACGTTTATTCTTTCAGTGAAATACGTAACCGTTCCGTATTTTATCTAACGGGTGGCATCCATAAGTCTAAATATTCCTGTTACATTGCACAACCTTCAATGTTATGTCATTATTACTTGAAATTCTGGCAAATTAGTTCGCAATGAGGCAGGCGGCCCAAACTGTTGCATATACCCTGACTCTGCGTGCAATGAACGCAAGAGAAGTTACACAATTTCACCTGGTTAATATTGCCTGCTAACCTGGATTTATTTTAGCTAAATATGCAGGTTTAAAAATAGATACTTCTGTGTATTGATTTTAAGAAAGGCATTGATGTTTATGGTTAGGTACACGTTGGAGCAACGACAGTCCTTTTTCGAGAATGCGCACCGCACCGATTATATGCAACTTAGGACACACTAGATAAACTAGTAATATCATCAACCATGTGTAGTTATAACTAGTGATTTTGATTGTTTTTTATAAGATAAGTTTAATGCTAGCTAGCAACTTACCTTGGCTTCTTACTGCATTCGCGTAACAGGCAGGCTCCTCATGTGAGGCAGGTGGTTAAAGCGTTGGACTAGTTAACCATAAGGTTGCAAGATTGAATCCCTGAGCTGACAAGGTAAAAATCTGTCGTTCTGCCCCTGAACAAGGCAGTTAACCCACCGTTCCTAGGCCGTCATTGAAAATAAGAATGTTTTCTTAACTGACTTGCCTAGTTAAATAAAGATTTTTTTTTAAACTATAGTTTGTTAGCAAGAAATTTTTCGAGTGGTTGAAGAACTACTTTTAATGACTCCAACCTAAGTGTATGTAAACTTCCGACTTCAACTGTATTTACACATCAATTACACTATACACATCAGTTACACTATACACTTCTATATACACATCAATTACACTATACAAGAAAAGCAAACACAAAACGCGACAAGCAAAACACAATATGAATATGGAACCACCACATTCTTCAGTAAAAAGGCCCCCTAAACATCCGCCTGAATTGCACTAGAGACACCAACTCCACCAACTTGTACTTTTGGAGATCATTTCACAAACTAAAAACAGATTTACCTAACTCATGTCTACTTTATGATACAAAATGCAATGATGTGTACTGAACCTATCACCTGTAATAAAGTGCTATGATAAACTGTGTCCAATGGCTTCAATAGTGTCCAACTGTGGTCCATATTTTCAGCTGAGAACTCTAAGAGGAGGCTGTAAAGCCCCCTTGGTGTCTCGAGCTAATTTATTCCCAACATGACCATGCTATCCAGTCCCTGAACAGCAGGGACACTTATAGTAGACGAAAACCTAAATGTCCTTTGTCTGTCACGAATGTTGATAAAAAATTATATTTGAACTTACTCTACCAATTGTCTATGGGGTTGGTTCGTTATAGGGTTGAACTTTAGACAACCTTTCCAAAGGAACATATTATTAAAGACTTTGTTGTAGACCCACTTCCTCTCTGCTTTCCTCATGTGAAAATAAAAGTACCCCACAAGTTATTGATTGTTTGTGCATATATGGCACACGTGCAGGACTTTTATTTCGACATGAGGTAAGCAGCGAGGAAGTGGGTCTACAATAGATCGATTTTTGGAAAGTCTGGTTAATAAAACATTCCTTTGGATATTTTGTCTCATTCCACCCATATAGGGAAAGGGATGGGGCCGAAGACATGGATGTCGATTAAGGCACCCCCCCCCCCCCCGTACTCTCTGATTCAGAGGGGTTGGGTTAAATGCGGAGACACATTTCAGTTGAATGCATAAGAACCAACGCTATGGACATTTGCTAATGTAAGTTCAAATATAATTTTATTCAACACTTGTGATAGACAAGACGTTTAGGTTTTCGTCTATGTAGTAATGTGTGGCCATGCTGTCCAGGGATTGGATAGCATGGTCAAGTCGGGACTATGACTGGTGTATTAGGCTACTAGTAACCTACATTGGAAAGAAGTTGCTAACATAACATGAGCATCACAAATGGTATTGAACAGCCCACTGCCTTCATACAAGCCAGACAGTCATTTATCAACTGTATTGACTGTTTCAAATGTATCCCCTTGCTACAACTGCTACAATGTTTCCAAGTTACAATGTTAACTCAACAAAATTGCAGGTCTTCTGCTCCCTTGCCAGTCCTCTCTTGTGGACTGGGTGCGCTTTGCATCCAAGAAGGCAGGCGGTAGCAGCAAGAACCTCGGGGGAAAGAGTCCCGGTCGCAGATATGGCTTCAAGAAAACAGACGGTAGCTACGTGAATGCTCTTATTTGTCAGTATGCTATGCTTAGTTCTGACATCTCTGAGGTGCATGTTATGTATTTTGATCTTACACACGTCATGTTTGCATCATCTAACACTTCTGTTTTGTTGGCATCCACCTTCAGGGAACTATGTCCATGCTGGCAACATCCTAGCAACACAGAGGCTCATGCGGTGGCAACCAGGAGCACATGTAAGGTTTCCCACTTTCACTGTTAATATCCTGAGGTGTATTCATCACATGCATATCATAGCAAATAGTTTAGCACCGCAGCTAAATGTTTTGCAACAGAAACATTTTACTCCAACCAGAAAACTTTTTGGAAGTTTCTTTTAGACAAATTTAGGTAGGTCCCTCCTTGTTTCATTTGATTCCGTTTGGTTCCTAGTGAATACACCCCTGGAAGCCTTCAAATGTCTGCAGGTCGCCGATTGATTGTCAACTAATCTCTCTCACACTCTATCACCCACCTCTCTCTCTCAGGTGGGGATTGGAACCAACAACACCCTTTATGCCCTGGAGGATGGCATTGTCAGGTTCACTAAGGAGGTGTATGTTCCAGCTCCACGCAGCACTGAGACATTCAAGGTCATCACCAAGCTGCCCACGGGAACTGTGCTCTACAAGACCTTTATCAACATAGTGCCCAACAAACAAGAGGGCAAGTTCAAACTGGTTGGCATGTTCTAAAGACTGATGACTCATTCATATTCCACCCTGTGAAAGCTCAAACCCTACTTTTTCTATGGACTTGGCGGATTTAAAGGTTCTGTTCAACCGCGGACTCCTTTGTCGTGAATGTTGTGGAACTGAGCTGCTGTGTGGTGAGGAGGATTCTGGAAGTTCTGAGGGAATTCCTCAAAGCTTCCTGTGTTGTAGTGGTGACCGTTGCCATATTGTCATTGATCCTGCACAATTTGACTATGGTCGAAAGTTTAATCAACAGGCACCTACCTGACTTATTGTGCTGTAAGAAAGAACTCCATCCAATAAAGTTTTTTATTGGTTTGAGCCCTGAATGCTGATTGGTATTTTTACTGCTCTAATGATGTTGGTAACCAGTTTAAAATAGCAATAAGGCACCTCGAAGGTTTGTGGTATATGGCCGCTCCGCTTTGCGTTGTGCCTTAGCCGTGGTATATTGGCCATATACCACACCCCTTCGTGCCTTATTGCTTAAATATATAATCATGACATCAGCAGTCTGTTATGGTCATTGTAAGCTTAGTCAATGGAACAATTTCATGTGTATCCAAAAGTATTTAATTTTTGGGAATATTTTTGTATCATCTGGGGGAAAAACTCTGTATGGTTGACAAGGAAAACATGAAACCACCCCTTTATCAAGTGTGTGTGGTCTATAGTTCCTGAACTAACCACAGGGTGTTTCAAGGCTTAACATCAGAGTTTTTCCCCCTCTGATTTCTCCAAACAGGCCACAGAGGGATAATGTGAAGCAAAAAAAATACTACAAAGCAGAGGGAAGTAATATATCACAGTTTTTAGCATCAGACTGTACTCTAAAGAACTCGCCTCAATAATTTACTCTCAGCCCCATCTGGTCTCTTAAAGCAACTACCTCTTTCACATAATTTTGTGTTGATAACACCGGTTCAAGAGACGTTGGGTGTTGACTGGTAACCATTAACTAAAATTTGTATCAGGGGAATTTTGTGTAAACCCATTCACAATAACCAGGATTGACCCATTTTAGAGAAAAACAAGAAATTCCAAATAGACACCCATGGCAGGATGTGTGTAGTATTCCCCAAACATTTTACAGATCATTTTTTACTCTGAGTTTAAGTAATGTGCCATGTTTTTTGTGTGTTGTTTTTAGAGTATGAGTTACAGATAGCATGAATGGTATTTCAACTCCTCTCATAGTGGTATGCAGGGGAGTGTGGAGTACATTCAGAAACCCTTGGTGCTTTCACCATGAAACGACAGCTTGTCAAAACATGTATGATGGAGGCCCTCTCTAATAACTGATGAGTGCTGTAGTTGAGATACATCATGTACAAAAATATAGTATGTGTTATGAGAGTTAAGGGAGGATAATGTACAGTACACACGAGTTGGGGGGGGGGATAACTCTGCAAAGAGGGAGAGGTCAAATGAGGTTGCTACTCCCTCCACTGATTGACTCACTATCTGGGTTATGGACATATTTGTACCTGGTAGAGAAAAACAGATGAACAGAAGCAGGAGTGTATTCCCTTTTGATATCTTGACACTATATATTATATTAATCCTCATCAAATTGATATAGCTCAAGTTAATACAAATATTTTTTATTTAAGTGCATAGTTCAGCTATTTCATTTAACAGTCCCTGAGTGAACACACTCTGCATCCCAAATGGCACACTATTCCCTATGTAGTGCACTACTTTTGACAATTAGGGTGCCATTTGGTACACATACATTGTCTGTCTCAGTAGTGTTAATAATTTGTGATGCATTCAACCACAACAGCTCTCTGGTCTGGCCCTACACGCAAAGATATCAGTACATGTTAGGTAGCTAAGTATTCATAGCTCAGTGTTCTTTTGTAACAAGGGGATTTTGATTTTTCATTAACACGTTCAACCCGAGACAATGTCATTGTTTTGTGGTTGTCTACGACTTTGAACATTGTGATGAAGCATCAGATGTCTGCTGCTGAGGTGCAGATGTCACCTTTCCACACACTGGAGCATGTCTAGAGTTTGAAATGTAGGCTTATTTGATTATCTCAGGGGTGTCAAACTCATTTTGCACCAGGGGCCGCATTTGGTCTTCACCGAGGTCCAGAGGGCGCATTTAAAATCCATTCTATTTCCTCACCATCATAATGTGCAAAAAATAGTCCTATATCAATAACTTTTTGAATTTGTGATGCTCCCTGACTGTCAAGCTTTCACAAGCTGGACAGAGTGAAGAGACTATAAAAGTATGTCCATTATAATTTCTACACAGTTTAGATTTTGTTTTAGTCATTTCAATGTCAATTGAAAGTGTTTCCCCAGATATTTTCTTTTACTCAAACAACCAGTGGGCCGGATTGAATGGAGTTGCGGGCCGGATCCAACCCGCAGGTCGCATGTTTGACACCCCTGATATAACTGATGAATGATATCATTGCCAGTGGCAGGATATCAAGCCATTTACAGTGTACAGTCATGTTTAAACCACTCGCTACTCCAACTGATGACGGTCAGAGCCGAGAGTGGTCTCAGGATCACAAACTGAGTGAAACTGAGTCATGCATTATCATGACAATGTCACTTTCTTTGTTGATATTTCTTCTTTCCTCTTGCCAATGGTGTGAAAGTTAGTCTGGTTAAATTGCTGAGTTGAAAACCAGTCGTGCTCCTGTCCTCAAGGAGCCCCTGATCTAGACAGAGAGGGATTCCCGAATGGGGTTCTAAATAGGCTAGTGAGGTGAGGGAGCTGCCTCTATTGTCCCTGTGTGTTCAAGGCTAGAGGGGGAGAGAGGGAGGTCTGAGGGAAATGTCTCCACAGACTAGATCTTCAGAGGAAATGACCATGGACTGGCGAACAGTCTCCTCATATGTCGGAGGAGGCTGTAGGTACAGAGACATTTTATGAGGAAACATTTACTGTAATAAATGTTCTGTATGAATACATCAACATCCTTCCACAGCTTCATTGATGTAAATGAGAATGTGTTCTTAGTCAACTAATTTATACAGTGATTAATTGGACCAGAACATAGGAGTGACTTACCGCCGTTTCAAACTGTGTGGGGCTGAGCCCAAAGCGGTCGGCTATCATGGAGTGGATCTGTCTCTGGCGGTCCTTCTTACGGACGTTCTCATAGGATGGCAGGCGGGGCAGGGCCCATCCAGGTGGTAGCTGCTCGGCTTACCGATGATAAACAGCCTTCCTGGAAGCTGCAGACACACAAGCAAACATGTTTATATTATATCACATTATCTATTTTTCAATAGTTGATCTGATTGGTCAAAAGACCAATAAGTGGAAAAAGATCCGAATTGGGCTGCCTGTGTAAATTACAGTGATGAGGTACATCAAAGTCAATATTTTCTCCTCAGTATAAGGACAACTGAAATCAAATGGTGCTGGGCATCAATAACACTGTGAAAGCAGCTCAGATGGTTATTCAATAGAGATTATAATAGGGAAAAATGAATGAATGGATAATATCTCTGTGGGTAATACTATGTAAATAGAGAGGCTTTTTTTCACCTGGGACCCCACATTTCCGTGGGTCATGGCAACAGTCTGTTCATCATAGGGATACCCTACTAGAGACTGTCTGATGTTGTACTGGGGTGGAGCGTCCTGGGTAGAGAGAGAAGATAGGCAAGAGTGGTTAGTCTGTCTACACTACAGTGGAGAATTGTCCTACATTTGACCTAAGTTCTGTCTGTGTAAAATAAAGTTATTCTGTTCTATTCTATCTTTACAAGTAGTAAGGCTGCAGCAAAAACAAAGACATGAACAGTTCAATGCAAATGTCCAATTAACCTCAAGTTAAGTTACTAGGTGATGATTGAGCAACTTTTTTAATATATTTTTTTTATTTAACCTTTATTTAACCAGGTAGGCTAGTTGAGAACAAGTTCTCATTTACAACTGCAACCTGGCCAAGATGAAGCAAAGCAGTGCGACACAAAAAACAACACCGAGTTACACATGGAATAACAAACATACAGTCAATAATACAATAGAAAAAGTCTATATATAGTATGTGCAAACGAGGTAGGATAAGGGAGGTATGGCAATGATATATATATATATATATGATAGGTATGGCCATAGTGGCTAAATAATTACAATTTAGCAATTAAACACTGGTGTGATAAATGTGCAGAAGATGAGTGTGCAAGTAGAGATACGTGGGTGCAAAGGAGCAAAATAAATCAAATAAATAACAGTATGGGGATGAGGTAGTTTGATGGGCTATTTACAGATGGGCTATGTACAGGTGCAGTGATCTGTGAGCTGCTCTGACAGCTGGTGCTTAAAGCTAGTGAGGGAGATATGAGTCTCCAGCTTCAGTGGTTTTTGCAGTTCGTTCCAGTCATTGGCAGCAGAGAACTGGAAGGAAAGCCGGCCGAAGGAGGAATTGGCTTTGGGGGTGACCAGTGAAATATACCTGCTGGAGCGTGTGCTACGGGTGGGTGCTGCTATGGTGACCAGTGAGCTGAGATAAGGCGGGGCTTTACCTAGCAAAGACTTTCAGATGACCTGGAGCCAGTTGGTTTGGCAACGAATATGAAGCAAGGGCCAGCCAATGAGAGCATACAGGTCGCAGTGGTGGCTAGTATATGGGGCTTTGGTGACAAAATGGATGGCACTGTGATAGACTGCTGAGTAGAGTGTTGGAGGCTATTTTGTAAATGACATAGCGAAAGTCATGGATCGGTAGGATAGTCAGTTTTACGAGGGTATGTTTGGCAGCATAATTGAAGGATGCTTTTTTGCGAAATAGGAAGCTGATTCTAGATTTAATTTTGGATTGGAGATGCTTAATGTGAGTCTGGAAGGAGAGTTTACAGTCTAACCACACACCTAGGTATTTGTAGTTGTCCACATATTCTAAGTCAGAACCATCCAGAGTAGTGATGCTGGACGGGCGGGCAGGTGTGGGCAGCGATCGGTTGAAGAGCATGCATTTTGTTTTACTTGCATTTAAGAGCAGTTGGAGGCCACGGAAGAAGAGTTGTATGGCATGAAGCTCGTTTGGAGGTTAGTTAACACAGTGTCCAAAGAAGGGCCAGAAGTATACAGAATGGTGTCGTCTGCGTAGAGGTGGATCAGAGAATCACCAGCAGCAAGAGCGACATCATTGATGTATACAGAGAAAAGAGTCGGCCCGAGAATTGAACCCTGTGGCACCCCCATAGAGACTGCCAGAGGTCCAGACAACAGGCCCTCCGATTTGACACACTGAACTCTATCTGAGAAGTAGTTGGTGAACCAGGCAAGGCAGTCATTTGAGAAACCAAGGCTGTTGAGTCTGCCGATAAGAATGTGGTGATTGACAGAGCCTTGGCCAGGTCGATGAATACAGCTGCACACTATTGTCTCTTATTGATGGTGGTTATGATATCGTTTAGGACCTTGAGCGTGGCTGAGGTGCACCCACGACCAGCTCGGAAACCAGATTGCATAGCGGAGAAGGTACGGTGGGATTCGAAATGGTTGGTGATCTGTTTATTAACTTGGCTTTCGAAGACCTTAGAAGGGCAGGGTAGGATAGATATAGGTCTGTAGCAGTTTGGGTCTAGAGTGTCTCCCCCTTTGAAGACGGGGATGTCCGCGGCAGCTTTTCAATCTTTGGGGATCTCAGACTATACGAAAGAGAGGTTGAACAGGCTTGGCTATAGAGCTATGATTGAAATCTTCAAGCCAAATAATATACTCCACTAAATTAAAAAGCAGTATTGATCCTTGTCTGATGCATATTATGCAACATAAAAGTGATCTACTACACAATGGAAAATGCCCTGTGCCAAATTCTAAAGTTTTATCCAAAAATCTATTTTTTTATCCCTTCTTAATTTCTTATTCATTCTTTATCCCTGTTGCGGTCTCACAGATACCTTTCTACTACTGATTACAGTGTATGTATTTTAACATGAGACATCATTGTGTACATAATAACACAGCATAATTTCTCATAATCAACAAATACTGGTTCAACAAGGAAACAGTGTTGATGTTTTCAATGTAAAATATTGAAATGAATGGAAGGAAGGCAGTGGGAGGAAAATGGGGCTGGAGTATGGCCTTCAATGTAACTGACTAGCATGTGATGCAAAGGAAAAACAGGAATGAAAGCTTTTCTCAGAAGAGTAGCCTACGGTTGAATAGCAAGTTATTGTATAGTAACAGAATAATAACAATTTTGTTGATACAACCAGCAAAAAGGTCAAAGGAGAGTTTAGCTGTGATTGCATTCTCGATAGGGGAGAAAAATATGGATACAAAAAGCAGAGGGTATTGATCTTAACCTTTAATTTACTGAGCTGTCACTGCTTGCGCTCTCAGGTCTGTATCGTAAGAGATACAGAGACATCTTATTTCCATACATTAGATCCCTTTGTTGATAAGATTGGCCCCCCCATTATACATTAGATCCCTTTGTTGATAAGATTGGCCCCCCCATTGCCTTAGATTAGACGATGGTCTCATAATACCACCATACCAGTTACATGGTCAAATCAAATCAAATTTTATTGGTCACATACACATGTTTAGCAAATGTTATCGCGAGTGTAGCGAAATGCTTGTGCTTCTAGTTCCGACAGTGCAGCAATATCTAACACGTAATCTATCAATTACACAACAACTACCTAATAAACACAAGTCTAAGTAAAGGGATGGAATAAGAATATATACCTATAAATATATGGATGAGCAATGACTGAGCGGCATAGGCAAGATGCAATAGATGGTATAAAATACAGTATATACACTATCGTTCAAAAGTTTGGGGCCACTTAGAAATGTCCTTGTTTTTTTCCCATTAAAATAACATCAAATTGATCAGAAATACAGTGTAGACATTGTTAATGTTGTAAAGGACTATTGTAGCTGGAAACGGCAGATTTTTTATGGAATATCTACATAGGCGTACAGAGGCCATTATCAGCAACCTTCACTCCTTTGTTCCAATGGCACGTTGTGTTAGCTAATCCAAGTTTATCATTTTAAAAGGCTAATTGATCATTAGAAAACCCTTTTGCAATTATGTTAGCACAGCTGAAAACTGTAGTTCTGATTAAAGAAGCAATAAAACTGGCCTTCTTTAGACTAGTTGAGTATCTGGAGCATCAGCATTTGTGGGTTCGATTACAGGCTCAAAATGGCCAGAAACAAAGGACTATCTTCTGAAACTCATCAGTCAATTCTTGTTCTGAGAAATGACGGCTATTCCATGAGAGAAATTGCCAAGAAACTGAAGATCTCGTACAGGGCTGTGTACTACTCCCTTCACAGAACAGCTCAAACTGGCTGTAACCAGAATAGAAAGAGGAGTGGGAGGCCCCAGCGCACAAATGAACAAGAGGACAAATACATTAGAGTGTGTAGTTGGAGAAACTTACGCCTCACAGGTCCTCAACTGGCAGCTTCATTAAATAGTACCCGCAAAACACCAGTCTCAACGTCAACAGTGAAGAGGCGACTCTGAGATACTAGCCTTCTACGCAGAGTTGCAAAGAAAAAGCCATATCTCAGACTTGCCAATAAAAATAAAAGATTAAGATGGGCAAAAGAACACAGACACTGGACAGAGGAACTCTGCCTAGAAGGCCAGCATCCCGGAGTCACCTCTTCACTGTTGATTTCCTTGTCGGAGGGAATAACTACACTGTTTGTATTCTGACATATTCCCAGTCACCTTTCCATGGTTAAATGCGGTGGTTCGCGCTTTCAGTTTTGCGCGAATGCCGCCATCTATCAGCGGTTTTTGGTTAGGGTAGGTTTGAATAGTCACAGTGGGTACATCATCTCCTATGCACTTCCTTATAAACACACTCACCGAATCAGAGTATAAATCAATATTATTTTCTGAGGCTACCCGGATCATGTCCCAGTCCGCGTGATCAAAACAATCTTGAAGCGTGGATTCCGATTGGTCAGACCAGCGTTGAATAGTTCTTGTCACGGGTACATCCTGTTTGAGTTTCTGCCTATAGGAAGGAGCAAAATGGCGTCGTGGTCAGATTTGGCGAAAGGAGGGCGGGGGAGAGCCTTGTATGCATCACGGAAGTTAGAGTAACAGTGGTCCAGTGTTTTGCCAGCGCGAGTGCTACAATCAATATGCTGATAGAATTTAGGTAGCCTTGTTCTCAAATTTGCTTTGTTAAAATCTCCAGCTACAATAAATGCAGCCTCAGGATATATGGTTTCCGGTTTGCATAGAGTCCAGTGAAGTTTCTTGAGGGCCGTCGTGGTATCGGCTTGAGGGCGGATATACACGGCTGTGACAATAACCGACGAGAATTCTCCTTGGAGATAATACGGTCGGCATTTGATTGTGAGGAATTCTAGGTCAGGTGAACAAAAGGACTCGAGTTCGGTGTCCCAAATGACACCCTGTTCCCTACGTGTGTGTCTCTTTGTTAACGACAGCTGGTGTGCGATCTCTAATATTAAGGAAATCTCGAGGTTCTGCTCGCCTGAGTTAGAATACCTCATGATAAGCTGTAGACCATACTATTTACCAAGAGAGTTTTCATCTATGTTTTTCATAGCTGTCTATTAACCACCACAAACTGATGAGGGCACTAAGACCTCACTCAACGAGCAGCATATGGACATAATAAAACAAGAAAATGCTCATCCAGAGACGACACGCCTAGTGGCCGTTGATTTTAATGCAGGAAAAATTATACCCTTTGTACCTAATTTCTACGAACATGTCAACCCTAGATCGATCACCTTTAGTCCACAAACAGAAACGCTTACAAAGCTCTCCCTCACCCTCCATTTGGCAAATCTGCCCATAACTTTAGGCTCCTTATCCCTGCTCGCAATCAAAAACTTAAACAGGAAGGACCAATGACGCACTCAATACGGAAGTGGTCCGATGACGCGGATGCTAAGATACAGGACTGTTTCACTGGTGCAGACTGGATTATTTTTCGGGATTCATCCGATAGCATTGAAGAGTTTATCACATCTGTCACCGGTTTCATTAATAACTGCATCGACGACATTGTCCCCACAGTGACCGTACATACATATCCCAACCAGAAGCCATGGATTACAGGCAACATCCACACTGAGCTAAGGCTTGCGCAGCCACTTTCAAGGAGCCGGAAGCTCATAAGAAATCTGCTACGCACTTCGACAAATCATCAAATAGGCAAAGCGTCAATACAGGACTAACATCAAATCCTACAACACAAGCTTTGATGCTCATCGGATGTAGCAGGACTTGCAAACTATTGCGGATTATAAAGGGAAACCCAGCCGCGAGCTGCCCAGTGACACAAGTCTACCAGACTAAATGCCTTCTATGCTCGCTTCGAAGCAGCAACACTGAACCTTGCTTGAGAGTGTCTTCAGTCCCTGTGCAACCGAGGACAGATTATTTTTATGCGCTACGCACTTCAGCACTCGTCGGTACCGTTCTGTTAGCCTGAGCCGTTGTGGCTCCTAGATATTTCACGTTCACAATAACAGCACTTACAGTTGACCGGGGCAGCTCCAATAGGGCAGAAGTTTCACAAACTGACTTGTTGGAAAGGTGGCATCCTATGACAGTTATTGGAATTCAAAGGAGGCGATAGACAGATGGGTCAGGGGAGAAAGAGAGAATGTCCACTGGCAGTGCTGCTCCAGATCAATAAACCATTCCCTCAACGTCAGCAAGACAAAGGAGATGATCAACTGGCAACTGCTTGGCATCCAACTGCAAGGCACTACAGAGGGTAGTGTGTATACCGAGAGCTTCTGGTCAGCGGGGTGGTGGCACTGGGATCCTCATCTCTGTTTATTATTCACAGTTACCAGCCCAGTTATTTAGCCTGTCTGGGAGCAAGACAACCAGCCCCGTCGCGGACCAGGATTTCTTTTTGTTATCCGTGATAGACTGTAGACCCTGCCACATACCTCTTGTGTCTGAGCTGTTGAACTGCGACTCTATTTTGTCTCTGTACTGGGACTTAGCCTGTTTGATAGCCTTGCGGAGAGAATAGCTACACTGTGTGTATTCGGTCATGTTTCCGGTCACCTTGCCCTGGTTAAAAGCAGTGGTTCGCGCTTTCAGTTTCACGCGAATGCTGCCGTCAATCCACGGTTTCTGGTTTGGGAATGTTTTAATCGTTGCTGTGGGTACGACATCGTCAATGCACTTCCTAATGAACTCGCTCACCGAATCAGCATATTCTTCAATGTTGTTGTTGGACGCAATGCGGAACATATTCCAATCCGCGTGATCGAAGCAGTCTTGAAGCGTGGAATCAGATTGGTCGGACCAGCGTTGAACAGACCTGAGCGCGGGAGCTTGTTGTTTTAGTTTCTGTTTGTAGGCTGGAATCAACAAAATGGAGTCGTGGTCAGCTTTTCCGAAAGGAGGGCGGGGGAGGGCCTTATATGCGTCGCGGAAGTTAGTATAACAATGATCCAGGGTTTTACCAGCCCTGGTAGCACAATCGATATGCTGATAGAATTTAGGGAGTTTTGTTTTTAGATTAGCCTTGTTAAAATCCCCAGCTACGATGAATGCAGCCTCAGGGTGTGTGGTTTCCAGTTTACAAAGAGTCAGATAGAGTTCGTTCAGGGCCATCGATGTGTCTGCTTGGGGGGGAATATATACGGCTGTGATTATGATCGAAGAGAATTCCCTTGGTAGATAATGCGGTCGACATTTGATTGTGAGGAGTTCTAGATCAGGTGAACAGAATGACTTGAGTTCCTGTGTGTTGTTATGATGATCACACCACGTCTCGTTAATCATAAGACATACCCCCCCGCCCCTCTTCTTACCAGAAATATGTTTGTTTCTGTCGGCGCGATGCGTGAAGAAACCAGCTGGCTGCACCGACTCCGTTAGCGTCTCTTGAGTTAGCCATGTTTCCGTGAAGCAGAGCACGTTGCAATCCCTGATGTCTCTCTGGAATGTTACCCGTGCTCGGATTTCATCAACCTTATTGTCAAGAGACTGGACATTGGCGAGTAGTATGCTAGGGAGTGGAGCGCGATGTGCCCGTCTCCGAAGCCTGACCAGGAGACCGCTACGTTTGCCCCTTTTACGGCGTCGCGTAGGGTCGCCGGCTGGGATCAGATCCATTGTATTGGGTGGAAGGCAAAACACTGGATCCGTTTCGGGAAAGTCATATTCCTGGTAGGAACGATGGTTAGTTGACGTTAATCGTATATTCAGTAGTTCCTCCCGACTGTATGTAATGAAACCTAAGATCACCTGGGGTACCAATGTAAGAAATAACACATAAAAAAACAATATACTGCATATTTTCCAAGGAACGCGAAGCGAGGCGGCCATCTCGGTCGGCGCCAGTAGAATCTTCTCCTTCACTGCAGCCGAGGTGAGTAAAACATTTAAACGTGTTAACCCTCGCAAGGCTGCAGGCCCAGACGGCATTCCCAGCCGCGTCCTCAGAGCATGCGCAGACCAGCTGGCTGGTGTGTTTACGGACATATTCAATCAATCCTTATCCCAGTCTGCTGTTCCCACATGCTTCAAGAGGGCCACCATTGTTCCTGTTCCCAAGAAAGCTAAGGTAACTGAGCTAAACGACTACCGCTCCGTAGCACTCACTTCCGTCATCATGAAGTGCTTTGAGAGACTAGTCAAGGACCATATCACCTCCACCCTACCGGACACCCTAGACCCACTCCAATTTGCTTACCGACCCAATAGGTCCACAGACGACGCAATCGCAACCACACTGCACACTGCCCTAACCCATCTGGACAAGAGGAATACCTATGGGAGAATGCTGTTCATCGACTACAGCTCAGCATTTAACACCATAGTACCCTCCAAACTCGTCATCAAGCTCGAGACCCTGGGTCTCGACCCCGCCCTGTGCAACTGGGTCCTGGACTTCCTGACGGGCCGCCCCCAGGTGGTGAGGGTAGGTAACAACATCTCCACCCCGCTGATCCTCAACACTGGGGCCCCACAAGGGTGCGTTCTGAGTCCTCTCCTGTACTCCCTGTTCACCCATGACTGCGTGGCCATGCACGCCTCCAACTCAATCATCAAGTTTGCGGATGACACTACAGTGGTAGGCTTGATTACCAACAACGACGAGACGGCCTACAGGGAGGAGGTGAGGGCCCTCGGAGTGTGGTGTCAGGAAAATAACCTCACACTCAACGTCAACAAAACAAAGGAGATGATTGTGGACTTCAGGAAACAGCAGAGGGAGCACCCCCCTATCCACATCGACGGGTCAGTAGTGGAGAAGGTGGAAAGTTTTAAGTTCCTCGGTGTACACATCACGGACAAACTGAATTGGTCCACCCACACAGACAGCGTTGTGAAGAAGGCGCAGCAGCGCCTCTTCAACCTCAGGAGGCTGAAGAAATTCGGCTTGTCACCAAAAGCACTCACAAACTTCTACAGATGCACAATCAAGAGCATCCTGTCGGGCTGTATCACCACCTGGTACGGCAACTGCTCCGCCCACAACCGTAAGGCTCTCCAGAGGGTAGTGAGGTCTGCAGAACGCATCACCGGGGGCAAACTACCTGCCCTCCAGGACACCTACACCACCCGATGTCACAGGAAGGCCATAAAGATCATCAAGGACAACAACCACCCAAGCCACTGCCTGTTCACCCCGCTATCATCCAGAAGGCGAGATCAGTACAGGTGCATCAAAGCAGGGACCGAGAGACTGAAAAACAGCTTCTATCTCAAGGCCATCAGACTGTTAAACAGCCACCACTAACATTTAGCGGCCGCTGCCAACATAGTGACTCAACTCCAGCCACTTTAAAAATGTGAATTGATGGAAATTATGTAAAAATGTACCACTAGCCACTTTAAACAATGCCACTTAATATAATGTTTACATACCCTACATTACCCATCTCATATGTATATGTATATACTGTACTCTATATCATCTACTGCATCTTGCCATCTTTATGTAATACATGTACCACTAGCCACTTTAAACTATGCCACTTTATGTTTACATACCCTACAGTACTCATCTCATATGTATATACCGTACTCTATACCATCTACTGCATCTTGCCTATGCCGTTCTGTACCATCACTCATTCATATATCTTTATGTACATATTCTTTATCCCTTTACACTTGCGTGTATAAGGTAGTAGTTGTGGAATTGTTAGGTTAGATTACTTGTTGTTATTACTGCATTGTCGGAACTAGAAGCACAAGCATTTCGCTACACTCGCATTAACATCTGCTAACCATGTGTATGTGACTAATAAATTTGATTTGATTTAACATCCTTATCATTTATCGCCCTCCAGGTTCCCTTGGAGAGTTCATCAATGAGCTTTACGCCTTGATAAGTTCTTTCCCTGAGGATGGCTCACCTCTCACAGTTCTGGGTGACCTTAACCTTCCCACGTCTACCTTTGACTCATTCCTCTCTGCCTCCCTCTTTCCACTCCTCTCCTCTTTTGACCTCACCCTCTCACCTTCCCCCCCTACTCACAAGGCAGGCAATACGCTTGACCTCATCTTTACTAGATGCTGTTCTTCCACTAATCTCATTGCAACTCCCCTCCAAGTCTCTGACCACTACCTTGTATCCTTTCCCCTCTCGCTCTCATCCAACATTTCCCACTCTGCCCCTACTCGGATGGTATCGCGCCGTCCAAACCTTCACTCTCTCTCCCCCGCTACTCTCTCCTCTTCCATCCTATCATCTCTTCCCTCTGCTCAAACCTTCTCCAACCTATCTCCTGATTCTTCCTCCTCAACCCTCCTCTCCTCCCTTTCTGCATCCCTTGACTCTCTATGTCTCCTATCCTCCAGGCCGGCTCGGTCCTCCCCTCCTGCTCCTTGGCTCGACGACTCATTGCGAGCTCACAGAACAGGGCTCCGGGCAGCCGAGCGGAAATGGAGGAGAACTCGCCTCCCTGCGGACCTGGCATCCTTTCACTCCCTCCTCTCTACATTTTCCTCTTCTGTCTCTGCTGCTAAAGCCACTTTCTACCACTCTAAATTCCAAGCATCTGCCTCTAACCCTAGGAAGCTCTTTGCCACCTTCTCCTCCCTCCTGAATCCTCCTCCCCCCCCCCCCCCCCCTCCCTCTCTGCGGATGACTTCGTCAACCATTTTGAAAAGAAGGTTGACGACATCCGATCCTCGTTTGCTAAGTCAAACGACACCGCTGGTTCTGCTCACACTGCCCTACCCTGTGCTTTGACCTCTTTCTCCCCTCTCTCCCCAGATGAAATCTTGCGTCTTGTGACGGCCGGCCACCCAACAACCTGCCCGCTTGACCCTATCCCCTCCTCTCTTCTCCAGACCATTTCCGGAGACCTTCTCCCTTACCTCACCTCGCTCATCAACTCATCCTTGACCGCTGGCTACGTCCCTTCCGTCTTCAAGAGAGCGAGAGTTGCACCCCTTCTGAAAAAACCTACACTCGATCCCTCCGATGTCAACAACTACAGACCAGTATCCCTTCTTTCTTTTCTCTCCAAAACTCTTGAACGTGCCGTCCTTGGCCAGCTCTCCTGCTATCTCTCTCAGAATGACCTTCTTGATCCAAATCAGTCAGGTTTCAAGACTAGTCATTCAACTGAGACTGCTCTTCTCTGTGTCACGGAGGCGCTCCGCACTGCTAAAGCTAACTCTCTCTCCTCTGCTCTCATCCTTCTAGACCTATCGGCTGCCTTTGATACTGTGAACCATCAGATCCTCCTCTCCACCCTCTCTGAGTTGGGCATCTCCGGCGCGGCCCACGCTTGGATTGCGTCCTACCTTACAGGTCGCTCCTACCAGGTGGCGTGGCGAGAATCTGTCTCCTGACCACGTGCTCTCACCACTGGTGTCCCCCAGGGCTCTGTTCTAGGCCCTCTCCTATTCTCGCTATACACCAAGTCACTTGGCTCTGTCATAACCTCACATGGTCTCTCCTATCATTGCTATGCAGACGACACACAACTAATCTTCTCCTTTCCCCCTTCTGATGACCAGGTGGCGAATCGCATCTCTGCATGTCTGGCAGACATATCAGTGTGGATGACGGATCACCACCTCAAGCTGAACCTCGGCAAGACGGAGCTGCTCTTCCTCCCGGGGAAGGACTGCCCGTTCCATGATCTCGCCATCACGGTTGACAACTCCATTGTGTCCTCCTCCCAGAGCGCTAAGAACCTTGGCGTGATCCTGGACAACACCCTGTCGTTCTCAACTAACATCAAGGCGGTGGCCCGTTCCTGTAGGTTCATGCTCTACAACATCCGCAGAGTACGACCCTGCCTCACACAGGAAGCGGCGCAGGTCCTAATCCAGGCACTTGTCATCTCCCGTCTGGATTAATGCAACTCGCTGTTGGCTGGGCTCCCTGCCTGTGCCATTAAACCCCTACAACTCATCCAGAACGCCGCAGCCCGTCTGGTGTTCAACCTTCCCAAGTTCTCTCACGTCACCCCGCTCCTCCGCTCTCTCCACTGGCTTCCAGGTGAAGCTCGCATCCGCTACAAGACCATGGTGCTTGCCTACGGAGCTGTGAGGGGAACGGCACCTCCGTACCTTCAGGCTCTGATCAGGCCCTACACCCAAACAAGGGCACTGCGTTCATCCACCTCTGGCCTGCTCGCCTCCCTACCTCTGAGGAAGTACAGTTCCCGCTCAGCCCAGTCAAAACTGTTCGCTGCTCTGGCACCCCAATGGTGGAACAAACTCCCTCACGACGCCAGGACAGCGGAGTCAATCACCACCTTCCGGAGACACCTGAAACCCCACCTCTTTAAGGAATACCTAGGATAGGATAAAGTAATCCTTCTAACCCCCCCCCCCCTTAAAAGATTTAGATGCACTATTGTAAAGTGGCTGTTCCACTGGATATCATAAGGTGAATGCACCAATTTGTAAGTCGCTCTGGATAAGAGCGTCTGCTAAATGACTTAAATGTAAATGTAAATGTATAGCCCAGTATATCACTGGAGCTGAGCTCCCTGCCATCCAGGACCTTTATACCCGGCGGTGTCAGAGGAAGGCCCTTAAAAATTGTCAAAGACTCCAGCCACCCAAGTCATAGATTGTTCTCTCTGCTACGGCACAGCAAGCGGTATTGATCAAGTCTGGAACCGACAGGACCCTGAACAGCTTTTATCTCCACACCAATTACCTCGTACCCCTGCACATCGACTCGATACTGGTACCCTGTGTATATAGCCAAGTTATCGTTAATCATTGTGCATTTATTACTTTTATTATTGTGTTATAAAATTATATTATTTCTCTATTTTCTTTCTCTGTGCATTTTTGGGAAGGGCCGTAAGTAAGCATTTCACTGTTCGTCTACACCTGTTGTTTACGAAGCATGTGATGAATAAAATTGGATTTTGATTAGATTGAATGATTTATGGATGTTTCCCTAGCCTCAAGTACCACACTCCTATCAGATAGGGTCTTAATATACATTAGGCATTTATAACATATTTTCCCTGTTTATAACACATTCATAACATATTATATAATTATAATATATGTAATTTTGCTTTAATCCAAAGCAAATTACAGTCATGCATGCATAAATCTTTGGTATGGGTGGTCCCGGGAATCAAACCCACTATCCTGGCGTTGCAAGTGACATGCCCTAACAACTGAGCTATGTATAGTCTTACTGTATAGTGTTGGGTGGCCTGGTAGCTCCACACGGCGGCAGAGAAGGTCTTTCCTGTACAGGACCACCAGGAGCAAGAGAATCACTACGAAGAACGCCAGGCAGGACACTACAGAAAAGAAGACAACAAGAAGACAGGCATGAAGAGACTTTATACAACATATGTGACATTAAAGTAAACATATAAGTTATGCACGATTGCTTTTACATATTTATTTATAAAAATTCAAAAAGCATTCGCACATCTGAGCAATCTTTTTTGCAGGTGCATGGTAACAGTTGAAGAAGATGAAGGAAAAAGTAAACCGCACACTGCTCTTGATAGTATCACTGATCTTTAATAAGCTTACGTATCCGCCTAACACATGCAAAATATACATAACCTAAACAACCAACAGGTAGGCAGTCCTGTATAAGAGCAAAAGGTTTATGTAGCCTGAATGCTGTATGATATGTTTATAGGTTAGCAGCCTGCCTAGGTTATGTGACTGCCACCACTCACCCGAGGCCACGATGACCGTTATCTGATCCGCTGTCAGTGTAGGTCGAATAGTTGTAGTTGCAGACGAAGACATCTTAAACTAAAGTAAGTCAGTATAAGTAGCCTTGTAAACCTGGTCCTGCTATGTAGACAGTTCTAAATAAAAACGCTGGCTTTCATTCGCTCCATTAGGCTTCTACTGTCCAAACCGCGAAGATTAAACCAATTGAAAAAGAAAATCGATATTATCTTCCCCTTCATTCGAGGACAGAGCCCCACACTGTTAAATCCAGTTATGCTGCAGGAGTGTATCGCCTACTGTCTGTCCGAATTTGGAACGCACGACTTGGAGAGAAGGGGCCTAGCATCACGTGTACCCGCCCTTCAATGGTCCATTTACTTATTTGGCTAAGATACAGACCTTTCACGTCTGTTTAGGTGAAAAAAATAGAACTGGAGAAAACAATTTTGCAAGGTTTTGAATGAGGCGCAGCCAACTGGACACATACGATACACGTATCAAAGTATTGTTTCAGTTGCAAACGGGTAGGCTACAGACCAGAAAGATCTTTGGAACCAGAATTATAGAAAGCTTCATTAATTCATAGCCGACGGATCTATGCATCTTAATTCATTCAGTAAACATGCGATGGGATTCTATGACTTCCCCTCCCTGAAACCACCGACTCTGAGTTGACAGGCTCATTAAAATGTGCAATTATCACATCAGAAAGATGATATATCTTCTCATAATAAAGATATGTAATCTATCTACAAATTAAGGAGATACTGAATTATCTAGCTCAGCTCCATGATGCGCTCAGGAGGAATCCCCCAATTGGGATCCTACCCCATTGAAGTTGAAATGTGAAATGGTTAAGGTAAGGGTTATGGTTATGGTTATGGTTAAGGTTAGGGTTATAGTAAGGGTAGGAGTTAGGGTTTAGGGTAGGGACGTCCCAAGGATCCCTGTTAGCACTGACCATTCCCCAACCCCCTCCTCGCACTCCCCTCCTCCTCCTTCAGAACTATCCATGGTGCTGAGCACGATTCGCTCTGACGTTGATACACTGTCACGTTGTGCGTTGTGCTGGCTGTAGCTGTATGGTACAGTCAGCCTCCTACATGTCTTACATGTAAGTCATTACAGAGAAAAGCTGTGGGCAACATGCCTGGTATTCGTGTTGGGGGTTTCGTGGTTTCACACAAAGAAAAGTAGGAAGAAGGAGAGAGACAAGGGGAGAGAGAAATAGATAGTTGTCAGGAAATATCTGCCTAATTTTCTAAGGGGGCATCATTGATTTTGGCATTGTATCCTGGTCTGTCTTAAGCGCTTCGAGAGGATGGAGACGATGGAGTCCATGGAGCCGATATCTGCGCACTACACCACGGCATACCCGGAGATCCACCCCGATAGCGCCTATGGATCTACGGAAGGGGAGGAGAACCATTCACCGTCTGCCCCCCCAGCGCTTTCATACGACGAAGAATTAATGCACAAGGTAGGAGGATCATTGGATTATTGTCTAGATAATATCAAACTATGTTACGTGTTGATTTTCTCATAAGACGAGGCTATACACTCAGTTATCTCTTATTGATTTCAGTCACGTTAAGATAGAACTCGTAATGGTTCAGCTCTTTGGTGCCACATCTAAATAACAGTTGTCTTGACCTGGCGGAATAGCACTTTGAATCGTCATTGGGCTTTCCATGGTACTGAAACGCTGTTCATTGGGCATTCCATGGTACTGACCATCGCAGCAGGAGAGAGTGGATGACGATGTTTCCAAACCAAAGCAAACACCTGTACTGTGCCCTCCCCGTCCCCGCAGTGTTTCGGTTCGCTGCCAGTACCAGCTCATACCCTGTCCAAATAACCTCACATTAACTAATCAGCCTTCGTGCTGAGTCCACAGCTTCAGCCTGGTCTCATAGACTAGACGTAACATAGTAAATGTAAATCCGGGACACTCAAATGAGTATGATATCTGTAATTACATAAGACAGAAGGTTACTTAAGGCAAAAACTAAAGTAGGGTTGTATAACGCGAATGTCTAAGAACCCAAAGGTAGGGTGACATCATTTAAAATACCCAAATGTGGGACAACAGGACATTGATTCAGTGTTGATCTAACTTTACTTAACAAGCACCATTGTAAGAAGTGAAGTGGCGTAGTGAAGCTCTGTGCAGAGAATTTTGGTGATGCAGAAAGGATAGACCACATGTGTGGCAGCTTTATGAAAATCTGGGAATATTTGTCCAAAGAAACATTTCTGGTTGGTCTCAGGAAATGTTAAAACAGGGAGACTTTTAAAACAGGATTGAATCAAGTAGCAGCAAATATGTTGAATAAGCAACTAATGAGCACAGAGACCTCCCAAGTTTGATGAAATTACTTTAAAATTTTCAGTCTAATACGGATATTTACCTGCTTTTGTAGCTCTTCATCAGAACAACACGTTTCACTGCACTAATCTGATCTGTTATGTGCCAATATTTTTTATATTTTTTAAACACAATTTTTTGTAAGTAGTTAGGCCTACTGTCCTCTTCAAGTATAGCTGGAACAACTGTTATGGATATACTGACAAGTTACATGTCTCTCCGCCCTAAAAATGGGAGTCGTTGTCCACAAAGTGGCACTGTGGGCTGTCTAGTCATCTAAACCTCACGTAGCAAATAAGTCATACATTTTTTTGTTCTCCAAATTCAACACTCTCTCATTGACTGCCATTAAAAAACTCCTTGCTCGTGGGCAAAATAACGAAAAAACACCACCTGCTTAAGGGAAGCATATTTTCTTCCGAGTTGGGCCTCTCTCTTCCTCTCTGGCTGAAATTGAGTACCACAGTATGAGTCATAATACCTATAAAACCTAGCAGTTAAACAAGGAAATGGTTCCAATAGTTTTTCCACCGTTCATTTTTCCATGGGGGATTTTTTAATGACTTCATATAAGGTCTGTGTTTCGTGTAGGCTTACCCTGTCTTGATGTTTTGATAACCACGTAAATCTCTCTCGGACAAGGTAACTTTTATCAATACATTTGCCTGTAATTACCCCCCAAAAATGAAATGCTAATTAGCCTCTAATGTGGCTATCATACAGAACTACAAATCTTGTCGCAAGCTTTGAAGTCATCACTCAAGGCAGTGTTGCAGGGCGGGAAAAACCTCAACATTTCTCCACGCTAAATCTCAGGATCAAGTAGCAAGGAACCTACAAGTAAAGTCAAATATAATAACTGGTAGATATTATAGTTTTTTGTAGTTTCTCGTTTAATTAATTGATATTCTGTATTTATCATGTGCACTGCTGTTTAGCATCTTTCAAATAACCTACCTTAGCATGTTTTATTACTAGAATAATTTAAATTACCCTGGCCTTTGTAGCTAACTAGCTAACCTTAGGTAAGTCTCTCCGTCGATAAGAAGCAAGGGTGGTTCTGTGCTATGTAACCACGACTCCGTATTGTAACCACTACTCCGATAAGCATGCATGTGTATTTTATCATTTTCCGACCTCTGTAAGCGAGAGGCATCGCTGGAGCTGTGTGATAAGGTAAGCCCTGTTTGCTAGCTGCTAATAAACTATTTTGGTTAGGTCAAAGATCTGTAGTTAGCTAGGTGCTTATGAAAATTTGCTAGATAACCACCGACTGTAGTTACGTGTACAATGCACATTACCTTCCTTACAAGTAAAAATAAAACCAGCATTAGCTAGCATAATGACTGTTGACCTTTTTATCGACAAGTATTTAGTGAGCTAGCCAGCTAGTTAATGTTGGCTCACAGTTTGTGTAGTCATACTTTTTCACATTAGCCCACCAAGGACGGGATATTTAGCTAGCTAGTTAACGTTAACTCATCGCTTGTGTAGTCAGACTTGCCAGCTAATGTTAGGCCATCACCATGGCAAGGATAGTTGATTAACTAGCATGTCACCACTTAGAAAAGTCTGACTACACGAACAGTGAGCTAATGTTAACTAGCTAGCTAGCTAAATATCACCTGGTGGGCCAGCTAGTTAGGCACCTTGGTTGGCTAGTTAGCGACATTAGCTAAAGTTAGTTAGCTGGCTAGCTACCTTACATAGGACTTGTGGGCTCAATGTTTTCCCATACAAAACACAGAAACGGTTTTGTTCCACCAGTGCATCTGTTGTTCATGACTAATCAAATATCCCTGTGAAGTCAGTTAAACATGTCAACAGGGATGTAAATTAAGCTATCCCGAGGCTAGTACTTTTCAAACTGGCCTAGTAGACAATGTGCCAAACTAGCCTGACACAGCAGGGAAATTTTGCCTTTACAAACATCGCATGCTACAGATTTTGGATGTTACCATTTTAGAAATCAACCTATCTAGCTAGTAAAAGTAACTTTTGTTTGTCTTTCAGACTGGCAGACTGGAAACCCAGTGACAACACTTGGGTCTGCAGCTGCCATTTTCAGTTGGGAAAGAGAAATGGCCCTGTATTTTGCAGAAAAGGTAGCTCATCCACCGTGCCAGAAGAGGTACATCCAGACACATCCACCATGGCAGACAATGAAGTTCCAGGCCCCTCGGCCGCTGAAGAATGTAGGAGACTGCTGTCTGCACAGTTGCAGAATGTTCTCACTGAGGTACATCTTGAGGAAACATTAGCACAGTTGAAGGTTCTACAGGAGAATCAGCTGTATACCTGCAACTGGTATTCAGCATCACAGCTGTCTGATAAAATACTTAGGGTGGAAACAGAACTTCCAGATAAAGGCATGTTCAACATCGTAGTTGAATACTTTTAACGTTGCAAGGACTGCGTTGTCTACTTTGCCAAGTGGAGGGTTAAGGTGGTGTCATTTGAGGATCACGTGTTTATGGCGCTTATGAAGTTGTGTCACAGCTACACCAAATTGCACCTGGCTCAATTATTCCGTTGTAGTGCAAGCACTGTCAGCAATGTTACCATCACTTTAATTCACGTGACTCACAAACTTTTTTTCATTATCACCATGAAGACTGTTCCAAGTCGGGAGAAGAACCAAACGTGCTTGCCTGCGTCTTTTCAGGGGTCCAGCAGAAACTGCAGAATGGTCCTTTACTGTACTGATAAAATATAACCTATTCTGGGAGGAGCCTAGTGTGTGTGTGTCTGAACAATATGGAATATTTTTGGAATAAAACCTCAAGGTAAGACAAAAACGTATTTGTGTGCAAAAACTATTTACAAGATATTTACAAATGTTCACTGTTGCAGTGCCAACTTTGGATGCATGTGGCCCTTGAAAAACTCCGCTAGTCCAGCAATACTTGTCTGCCAGAGGTCGTCACGCTGGTTGGGGATGGTGATGGAAGCTTTGGTGGTCCACAAAACGAAGAAGCAAGTGTCCCTTCCAGTGATGTGGAGCTTCCCTTCGACCTGGTGCCAGTAAGGATGGTCTCCATGTAGGCGGTAAGACCCTCCTCCTCCTGGATATAGAAATCCTTCGACTTCACTGCCTTTTCAATGGTAAGGTCCCTTGCACCATAGGGACACTTGACCTCCACTACTGCTGTGGTGCCCACCAAACCATCTGGTGAGACACCCAGGATCCTAGACCCTGTGACCAAAGACCCTGACTCCTGCACATCCATCCCTGTATCCATTTTGAATGCCTTGATGCCCTCCTCTTCATTATCTGTACCCCACTTTACAGGCAACACCCCATCCAATGACTGTGATCTGACCCTTTTTAGCAGCGATGGAGTAACTGGCAGCCAACCTCCCTCTCCTTATGGTGTACTAGTTTGGTTTGTTGCGCTGTCCTACAGTTGCCTGCTGTAGAGCCTCCTAGAGTTCCACCGACAGTGCCATGCCAGCCAGGATGCCTGCATGCCCCAGGTGCCCTTTTTTGAAACAATATCCAGTACAGACAAGGGTGACAGGGAGGGTAGCGGTTGTTCTGGCTCAGTTTCAAGGAGACATGCCATTCCAATAAACCTGCCCCAAAGACGGTTCCTTAGCTTGTACTTTTCGGCCGGCTGCAGGTCCTCAACTGACTGCACCTGGTTGGGCACGGCTGGCTTCCTCCGCTCGCATTCCACATCCGTACAGCCGATATTGTGAACCGCAAAAATAGCCAATACATCTGTATAGCTACACTTATGAGCTCCATGGGGGAATTTGCATTTGGTAGAGAGAATCCCCTGGTCACCTATAGAGACCTGCCAAGAGGAAGGATGTTAAGTGCCACATGCCTTTCAATACATGACTTTGAACACCTCGAAATACATTTGTTGTAAGAAATGTGCTATATAAGTTTCATTTGATTGATGACATTACAGCTGTAGAATATTTCATTAACTGTAATTTTCATATGAGGACAAGTGCAGTTTTTCCATAAACTTTTAATTGATAACTTGGGATTTTATCACTTGACATATCACTCATACAGTGGGAAGGATCCTATAAATCAAGACAGTGTGAATGCATGTACCACTCTGAATAAATAAATACTGTGCATTTGAAGATTTGTCTCTGGTCATGTGACTACAATACAGGCTGGATGTCTTAATGCAACCGCTGTGTCAGATTTCAAAAAAGCTTTACGGAAAAAGCAAAAACCATGCAATAATCTGAGGTTGGCGCTCAGAGCCCAATCAAGCCATACAGGTACCCGTCATATTGTGGAGTCAACAGAATTCAGAAATAACATTATAAATATTCACTTACCTTTGATGATCTTCATCAGAATGCATTCCCAGGAATCCCAGTTCCACAATAAATGTTTGATTTGTTCGGTAATGTCCATCATTTATGTCCAAATAGCTACTTTTGTTAGCACGTTTGGTAAACAAATCCAAAGTCACGGAGCGCGTTCACTTAAAGCAGACGAAATCAAAAAGTTCCGTAACAGTCAGTAGAAACATGTCAAACGATGTATTGAATCAATCTTTAGAATGTTTTTAACATAAATCTTAAATAATGTTCCAACCGGAGAATTACATTGACTTCAGATGAGCGATGGAACGGAGTGTGAACGCGTATGGTCAAAGAATGGTCACCTCATGGCAGACCTGACTAATTCTCCTCTCATCCAGCCCTCCTTCACAGTAGAGTCATCAGACAAAGTTCTACAGACTGTTGACATCTAGTGGAAGCCGTAGGAAGTGAAAACTCATCCATATCTCGCTGTGATTTCAATGGGAGCTTGGTTGAAAATCTACCAGCCTCAGAGTTTCCATTTACTGTTTGGATTTTCTCAGGTTTTGCCTGCCATATGAGTTATGGTACACTCACAGACATAATTCAAACAGTTTTAGAAACTTCAGAGTGTTTTCTATCCAATACTAATCATAATATGCAGATATTAGCAACTATGACTGAGGAGCAGGCCGTTTACTCTGGGCACCTCTGTGCACCTTTCATCCAAGCTACTCAATACTGCCCCTGCAGCCATAAGAAGTTTTAAGGAGAAGTGGATCTAAAATTCCATGTATAACACTTGATCTTTGATCAACGTTTATTATGAGTATTTCTGGAAATTGATGTGGCTCTCTGCAAAATCACTGGATGTTTTTGGAACTACTGAACATAACACTCCAATGTATAATGAGATTTTTTTATATAAATACAAACTTTACCAAACAAAACATACATGTATTGTGTAACATGAAGTCCTATGAGTGTCATCTGATGAAGATCATCAAAGGTTAGTGATTAATCTTATCTCTATTTCTGCTTATTGTGACTCCTGTCTTTGGCTGAAAAAATGGCTGTGTTTTTCTGTGATTTGGCGGTGACCTAACATAATCGTTTGTGGTGCTTTCGCTGTAAAGCCTTTTTGAAATCGGACACTGTGGTGCGATTAACAACAAGATTACCTTTAAATGGTATAAGATAGTTGTCTGTTTGAGGAATTTTAATTATGAGATTTCTGTCGTTTTAATTTGGCGCCCTGCACTTTCACTGGCTGTTGTCATATCGATCCCGTTAACGGGATTGCAGCCCTAAGAATTAACAAAGTCAATCATTCTGAATGTCAATAGATTTTTAGATTCATTCTCATGAATGACAACATTCTAGAACTGAGTTATCACTCATCTGAGTCTGGTATCCGGGGTAATTTAGTAAATGATTATATCATTGATTAAGTATCTCTTTCCTTGTGGACACAGGATAAACTTTATCCCTCATGCTGGTCCTGACCAAACCGATAAGTTTCCCCTCACTATAGCTGCACTTCTCCACATGGTCATACTTATAGTGGTCTTCTCCCCTTTTACTGCTCTTATGTTCATTCTTGAAAAATGCCACATGGTCTGAACTTGACACTAAAGTCGACATACTGAACAAACAATTATTTTGGCTAAGTAAAAGAAAATCATGTTTTTATCTATTGCTTTGCTAAATGGCTAGCTAAAGTGTAGTCTGTGACTAGCTAAGACAGAGAAACCAGATGGAAGAAGTTCAACACTTTATTCAATTAATTTCAATACAGCACATGGATTCATCATGGATTGAGCACAGGACTCTGATCGCGCTGGTGAATGGTAGCTGACGATGTCAGCTAGAGATGAAGTGCAGGAGCATCCTGCAGGAATTTGTAGTTTTGCTGAGGTCTTCTCGGTTGCTAAACTCAGCAAAAAAGAAATGTCCCTTTTTCAGGACCCTCTCATTCAAAGATAATTCCTGAAAATCCAAACAACTTCATAGATCTTCATTGTAAAGGGTTTAAACACTGTTTCCCATGCTTGTTCAATGAACCATAAACAATTAATGAACATGCACCTGTGGAACGGTCGTTAAGACACTAACAGCTTAAAGATGGTAGGCAATTAAGGTCACAGTTATGAAACCTTAAGACACTAAAGAGGCCTTTCTACTGACTCGGAAAAACATCAAAAGAAAAGATGCCCAGGGTCCTTGCTCATCTGTGTGAATGTGCCTTAGGCATGCTGCAAGGAGGCATGAGGACTGCAGATGTGACCAGGGCAATAAATTGCAATGTCCGTACTGTGAGACGCCTAAGACAGCGCTACAGGGAGACAGGATGGACAGCTGATCATCCTCGCAGTGGCAGACCACGTGTAACACCTGCACAGGATCGGTACATCCGAACATCACACCTGCGGGACAAGTACAGCATGGCAACAACTGCCCGAGTTACACCAGGAACGCACAATCCCTCCATCAGTACTCAGACTGTCCACAATAGGCGGAGAGAGGCTGGACTGAGAGCTTGTAGGCCTGTTGTAAGGCAGGTCCTCACCAGACATCACCGGCAACTAGGTTGCCTATGGGCACAAGCCCACCGACACTGGACCGGGCAGGACTGGAAAAAAGTGCTCTTCACTGACGAGTAGCGGTTTTGTCTCACCAGGGGTGATGGTCAGATTCGCATTTATCGTCGAAGGAATGAGCGTTACACCGAGGCCTGCACTCTGGAGCGGGATCAATTTGGAGGTGGAGGGTCCGTCATGGTCTGGGGCGGTGTGTCACAGCATCATCGGACTGAGCTTGTTGTCATTGCAGGCAATCTCAAAGCTGTGCGTTACAGGGAAGACCTCCTCCTCCCTCATGTGGTACCCTTCCCGCAGGCTCATCCTGACATGACCCTCCAGCATGACAATGCCAACAGCTATACTGCTCATTCTGTGCGTGATTCCCTGCAAGACAGGAATGTCAGTGTTCTGCCATGGCCAGCGAAGAGCCCGGATCTCAATCCCATTGAGCACGTCTGGGACCTGTTGGATAGGAGGCTGAGGGCTAGGACCATTCCCCCCAGAAATGTCTAGGAACTTGCAGGTGCCTTGGTGGGGAAGTTGGGTAACACCTCAGAGCAACAACTGGCAAATCTGGAGTATTTAATGCAGCTGGTGGCCACACCAGATACTGACTGTTACTTTTGATTTTGACCCCTTTGTTCAGGGACACATTTTTCAATTTCTGTTAGTCACATGTCTGTGGAACTTGTTCAGTTTATGTCTCAGTTGTTGAATCTTATGTTCATACAAATATTTACACATGTTAAGTTTGCTGAAAATAAACGCAGTTGACAGTGAGAGGACGTTTCTTTTTTTGCTCAGTTTATTTAGGATTTAGCATTTGTTTTAGGTAATTGAGGCGAATATATTGATATATCTCCCCTTGTCCGAGAAAGAATTACTTGGTTATCAAAATGTCACGCCACGGTAAGCCTACACCAAATACACACTTAATTTGAAGTGTTTGTAAAATTACCTATGTGAGAAATGAATGGAAAAAAGACAATTGGAACCATTTCTGTGTTTGACCACTAGGTTTTGTGGGTATTATGACGTGTCCACTCTGGGGGACTGTTTAGGCTGAAAGGATTTCAGAAATATGATTGGTTGACGATAGGCCTATTACATTGACCTACGTCTCGTCTTGTGCAGAATATCAGATCTCAATAACAATTGGAGAAGTGTTTAACATCACCATGGCTACCACATCTTTATGATATAGGATTGTTTAGTTGCGGGACAAAGGACCAAAATGCGTGACTGTCCCGCACAATCCGGAACATGTGGTCACCCTGTCCAAAGGTTTCATGTTCGAATCTCATCACAGACAACTTTAGCATTTTAGCAAATTAGGAACTTTGTAACTACTTACAACTTTTTAACAACTTTGCAACTACTTAGCATGTTAATTAACCCTTTCCCTAACCCAGGGCCTTTGGACCCCACAGGGTGCACATTTTGGTTTTTGCCCTAGCACTACACACCTGATTAAAATAATCAACTAATCATCAAGCTTTGTAGTGTTAAGGCAAATACCAAAACATGCACCATTTTGGGTCCCGAGGACCAAGTTTGGGAAACACTGCCCTAACCTTAACGTTTACCCTTTGACCTAACTCCTAACTCTAACCTTAACCCCTAACCCCTAGCCTAGTTAACGTTAGCTACAACAAATTGGAATTCGTAGCATATCATACGTTTTGCAAATGTATAACATGTACAAATTTCAGACTACAGTTCAATCCAGTTTAATTGGCTGCTGCAGTTGCATCAATTAAGTTTTGTTCTAGGTAGGCCTGGCTACGTTTCATTATATTTTATCAGTCGTCTGGACTGGCCTAGTTCTTTTCACTGTTGTGCCGCTCTGTTAGTACTGTATATAGGTCAGAGTAGGGCACCATTGCACTGCTTTAATTTCTCTCTGAAATCAGGGAGGGAGCCTATTGATAAAAAGGTTTGTATTACAAGCCAATGGCTGAATGACTGTAGACGTGGAGTCATCAGTGGGTTTTAGATCTCTCTACACAATGCTAAAGAAGGATTGTAGTGGTCAGTCCCTTCTGTAGTAATGCTCCTATAGATTTCTAATTAGTCTGAATGACCTTATTGCCAGCACTCTCTACAAGCCCCATAGGACATGCACGCACGCACGCACGCACGCACGCACGCACACACACACACACACACACACACAGGTCTGAACTGTCTGTTTTACTTCTGATCTTGGAGGCAGAAGTAATACGTTTCAGTACAACATCCTGCTCCATAAAGACATCTGTGTTTTAACCCTCTCTGTGACTCAGCCTTCACATTGACTCATCACCTACTTCCTGATCTCCGCCTACAGTAAAGGTCCACTGCATATTTGACAGGATTGCCCAATTCCCAACCAACCTTACAGCCCTTACCCCCTATGTACTTGTGGTGATCTGACTGGGTTGGTATTGGCCATATAGAGAATATTCCACCTAGCCTATCAGTGCAGAAGGAATCATGCTCTCTGATGTAAGACAACAGGGTGTGTGATGACAACTCAGGCCACAGATAGGACACTTAGGGAATGTGTGTGTGTTTGTGTGTATGTACAGTGCATTCGGAAACTATTTAGACCCCTTGACTTTTTCCACATTTTGTTAGGTTACAGCCTTATTCTAAAATTGATTAAATATATTTTTTTCTCATCAATCTACACACAATACCACATAATGACAAAGCAAAAACAGGTTTTTAGAAATGTTAGGAAAAAATACAAATATCAAATATCAAATTTACTTAAGTATTCAGACCCCTTATTCAGTACTTTGTTGAAGCCTCTTTGGTTGCGATTACAGCCTCGACTCTTCTTGGGTGTGACGCTACAATCTTGGCAGACCTGTATTTGGGGAGTTTTTCCCATTCTTCTCTGCAGATCCTCTCAAGCTCTGTCAGGTTGGATGGGGAGTTTCTCCCATTCTTCTCTGCAGATCCTCTCAAGCTCTGTCAGGTTGGATGGGGAGCGTCGCTGCACAGCTATGTTCAGGACTCTCCAGAGATATTTAGATCGGGTTCAAGTCCGGGCTCTGGCTGGGCCACTCAAAACATTCAGAGACTTGTCCAGAAGCCACTCCTGCCTTGTCTTGGCTCTGTGCTTAGGGTCATGGTGTCCTGTTGGAAGCTGAATCTTCGCACCCCCAGTCTGAGTGCTCTGGAGCAGGTTTTCATCAAGAATCTCTCTATACTTTGCTCCATTCATCTTTCCCTCGATCCTGACTGGTCTCCCAGTCCCTGCTTCTGAAAAACATCCCCACAGCATGATGCTGCCACCACCATGCTTCACCGTAGGGATGGTGCCAGGTTTCCTCTAGACGTGATGCTTGGCATTCAGGCCAAAGAGTTCAATCTTGGTTTCATCAGAACAGTGAATCTTGTTTCTGATGGTCTGACAGTCCTTCAGGTGCCTTTTGGCAAACTCCAAGCAGGCTGTCATGTGCCTTTTACTGAGGAGTGGCTTCCATCTGGCCGCTCTACCATAAAGGCCTGATTGGTGGAGTGCTGCAGAGATGGTTGTCCTTCTAGAAGGTTCTCCCATCTCCACAGAGGAACTCTGGAGCTCTGTCAGAGTGACCATCGGGTTCGTGGTCACCTCCCCGACCAAGGCCTTTCTCCCCCGATTGCTCAGTTTGGATGGGCGGCCAGGTCTAGGAAGATTCTTGGTGGTTCCAAACTTCTTCCATTTAAGAATGATGGCGACTATTGTGTTCTTGGGGACCTTCAATGCTGCAGAATTGTTTTGGTATCATTCCCCAGATCTGTGCCTAGACACAATTCTGTCTCTGAGCTTTATGGACAATTCCTTCGACCTCATGGCTTGGTTTGTGCTCTGACATGCACTGTCAACTATGGGACCTTATATGGACAGGTCTGTGCCTTTTGAAATCATATCTAATCAATTGAATTTACCAAAGGTGGACTCCAATCAAGTTGTAGAAACATCTCAAGGATGAGCAATGGAAACAGGATGCACCTGACATCAATTTTGAGTCTCATAGCAAAGGGTCTGAATACTTATGTAAATAAGGTATTTATGTTTTTTATTTTTAATATGTGTGCAAAAATGTCTAAAAACATGTTTTCGCTTTTTAATTATGGGGTATTGTGTGTAGATTGATGCGAATAAAATATAATGTCATCAATTTTAGAATAAGGCTGTAACATAACAAAATGTGGAAAAAGGGAAGGGGTCTGAATACTTTCAGAATGCAATGTATGTGTGTGAGTTAATGGCGGACACTCACAGTCTCCTAACAAGCTCCTCATTAACCACAGAGATAAATGAACCATAAGTGCTTGGAGAGTGGATATATCCTCATGTTGGTCACACACACACACACACACACACACACACACACACACACACACACACACTCTTCCTGTTTCTTCCACTGGTCCGTGACGAATTTCCCAAACATTTGCATCTGTTCCAGCTAATTGCATCTGAGTCTCCGGGGGGATATAATGCTCCATTTCCAGCAAACCCCATGTTACCACAGAAAAGCTTTGCTCATAATCCCCAACAGACTTATTGCGTCCTCTTCCCCTCACCATACTCCCCCTTCACCTCCTTTCCTGTCGGCTTCCCCTCAATGATGTAACATGACTAGAGGTGGGTTATTTAAAACTTTTGAAGTTTACCAGTAAATCACGAGAATCTTGGTATCTTTCAAGGATTTATGTAATCTTTCACAAGACATCTAGTGGCCCTTTTGGGTACTTCAGATGATCATATGTGTCTGTACTGTAAGTATCTCTGGTCCTCTGTGTGGCCTTATCAGGGGCGAAAATCTGAGATCAACCTTGGAGGGGACAATTACATTAAATTTTCTCAAGAGCAATTCCTGAGGGGGACACCAAAAGTAGTGCTGTAACACATAGCATACGTTGTTAAATGTATATTGAGGAACCATAATTCCTACAACTGGATAATTGATAGGTACAGTAGTTAACTGAAGGGTTTTCCCAACTTGTTCAAATGTTTAAATCATTATAATTCTACTACTAATAATAGTTATAGCAGTGCTCCTTACCAGTCCAGTATGTATGCAGGTATTCGTACTTACAACCAGCAATATCAAGAAAGGTCAGTAGGTGACAATGGTACTGTACACTGTATGGGTGTAGTTTTCATAAATACAATGAACATGGTGTGATCACATCTAAAATAATCTCCATTGAGAACCATCACAAAGTTGGTCTCCGTATTGAATTGACCTTTTAATTTGACTTTTTCTGATACATTTATATAGTCATTAAATATGTCCACCTGGCCTGAGTCTATTACAATATCTTTGCAAGAACAAAAAGCTTAAAATAAGTACAGTTCTAAAAGCAAAATAACTACTTCAATGAAAAACCCAAATAAATCAACCAAAATATCCTTCAGTCAGTGTCTCAACTCTTCAAACAGCAGCTATGGACAAGTATGTCGCACAAAGTATGCAATTTTAAATAAAATAACATGAAATAAATCATTTGTAAGTGTACTGAAAACTACTAAACAAAAGAACAACTATCAATTACACCATGGGTTCTCAAACAGGGGTCCATGGACTAATTGCAAGGAGTCCGTGAAATAAAAAAGTGTAATGAATGTAGTCAGTACCACAAGGTTTCCAGTAAGTTTACATATAATATAGAGGGGGTGGAGGTCCCTGAGGACCGCTCAAAACCTTGCCTGCCTTGCCTCAAAATATGCAGGGGTTCCAGTACCCCAAAAAGGTTGAGAACCACTGCTATACACACTACTGAACAAAAGAACCGAGCATATGTTTGCGGGTTTCCTCAACAACACATCAGTTGGCACTTTCGCAATGCCCTCGCCTGTTGTCTCCGACACCCTGTATAGCCCAATAAACTCCTTGTGAGGGACAAGGTCATGGTCAACATAACGGAGACAGACATTCTCCTGTTCAGCACCAGAGACATCTTGAGTACCATCAACAATTAATGAAAATTGTACAATCGGAAGAGACCTAATCTCAGCTGCAATGCCTCGAATGACTGTATTGGCCATGATGTTCAGAATTTCATTCTGTGCTTTGGGGCCTGTGTACATTGTGGTACGCTCTGTTAACCACTTCAGTAAAATGGGATCATCCTCTTCTGCCCTAAGTTTCAAAATCTGGTATAAATTCCCACTGTCATCCGTGTGGCCTCTAAAGGCTTGTCCCTGTCTTACTACATGCCGCACCGAACTAACAATTTTCATCAAGCAATGCCTTGCGTCATCCGGCTGTTTACCCCACGCGCTGGACATAACTGGACACTGATTGGATTTAGCTGGTGTGCTGTTACAATTACAAAGTGGCGGTGGGTTTGGCAATTTTGATGTGCTGTGAATTTTTCAATGCCGTTTCTCCAGTTCCTAAATCCTGCACTAATGAAGGCAGCATCAGCTCTTTGGCCAGAAGATGGCTGGCTTGAAAACCCTTGGCTACAGTGAAAACACAACACTCCTTTTATTGATGGATTATAATGTAGCCAGGGGAAATCGCGAAACCATCTCTCTTGAAACGTCAACACTCTGTTGGCAAGAGTTTGCGGTTCTATAAATTGTGGGTGTGGCTAATATGGTTTTGTGCCATCACTGTGGTAACTGGACAATGCTGTGCCACTGTCCCCTATACTGGTGCTGCTGGCAGCAAGGGTGACACTTGGTCCTGCCGTGGCTGTGACACTGTCCTCTGAAGTCTCTCTCCCTGGCTCTTTCCCTTTCACCACCCTAACTGACTCAGTCTGTCTCCTAGAAAATAAATAAGGTGTTTGCCGTACTCCAAACTACCGGTACCCAAAACTACACAATTAATCACAACAGCAATACCATTGCCGTAAACAAATCTTAGTTTAGTCACCAGTTTAAGTTGAGAGTGGGGGTATCCATGGCATTTTCCAATTATGTCCCTATTTTACAAGTCAAAAAAATTGAGAACCTTTCATAATGTTGCCAAACAAAGACTCAACAAACTTACCTGAGACTCCCTGTCTGCCAATCTGTCCCCAACTCTGCTGTCTGTGTGCCATCTGTTGCCTGCTCTGCCTAATGACATCATTGTGAAACATTTCCATTAGCATTTCACTCCTTTCTTATGAACATTTTATCAACTAGTCTTTGAGATATTAGGATACTAGAGTTCTTACTATGCGTTTTGGTGTACTGACAAATACTCTGATGTCCGTCTTCTTACTTTTTTCTGCCATTTTTCTACCTGGCTGGCTGGCTGGCCTAGCTGCACACACACACATTTACACAACACATGCTGCAACCTTTTGTAATTTAAATAGTTTGTTTCATATTGGCTGGCTTCCAACAATAGCTGAATTTGTAAAGCTAGCGAGCACCAATTCCGTTTCTGTGTGTTTGCTATAATCTTTGCTACCTGGTTAAATAAAGGTGAAATAAAATAAAATAAAAAAAGTTCACTAGCGACAATTTATCTTTTGCAACGAGACCATTATATATATTTAAGACAATGGTAGAAGAGAGTGTAGTTCTGTTCTGTTCAGTTTGGACTTCAGTTTATTGCTAACCTTATCACAGGGACGTCGAAGCACTACAGCTGCATGCTGATCTTGGAATAAACTGACGATAGCAAAGATTCCATCTTTGACGACGCCACATAAATGGAATAGGTACTAGCTAGCTTGATAGTTAATGTTTGCTTTAGTTTGCGCGCTAGCTCTGCAAATTCCCCTAGTGTGTGAACCCTGCCAACATAAAAATAAATAAATAACATTGCTATCGACCTGCTATGGATTGACTGGATTAACCTCACGTCAGTTACGTACATGTCCCTTTCGGACAGTAGATACGAACTCTCTATTACCTTGCCAGCTAAAGAACTGGCAGTGGATCAAACCATTGTGAGGCAAAGGGCGGGGGGGGTCGCAATCTTTTGAAATTTAAATGCGCTATTAAGTGTCTATAATCAGCACAAGTGCTTTCATTGCGTATTATTAATATTATTGAAATTACATAGTTATGTTTACAGTGATATATTGGGGGGGACAAATCATATTTTTCCCAAGATGGGGGGGTCGTGTCCCCCCCGTCCCCCCTGGGATTTCCGCCTATGGGCCTTATCACATGTAAAATATATGAAATAATTAAACAAGATGATTTAAAAATAAAAACTATTAAATTACGAAGCCGTAAAACATGATCCTAAATATAAACCATCAACTTAGTGAATATCATTGGTGTTTAATATGAAGGTTTCAGCATTAAATATACAGTACCAGTCAAAAGTTTGGACATACCTACTCATTCAATGGTAGAATAATAGTGAAGACATCAAAACTATGAAATAACACATATGGAATCATGTAGTAACCAAAAAAGTGTTAAACAAATGTTATTTCATATTTGAGATTCTTCAAAGTAGCCACCCTTTGCCTTGATGACAGCTTTGCACACTCTTGACATTCTGTCAACCAGCTTCATGATGTAGTCACCTGGAATGCATTTCAATTAACAGGTGTGCCTTGTTAAAAGTTCATTTGTGGAATTTCTTTCCTTCTTAATGCATTTGCGCCAATCAGTTGTGTTGTGACAAGGCAGGGTTGATGTACAGAAGATAGCCCTATTTGGTAAAATACCAAGTCCATATTATGGCAAAAACAGCTCAAATAAGCAAAGGGAAAAGACAGTCCATCATTACTTTAAGACATGAAGGTCAGTCAATGCGGAACATTTCAAGAACTTTTAAAGTTTCTTCAAGTGCAGTTGCAAAACCATCAAGCATATGACTGTCTTGGTGTGTTTGGACCATTCTAGTTTGTTGGTGATGTGGACACCAAGGAGCTTGAAGCTCTCAACCTGCTCCACTACTGCCCTCAACCTACTTCAGTAAAAGTATAGATACCTTACTAGAAAGTTACTCAAACTTTCTATTAAATTTGTGTTTAGTGAGTCTGCCAGATCAGAGGCATCAGGGTTATTCTCTTGATAAGTGCGTGAATTGGACCATTTTCCTGACCTGCTGCGCATTCAACATGTAATGAAGACTTTTGGGTGTCAGGGAAAATGTATGGAGTAAAAAGTACATTATTTTCTTTAGGAATGTAGTGAAGTAAAAGTAAAAGTTGTCAAAAATATAAATAGTAAAGTAAAGTACAGATACTCCAATACTCTACAGCACTGCCAAAGTTACAATAGATTGCAATAGATTTTCTGTTAATTACTTCAGATTTTCTGTTAATTACCAAAATTATTATACATTCCAGCAACTTTGGTAATTACCTGTAGCTTTGCAACCCTAAACATGATTAACCCCATTTTACCGAGTGGAGGCTGCTGAGGGGAGAACGGCTCATAATAAAGTCCAGAGCGGAGCAAATGTAATTGTCATAAGAAACTAGCTCCCTGGTATACAGACAATACCCGAGCTCTGAAGCAAGCGTCCAGAAAATTGGAACGGAAATGGCACCACACCAAACTGGAAGTCTTCCGACTAGCTTGGAAAGACAGTACCGTGAGTACCGTCAGTATCGAAGAGCCCTCACTGCTGCTCGATCATCCTATTTTTCCAACTTAATTGAGGAAAATAAGAACAATCCTAAATTTATTTTTGATACTGTCGCAAAGCTAACTAAAAAGCAGCATTCCCCAAGTGACGATGGCTTTTACTTCAGCAGTGATAAATTCATGAACTTCTTTGAGGAAAAGATCATGATCATTAGAAAGCAAATTACGGACTAGTCTTTAAATCTGCGTATTCCTCCAAAGCTCAGTTGTCCTGAGTCTGCACAACTCTGCCAGGACCTGGGATCAAGAGAGACACTCAAGTGTTTTAGTACTATATCTCTTGACACAATGCTGAAAATAATCATGGCCTCTAAACCTTCAAGCTGCATACTGGACCCTATTCCAACTAAACTACTGAAAGAGCTGCTTCTTGTATTCGGCCCTCCTATGTTGAACATAATAAACGGCTCTCTATCCACCGGATGTGTACCAAACTCACTAAAAGTGGCAGTAATAAAGCCTCTCTTGAAAAAGCCAAACCTTGACCCAGAAAATATAAAAAACTATCGGCCTATATCGAATCTTCCATTCCTCTCAAAAATGTTAGAAAAAGCTGTTGCGCAGCAACTCACTGCCGTCCTGAAGACAAACAATGTATACGAAATGCTTCAGTCTGGTTTTAGACCCCATCATAGCACTGAGACTGCACTTGTGAAGGTGGTAAATGACCTTTTAATGGCTTCAGACCGAGGCTCTGCATCTGTCCTCGTGCTCCTAGACCTTAGTGCTGCCTTTGATACCATCGATCACCACATTCTTCTGGAGAGATTGGAAACCCAGATTGGTCTACATGGACAAGTTCTGGCCTGGTTTAGATCTTATCTGTCGGAAAGATATCAGTTTGTCTCTGTGAATGGTTTGTCCTCTGACAAATCAACTGTACATTTCAGTGTTCCTCAAGGTTCCGTTTTGGGACCATTATTGTTTTCACTATATATTTTACCTCTTGGGGATGTCATTAGAAAACATAATGTTAACTTTCACTGCTATGCGGATGACACACAGCTGTACATTTCAATGAAACATGGTGAAGCCCCCAAATTGCCCTCGCGAGAAGCCTGTGTTTCAGCCATAAGGAAGTGGATGGCTGCAAACTTTCTACTTTTAAAATCGGACAAAACAGAGATGCTTGTTCTAGGTCCCAAGAAACAAAGAGATCTTCTGTTGAATCTGACAATTAATCTTGATGGTTGTACAGTCGTCTCAAATAAAACTTACTCTGGACCCTGATCTCTCTTTTGACGAACATATCAAGACTGTTTCAAGGACAGCTTTTTTCCATCTACGTAACGTTGCAAAAATCAGAACATTTCTGTCCAAAAATGATGCAGAAAAATGTATCCATGCTTTTGTTACTTCTAGGTTAGACTACTGCAATGCTCTACTTTCCGGCTACCCGGATAAAGCACTAAATAAACTTAATTTAGTGCTAAATACGGCTGCTAGAATCCTGACTAGAACCAAAAATGTTGATCATATTACTTCAGTGCTAGCCTCCCTACACTGGCTTCCTGTTAAGGCAAGGGCTGATTTCAAGGTTTTACTGCTAACCTACAAAGCATTACATGGGCTTGCTCCTACCTATCTTTCCGATTTGGTCCTGCCGTACATACCTACACGTACGCTACGGTCACAAGACGCAGGCCTCCTAATTGTCCCTAGAATTTCTAAGCAAACAGCTGGAGGCAGGGCTTTCTCCTATAGAGCTCCATTTTTATGGAATGGTCTGCCTACCCATGTGAGAGACGCAGACTCGGTCTCAACTTTTAAGTCTTTACTGAAGACTCATCTCTTCAGTGGGTCATATGATTGAGTGTAGTCTGGCCCAGGAGTGTGAAGGTGAACGGAAAGGCTCTGGAGCAACGAACCGCCCTTGCTGTCTCTGCCTGGCCGGTTGCCCTCTCTCCACTGGGATTCTCTGCCTCTAACCCTATTACAGGGGCTGAGTCCCTGGCTTACTGGTGCTCTTTCATGCCGTCCCTAGGAGGGGTGCGTCACTTGAGTGGTTTGAATCACTGAGTGATCTTCCTGTCTGGGTTGGCGCCCCCCCTTGGGTTGTGCCGTGGCGGAGATCTTTGTGGGCTATACTCGGCCTTGTCTCAGGATGGTAAGTTGGTGGTTGAAGATATCTCTCTAGTGGTGTGGGGGCTGTGCTTTGGCAAAGTGGGTGGGGTTATATCCTTCCTGTTTGGCCCTGTCCCGGGGTATCATCGAATGGGGCCACAGTGTCTCCTGACCCCTCCTGTCTGAGCCTACAGTATTTATGCTGCAGTAGTTTATGTGTCGGGGGGCTAGGGTCAGTTTGTTATATCTGGAGTACTTCTCCTGTCTTATCCTGTGTCCTGTGTGAATGTAAGTATGCTCTCTCTAATTCTCTCTTTCTCTCTTTCTTTCTTTCTTTCTCTCTCTCGGAGGACCTGAGCCCTAGGACCATGCCTCAGGACTACCTGGCATGATGACTCCTTGCTGTCCCCAGTCCACTTGGCCGTGCTGCTGCTCCAGTTTCAACTGTTCTGCCTGCGGCTATGGAACCCTGACCTGTCCACCGGATGTGCTACCTGTCCCAGACCTGCTGTTTTCAACTCTCTAGAAACTGCAGGAGCGGTAGAGATACTCTTAATGATCGGCTATGAAAAGCCAACTGACATTTACTCCCGAGGTGCTGACTTGCTGCACCCTCAACAACTACTGTGATTATTATTATTTGACCATGCTGGTAATTTATGAACATTTGAACATCTTGGCCATGTTCTGTTATAATCTCCACCCGGCACAGCCAGAAGAGGACTGGCTACCCCTCATAGCCTGGTTCCTCTCTAGGTTTCTTCCTAGGTTTTGGCCTTTCTAGGGAGTTCTTCCTAGCCACCGTGCTTCTACACCTGCATTGCTTGCTGTTTGGGGTTTTAGGCTGGGTTTCTGTACAGCACTTTGAGATATCAGTTGATGTAAGAAGGGCTATATAAATACATTTGATTTGATTTCCCACGGGGGGACCAGGGTTCAATTCCCACGGTGGGACCAGGATGAATATGTTTGAACTTTCCAATTTGTAAGTCGCTCTGGATAAGAGCGTCTGCTAAATGACTTAAATGTAAATGTTAAATGATTTGATTTGAATGGCATCAAACACCTGGAAACCATACTTTTGATGTATATGATTCTACTGATTCCACCCCAGTCATTACCACGAGCCCGTCCTCTCCAATTAAGGTGCCACCAACCTCCTGTGATGTTACCACATAAACGCTATCACACTTATTGCACCCTCCTCTCCCATACTCCTCCATCCATCCATCCTTCCATCCTTCCCCATTCTCCCCACTTCCCTCCCCAAACTCCCCTCCTCCCTCCTTCCCTTGCTGCTTCCCGTAGTGATGTAACATGGTCTGTGTGATATCAGTGGAGATGTAGGAGAGGAGACAGATGCATTAAAGTTGGATGAGGTTTAGATGAAATAGTAATTTAGCTGTCAGTCTGTTGGCAGGGGATCTGTGGTACAGCTTTATCCATAGGGCTGTGTGTGTCAATGACAGCTTGTAAGTAAGCATTTCGCTGGACTATTTTACACCTGTTGTATCCTGTGCATGCAACAAATATACTTGTATTTGATTTGAACCCTGGTGTGCTACCAAAATGGGTGTGCATATTACGCAAATGTCTACCAACCCAAAAGCTGTGAGTTCAAATCTCATCATGGACAAATTTAGCTAATTAGCAACTTTTCAACTACTTACTACTTTTTAGCTACTTTGTAACTAAACTCAGCAAAAAAAGAAATGTCCTCTCACTGTCAACTGCATTTATTTTTGCATAAGTATTTGTATGAACATAACAAGATTCAACAACTGAGACATACTGAACAAGTTCCACAAACATGTGACTAACAGAAATGGAATAATGTGTCCCTGAACAAAGGGGGGGGGCAAAATTCAAAGTAGCAGTCAGTATCGGAAGTGTGCCTCCAGCTGCATTAGCTGCAGTGCATCTCTTCCTCATGGACTGCACCTGATTTGCCAGTTCTTGCTGTAAGATGTTACCCCACTCTTCCACCAAGGCACCTGCAAGTTCTCTGACATTTCTGGGGGGAATTTTTATTTAAAAAAATGTATTTCACCTTTATTTAACCAGGTAGGCCAGTTGAGAACAAGTTCTCAATTACAACTGCGACCTGGCCAAGATAAAGCAAAACATGTTGACAAAAACAACAACACAGAGTTACAGATGGGAATAAACAAACGTAGAGTCAATAACACAATAGAAAAATCTATATACAGTGTGTGCAAATGTAGTAAGATTAGGGAGGAATGGTCCTAGCCCTCACCCTCCGATCCAACAGGTCCCAGACATGCTCATTGGGATTGAGATCTGGGCTCTTCGCTGGCCATGGCAGAACACTGACATTCCTGTCTTGCAGGAAATCACGCACAGAATGAGCAGTATGGCTGGTGGCATTGTCAGGATGAGCCTACGGGAAGGGTACCACATGAGGGAGGAGGATGTCTTCCCTGTAACACACAGCGTTGAGATTGCCTGCAATGACAACAAGCTCAGTTCGATGACACACCGCCCCAGACCATGACGGACCATCCACCTCCAAATCGATCCCGCTCCAGAGTACAGTCCTCGGCGTAACGCTCATTCCTTCGACGATAAACGCGAATCCGACCATCACACCTGGTGAGACAAAACCGCGACTCGTCAGTGAAGAGCACTTTTTGCCAATCCTGTCCAGTCCAGCGCGGTGGGTTTGTGCCCATAGGCTATGTCGTTGCCGGTGATGTCTGGTGAGGACCTGCCTTACAACAGGCCTACAAGCCCTCAGTCCAGCCTCTCTCAGCCTATTGCGGACAGTCTGAGCACGGATGGAGGGATTGTGCGTTCCTGGTGTAACTCGGGCAGTTGTTGTTGCCATCCTGTACCTGTCCTGCAGGTGTGATGTTTGGATGTACCGATCCTGTGCAGGTGTTGTTACACGTGGTCTGCCACTGCGAGGACGATCAGCTGTTCGTCTTGTCTCCATGTAGCGCTGTCTTAGGCGTCTCACAGTACGGACATTGCAATTTATTGCCCTGGTCACATCTGCAGTCCTCATGCCTCCCTGCAGCATGCCTAAGGCACATTCACGCAGAGGAACAGGGACCCTGGGCATCTTTCTTTTGGTGTTTTTCTGAGTCAGTAGAAAGGCCTCTTTAGTTTCCTAAGTTTTCATAACTGTGACATTAATTGCCTTAATCTTTTTTTGCTGAGTTTACGTAGCATGTTAGTTAACCATTACCCAAACCCTAACCTTAACCCTTTTAGCTAACTCTTCCCCTAACCCTAACCTTAACCCTTTAACCTAACTCCTAAACTTAACCCTAATCTTCACCCCAACCCCTCGCGTAGCTAACGTTAGCCACCTAGCTAGAATTTTTAACATATTATACGTTTTTCAAATTTGTAACATATTGTACATTTGTAAATTCGTAACATATTGTACGTTTTACAAATTCGCAACATACCTATAATACGAATTGTCATTTGGAACATATCATGCAAATTGGGTGATAGAAATCCACAAATTAATACATACCTTACGAAACATAACATATCTTACTAAAGACCTAAAGAGCTAAAACATTTTTTTTCTAGCAAAACAAACTGGTCTCAGAGCATTTCGTATTATTCTGTGCGTAAATCCATGACAGTCCATTTAATGGGCTGTCTTGGATTTACGCACAGAATAATACAAAATGCTCTGAGACCAGTTAGTTAGAAGAAAAAAAATGTTTTAGCGCTTTAGGTCTTAAGATTTGAACGGTTTGGGCCAGAGACGAGTTGTTTTCTGCATTGTAAAGGTGCAAACACGGACACAAAGCCATGCTCTGTTTGTTCCTATGGCAGAGGCTGTGGTACAAGCCTTATCAGACTTGCCTATGCTAATGGTTTGTACAGGCAAAGTAAAATTATACAAATGACTTTGCTGGTGATGTGCACCCCTCAAATTATGCAAATGTAACAACAGCCTTAGCGCACTGGACTTGAAACAATGATACCGATGTAATGTAACCATGTGCTATACAATGTATTATCTGAGCGGCACTGGTGCTCCCAAGTCAAAATTCCGTTGCTTTCCACAGAGCACGTTTATAAGTGATTGTTCAATAAAATAATAAAGATTAGGGAAAGTTTTGCGACACACCTGAGAGTTCCTCAAGGCACACCGGTTGAAAACCACTATCAGATAGATGATACAGATATACCATTCACCTATAATTGTGAATGAGTGTGTTAGACTTCTAATCTGGCTAGTGACCATTTTAGTTTATCCAGAATAGTGATCAATGTTGAGTTTAATCCAGTTGTTTTTTAATAGAACCTTTATTTAACTAGGCAAATTAAAACAAATTATTATTTAACCCAGACGACGCTGTGCCAATTGTGCACCACCCTATGGGACTCCCAATCCCAGCCAGATGTGATACAGCCTGGATTCAAACCAGGGACTGTAGTGACACCTCTTGCACTGAGATGCAGGGCCTTAGACCCCTGCACCACTCGGGAGCCCGATGAGTATACTTAATTTAAAGTCCTCATAATGGTATTTATCATTTATCCACTGTATTAGTTTTACATACTGCATGCAGTTTTATTACATATATAGATGTTACCAGAATACATTCACTGTACTACCCGGAGCTTAATAATAATTTCATTTCTTAATAGCCAAGCTGAAATAACCCAAAGAACCCATTTGAAATTGCAGCTCAAATAGCCAATCCCAGTATTGTTATATTTCTATTCGCATCTCCCGTCCCAATTTCCTTATCTCATAGAGCCGTCTGTCAAAATACATTTTAAAAAGCCTCATTTTTCTCACAGCTTTACATTTAATTTCTACATGTCTGTCTGTGTGTCAGTCTGTCTGTGTGCGTCTTAAATCCCATGGAAGCCGAGTTCAAAGACACTCTCTCAAAGTTGAGTCAGAGCTTCCTGAATCTACTTCAATGCTTCTACACTCAGTTATGGTCTATAATCCTGTGTGTGTGTGTTGAGTAAGATACTTAGCCGTGTCTGTAGGAAGAGATCATTGATTCACCTAAGCCCATTCAGTTTGTGAGTCATCAAAAATCTATTGATTTACATTTACATTACATTTAAGTCATTTAGCAGACGCTCTTATCCAGAGCGACTTACAAATTGGTGCATTCATCTTATGATATCCAGTGGAACAACCACTTTACAATAATGCATCTAACTCTTTTAAGGGGGGGGGGGGTTAGAAGGATTACTTTATCCTATCCTAGGTATTCCTTAAAGAGGTGGGGTTTCAGGTGTCTCCGGAAGGTGGTGATTGACTCCGCTGACCTGGCGTCGTGAGGGAGTTTGTTCCACCATTGGGGTGCCAGAGCAGCGAACAGTTTTGACTGGGCTGAGCGGGAACTGTACTTCCTCAGAGGTAGGGAGGCGAGCAGGCCAGAGGTGGATGAACGCAGTGCCCTTGTTTGGGTGTAGGGCCTGATCAGAGCCTGAAGGTACGGAGGTGCCGTTCCCCTCACAGCTCCGTAGGCAAGCACCATGGTCTTGTAGCGGATGCGAGCTTCAACTGGAAGCCAGTGGAGAGAGCGGAGGAGCGGGGTGACGTGAGAGAACTTGGGAAAGTTGAACACCAGACGGGCTGCGGCGTTCTGGATGAGTTGTAGGGGTTTAATGGCACAGGCAGGGAGCCCAGCCAACAGCGAGTTGCAGTAATCCAGACGGGAGATGACAAGTGCCTGGATTAGGACCTGCGCCGCTTCCTGCGTGAGGCAGGGTCGTACTCTGCGAATGTTGTAGAGCATGAACCTACAGGAACGGGTCACCGCCTTGATGTTAGTTGAGAACGACAGGGTGTTGTCCAGGATCACGCCAAGGTTCTTAGCACTCTGGGAGGAGGACACAATGGAGTTGTCAACCGTGATGGCGAGATCATGGAACGGGCAGTCCTTCCCCGGGAGGAAGAGCAGCTCCGTCTTGCCGAGGTTCAGCTTGAGGTGGTGATCCGTCATCCACACTGATATGTCTGCCAGACATGCAGAGATGCGATTCACCACCTGGTTATCAGAGGGGGGAAAGGAGAAGATTAATTGTGTGTCGTCTGCATAGCAATGATAGGAGAGACCATGTGAGGATATGACAGAGCCAAGTGACTTGGTGTATAGCGAGAATAGGAGAGGGCCTAGAACAGAGCCCTGGGGGACACCAGTGGTGAGAGCACGTGGTGCGGAGACAGATTCTCGCCACGCCACCTGGTAGGAGCGACCTGTCAGGTAGGACGCAATCCAAGCGTGGGCCGCGCCGGAGATGCCCAGCTCGGAGAGGGTGGAGAGGAGGATCTGATGGTTCACAGTATCAAAGGCAGCCGATAGGTCTAGAAGGATGAGAGCAGAGGAGAGAGAGTTAGCTTTAGCAGTGCGGAGCGCCTCCGTGACACAGAGAAGAGCAGTCTCAGTTGAATGACTAGTCTTGAAACCTGACTGATTTGGATCAAGAAGGTCATTCTGAGAGAGATAGCAGGAGAGCTGGCCAAGGACGGCACGTTCAAGAGTTTTGGAGAGAAAAGAAAGAAGGGATACTGGTCTGTAGTTGTTGACATCGGAGGGATCGAGTGTAGGTTTTTTCAGAAGGGGTGCAACTCTCGCTCTCTTGAAGACGGAAGGGACGTAGCCAGCGGTCAAGGATGAGTTGATGAGCGAGGTGAGGTAAGGGAGAAGGTCTCCGGAAATGGTCTGGAGAAGAGAGGAGGGGATAGGGTCAAGCGGGCAGGTTGTTGGGCGGCCGGCCGTCACAAGACGCGAGATTTCATCTGGAGAGAGAGGGGAGAAAGAGGTCAAAGCACAGGGTAGGGCAGTGTGAGCAGAACCAGCGGTGTCGTTTGACTTAGCAAACGAGGATCGGATGTCGTCGACCTTCTTTTCAAAATGGTTGACGAAGTCATCAGCAGAGAGGGAGGAGGGGGGAGGAGGGGGAGGAGGATTCAGGAGGGAGGAGAAGGTGGCAAAGAGCTTCCTAGGGTTAGAGGCAGATGCTTGGAATTTAGAGTGGTAGAAATTGGCTTTAGCAGCAGAGACAGAAGAGGAGAATGTAGAGAGGAGGGAGTGAAAGGATGCCAGGTCCGCAGGGAGGCGAGTTTTCCTCCATTTCCGCTCGGCTGCCCGGAGCCCTGTTCTGTGAGCTCGCAATGAGTCGTCAAGCCACGGAGCAGGAGGGGAGGACCGAGCCGGCCTGGAGGATAGGGGACATAGAGAGTCAAAGGATGCAGAAAGGGAGGAGAGGAGGGTTGAGGAGGCAGAATCAGGAGATAGGTTGGAGAAGGTTTGAGCAGAGGGAAGAGATGATAGGATGGAAGAGGAGAGAGTAGCGGGGGAGAGAGAGCGAAGGTTGGGACGGCGCGATACCATCCGAGTAGGGGCAGTGTGGGAAGTGTTGGATGAGAGCGAGAGGGAAAAGGATACAAGGTAGTGGTCGGAGACTTGGAGGGGAGTTGCAATGAGATTAGTGGAAGAACAGCATCTAGTAAAGATGAGGTCAAGCGTATTGCCTGCCTTGTGAGTAGGGGGGGAAGGTGAGAGGGTGAGGTCAAAAGAGGAGAGGAGTGGAAAGAAGGAGGCAGAGAGGAATGAGTCAAAGGTAGACGTGGGGAGGTTAAAGTCACCCAGAACTGTGAGAGGTGAGCCATCCTCAGGAAAGGAACTTATCAGGGCGTCAAGCTCATTGATGAACTCTCCAAGGGAACCTGGAGGGCGATAAATGATAAGGATGTTAAGCTTGAAAGGGCTGGTAACTGTGACAGCATGGAATTCAAAGGAGGCGATAGACAGATGGGTCAGGGGAGAAAGAGAGAATGTCCACTTGGGAGAGATGAGGATCCCAGTGCCACCACCCCGCTGACCAGAAGCTCTCGGGGTGTGCGAGAACACGTGGGCAGACGAGGAGAGAGCAGTAGGAGTAGCAGTGTTATCAGTGGTAATCCATGTTTCCGTCAGTGCCAAGAAGTCGAGGGACTGGAGGGAAGCATAGGCTGAGATGAACTCTGCCTTGTTGGCCGCAGATCGGCAGTTCCAGAGGCTGCCTGAGACCTGGAACTCCACGTGGGTCGTGCGGGCTGGGACCACCAGGTTAGAGTAGCAGCGGCCACGCGGTGTGAAGCGTTTGTATGGTCTGTGCAGAGAGGAGAGAACAGGGATAGACAGACACATAGTTGACAGGCTACAGAAGAGGCTACGCTAATGCAAAGGAGATTGGAATGACAAGTGGACTACACGTCTCGAATGTTCAGAAAGTTAAGCTTACGTTGCAAAAAATCTTATTGACTAAAATGATATGGTACTGCTGGCTGGTGAAATAGGCTAGCTAGCAGTGGCTGCGTTGTTGACTTTGTTTGAAAGTGTAGCTGGCTAGGTAACCTCTAACTGGCTAGGTAACCTCGACAATTACTCTAGACTACACAATTATCTTGGATACAAAGACGGCTATGTAGCCAGCTAAGATCAAACAAATCAAACTGTTGTACTGTAATGAAATGAAATGTAATACTACCTGTGGAGCAAAGCGGAATGCAACTACTCACTCCAACCCGGAAGTGCGTATCGTAGAGGGAGAGGCAATAGAAGTGTTGTTTCTTGTATTATTGTCTTTTGTGTCTTTAGAGGACTGCTTCACCTTAATGTCCCCTTTCCCCCCTTTCCCTTTTCTTCTGTCCTTATTTTGTCCCACTTTGTCCCTTCTTTGTCCCTTCTTCTCTTCTGCCAACTAGACACTCCTTGTTAGCTAGCTAGCTTCTTCCAGGAATGTCCCTAGCAACTGCCTAGCAACAGGTAAACAACTTAGCTAGCTAAGAAAACGGTATAATTTTATGAAAAAATTGTTACTTTTTCAAAAGCCTTTCTTCTTTGTTTGCTGCTTGTTTGGTCTCCTATTCAGTTTGCAGTTTTCTTTTGATTTTTTTCGATGTACTTTACTCTAAAAAAAACATTTAAATTTCAATATTTGTAGGAGCTCATCTTTTCAGCTGCTGCTGCTTAATGGGAGATCAAATAAAATATTGATCTCAGTTTTCCAAGGTAATCTTCTCACCCCTGTAGGAAGATAGGAGAGAATCTGTTCTGTGTAAACATATCCACATGCTGCACATACATACAGTCATGCACAGGCTGACACACACACAAAAATGATATGAATGGGCACTGTTGCACTCATTGATGCACATATAGATTCATGCACACACGTTCTCACGCATGTTTGCACACACAAATACACACACACACGCTGATTATTGTCTTGTTGTGTGTGTTGTTGGCAGACTATCCTGGTGGGGGATAGTGGAGTGGGTAAGACGTCTCTTCTGGTCCAGTTTGACCAGGGCAAGTTCATCCCTGGATCCTTCTCTGCTACTGTTGGCATCTGCTTCACGGTGAGTGAGTGAGTGAGTGAGTGAGTGAGGGAATGTGTGAGAGAGTGAGTGTGTGAGTGAGAGAGTGAGTGAATGTAATCAATCAATCGCCCCTCTTGTCTCATCTCCTCAGAACAAGGTGGTGACTGTAGACAACGTGAAGGTAAAACTACAGGTAAGTCAATCTGAATGAATCCCTGTTCAAATATTTTTTGTTGCACAGAAAGGGGGATTTATTTTAATATTGTGTATTCTTTTCTCTTCATGTCAGATGTGGGACACTGCAGGCCAGGAGCGGTTCAGGAGCGTGACACATGCCTATTACAGGGACGCCCATGGTAAAACAGTCTTGACACATGCCTACACTCTTAGAAAAAAAGGTGCTATCTAGAGGATTCTTACAGAATTCTTCGTCTGTCCCCATAGGAGAACCCTTTGAAGAACTTTTTTTGGTTGCAGGTAGAACCCTTTTCGGTTCCATGTAGAATCCTTTCTACAGAGGCTTCTACATGTAACCAAAAGGGTTATCCTATGGGGACAGCCGAAGAACCCTTTTGGAACACTTTTTTCGAAGAGAGAACTACAGGAAGGCACAATAAAACATTATTGACACATGCCTACTACAGGGAGACCCAGTAAAACAGTCTTGACACATGCCTACTACAGGAAGACCCAGTAAAACAGTCTTGACACATGCCTACTACGGGAAGACCCAGTAAAACAGTCTGGACACATGCCTACTACAGGAAGACCCAGTAAAACAGTCTTGACACATGCCTACTACAGGAACACCCAGTAAAACAGTCTGGACACATGCCTACTACAGGAACACCCAGTAAAACAGTCTGGACACATGCCTACTACAGGAACACCCAGTAAAACAGTCTGGACACATGCCTACTACAGGAAGACCCAGTAAAACAGTCTGGACACATGCCTACTACAGGAAGACCCAGTAAAACAGTCTGGACACATGCCTACTACAGGAACACCCAGTAAAACAGTCTGGACACATGCCTACTACAGGAAGACCCAGTAAAACAGTCTGGACAGATGCCTACTACAGGAAGACCCAGTAAAACAGTCTGGACAGATGCCTACTACAGGAAGACCCAGTAAAACAGTCTTGACAGATGCCTACTACAGGAAGACCAAGTAAAACAGTCTTGACAGATGCCTACTACAGGAAGACCCAGTAAAACAGTCTTGACACATGCCTACTACAGGAAGACCAAGTAAAACAGTATTGACACATGCCTACTACAGGAAGACCCAGTAAAACAGTCTTGACAGATGCCTACTACAGGAAGACCCAGTAAAACAGTCTTGACAGATGCCTACTACAGGAAGACCCAGTAAAGCAGTCTTGACACATGCCTACTACAGGAAGACCCAGTAAAGCAGTCTTGACACATGCCTACTACAGGAAGACCCAGTAAAACAGTCTTGACACATGCCTACTACAGGAAGACCCAGTAAAACAGTCTGGACACATGCTTACGTAACAGATGTGATCATACTGTACTTCTTAACTCTCTTGCGTTGTGTTTTTGAAGAAAGGACTGCCCAGCCAGTGGTCCCAGTTGGTGTTTATTCTGACGGTAGACAAAAGGAAGCACATTAGATGTGTAGGACAACAGTATGTTGATGGCTGTAGATTTGGGATTTGTGTGTTAGCATGGAAATAACTGTGAATTAGCATGGAGTTAATGTGACCATTACAATTAAATCATGCGAGCGAACTTGCTCTTACAGCAATAACATAAAAAGCACATCCCAGGATGCTCCCAATATCTAACAAGTACCGTACACATCACAGGAGGTTGGTGGCACCTTAATTGGGGAGGACGGGTTCGTGTTAATGCCTGGAGCGGAATAAGTGGAATGGTATCAAATACATCAAACACATGGTTTCCACGTGTTTGATGCCTTTCCCTCCATTTGATTCCATTCGCTCCATTCCAGCCATTATCATGAGCCATCCTTCCCCTCAGTAGCCTCCTGTGGTACACATACAGTACCAATCAAAAGTTTGGACATGCCTACTCATTCAAGGGTTTCCTTTTTTTTTAAACAATTTTCGATATTGTAGAATAATAGTGAAGACATCAAAACTATGAAATAACACTTATAGAATCATGTAGTAACCAAAAAAGTGTTAAACCAATCAAAATATATTTTTCAAAGTAGCCACCCTTTGCCTTGATGACAGCTTTGCACACTCTTGGCATTCTCTCAACCAGCTTCACCTGGAATGCTTTTCCAACAGTCTTGAAGGAGTTCCAACATATTATTCTGAGCACTTGTTGGCTGCTTTTCCTTCACTCAGCGGTCCATCTCACCCCAAACCATCTCAATTGGGTTGAGGTCAGGTGATTGTGGAGGCCAGGTCATCTGATGCAGGACTCCATCACTCTCCTTCTTGGTCAAATAGCCCTTACACTGATTGGAGGTGTGTTGGGTCATTGTCCTGTTGAAAAACAAATGATTGTCCCACTAAGCGCAAACCAGATGGGATGGAGTATCGCTGCAGAATGCTGTGGTAGCCATGCTGGTTAAGTGTGCCTTGAATTCTAAATAAATCATCACAGTGTCACCAGCAAAGCACCAACACACCATCACACCTCCTCCTCCATGCTTCACGGGGGAACCACACATGCGGAGATCATCCGTTCACCTACGCTGCATCTGCATCTCACATTTGGACTCATCAGACCAAAGGACAGATTTCCACCGGTCTAATGTCCATTGATCATGTTTCTTGGCCCAAGCAAGTCTCTTCTTATTATTGGTGTCCTTTAGTATTGGTTTCTTTGCAGCAATTCGACCATGAAGGCTTGATTCACGCAGTCTCCTCTGAACAGTTCTGTCTGTTACTTGAACTCTTTGAAGCATTTATTTTGGCTGCAATCTGAGGTGCAGTTAACTCTAATGACCTTATCCTCTGCAGCAGAGGTAACTCTGGGTCTTCCTTACTTGTGGCGATCCTCATGAGAGTCAGTTTCATAGCGCTTGATCGTTTTTGACGACTGCACTTGAAGAAACGTTCAAGTTCTTGAAATCTTCTGGATTGACTGACCTTCATGTCTTAAAGTAATGATGAACTGTCCTTACTCTTTGCTTATTTGAGCTGTTCTTGCCATAATATGGACTTGGTATTTTACAAAATAGGGCTATCTTCTGTATACCACCCCTACCTTGTCACAACACAACTGATTGGCTCAAATGCATTAAGAAGGAAAGAAATTCCACAAATGTACTTTTAACAAGGCACACCTGTTAATTGAAATACATTCCAGGTGACTACCTCATTAAGTTGGTTGAGAGAATGCCAAGAGTGTGCAAAGCTGTCATCAATGCAAAGGGTGGCTACTTTGAAAAATATATTTTGATTGGTTTAACACTTTTTTTTTTCCTCACAAATACCATATGTGCTATTTCATAGTTTTGATGTCTTCACCATTTTTCTACGATGTAGAAAATAGTAAAAATAAAGAAAAGCCCTTGAATGAGTAGATGTTTGCAAACTTTTGACTGGTACTGTATATATAAAGTATATATACACATAATAAACTCGTACACATTGTAAACACATAAATAGAATGCACTATTTCAGAACGTGATTTATCACTTGCATGTCAATATCAGACTGAGAAGAATTTACGATCTCCCCCTATCTGCAAGCATGACCAATGGCAATATACCTTATTGATATGTAAATTCAACCAACCAATAGGAATACACAAACATTGAATACATATTTCTGCAGTGTCAAGGGGATATCACAACGAACCCTGTTACACCTTCTACAGGGTCACCTACAGTAAAACAGTCTTGTCAAGCCATCAATCTGGTTCTGGCCAGACTGGCCAGGGATCTCAGCCATAAGGAGATACTTGATTATAACTTTAGTTATTTATATCATATACATTCATCTATTATTCATAGAGCTACATTTCATGTTTTTTCTTTCTTTCTCACAGCCTTACTCCTTTTATATGACATCACCAGCAAATCCTCCTTTGACAACATACGGGTGAGTCTTGGTCTCTGCCTGACACCTCTGCCTGACACCTCTGCCATTATAATGTCTTTAACTGGTGATGCCCTGCAGAATTGTAATATTATAAAGACAAATGACTAATCATACCAATTATGAGGAGGATATTGCCTGAAATGTAAACTGATACCATAAAGTGTTGACATGAACAATAATGTGTGTATTTGTGCATGTGAAAACTAAATGGCCGAGTTCCTGCGCGACTACATTGCATTGTATCAACCAAAAGTTGTATTCCACGTCATTGACTGCGCAGTTGGGCACTAGATTACTGTATCATATGATGTTATTAGCTGAAATGTTAAATACAGTGCGTTTGGAAGGTATTAACATTTTGTTACGTTAAAGCCTTATTCTAAGATTTATTAAATAATTCCCACCCCCCCCCCATCAACCTACACACAATAGCCCATAATGACAAAGCAAAAACAGGTTTTTAGAAATGTTTGCAATTAAAAAAAAAACATAACTATCAAATTTACATAAGTATTCAGAACCTTTACTCAGTACTTTGTTGAAGCACCTTTGGCAGCGATTACAGCGTAGAGTATTTTTGGGTATGACGGTACAAGCTTGATACACCTGTATTTGGGGAGTTTCTCCCATTCTTCTCTGCAGATCCTCTCAAGCTCTGTCAGGTTGCATGGGGAGCGTCGCTGCACAGCTATTTTTAGGTCTCTCCAATCCAATCAAGTCTGTGCTCAGGCTGGGCTGCTCAAGGACATTCAGAGACTTGTCCCGAAGCCACTCCTGCGTTGTCTTGACTGTGTGCTTAGGGTCGTTGTCCTGTTGGAAGGTGAAGCTTTTCCCCAGTCTGAGGTCCTGAGTGCTCTGGAGCAGGTTTTCATCAAGGATCTCTCTGTACTTTGCTCCATTCATCTTTCCCTCAATCCTGACTAGTCTCACAGTCCCTGCCACTGAAAAACATCCCCACAGCATGATGCTGCCACCACCACACCACCCTGCATACCACTGCTGGCTTGCTTCTGAAGCTAAGCAAGGTTGGTCCTGGTCAGTCCTTGGATGGGAGACCAGATGCTGCTGGAAGTGGTGTTGGAGGGCCAGTAGGAGGCACTCTTTCCTCTGGTCTAAAAAGTATCCCAATGCACCAGGGCAGTGACACCTTCGACCTCATGGCTTGGTTTTTGCTCTGACATGCGCTGTCAACTGTGGGACCTTATTTAGACAGGTGTGTGCCTCTCCAAATCATGTCCAATCAATTGAATTTACCACAGGTGGACTCCAATCAAGTTGTAGAAACATCTCAAGGATGATCATTGGAAACAGGATGCACCTGAGGTCAATTTCGAGTCTCATAGCAAAGAGTCTGAATAATTATGTAAATAAGGTATTTCTGTTTTGTTTTTTAATACATGAGTAAATATTTCAAAAAACATGTTTTTGCTTTGTCATTATGTGGTATTGTGTGTAGATTGATGCGGACAAACGTTTATTTAATCCATTTTAGAATAAGGCTGTAACGTAACAAAATGTTGAAAAGGTCAAGGGATCTGAATACACTGTACCTATCCATGCGTGGTAAGATCTGGCATGCGTCTGCAATGTAGTTGGCCACGAACTCAACCCTAAAGCAATACTCGTTGCTCCCAGTTTACAGGTACTGTAGTATTGTTCGGGTTTCCTACTTGTTACGAACTCAGCATTAGCTGTATTCCCGCAACCTCCCTTCTTGTCCTCTGATTGGCTGTTTCTCCCTCTGTAGGCGTGGCTTACAGAGATTCATGAGTATGCACAGAGGGATGTAGTCATCATGTTGCTGGGCAACAAGGTGAGAGGAATGGACGAAATGGATAGGCCTGAAAAGCTTTTTGTAGTGGAAGAAACGGAGAAATGTGCTGTTCGCTCTACCTCACATAACACCACACACAAATGATTGGACACACTCTCTGACTCACTCAAGCTGGTTATTCTTTCCAGTTATTCAACAGAAATGAGACGTTCAGATAATGAAAGTGCATTGTGTTTTACTCTGTTGACACTAAGATATTTGGCCTATTTGGATATTTTGGCCTTTCTCTTCTCCAATGGTGTGAATCTCTTTTCCCCCTACAGGCGGACATGGCCAGTGAAAGAGTGATCAGGAGAGACGAAGGAGAGAAGCTTGCCAGGGTGAGCAGCATGGTCCCCTGTGAAGTAAATCATACATTGATGCCAAGAACAGATATGTGCAACATTTACAGTTACACCAATATGTAGATCCTAATTTCAATTTAGGATTAAGCACACAGTATTCCAAATTGACAATCCAATCCTTACCCAAGTTGAATGTAATAGATCTGTTTTCCTCTCCAAGGAGTATTCTGTTCCTTTCATGGAGACAAGTGCCAAGACTGGGGTGAACGTTGATCTGGCTTTCATTGCAGTGGCAAAGTAAGTGACAACACAGATACTCTGTTACTACACCCACACTGGCGTCATGGAATTACTCTATGTGAACAATAAAAAAAATGTCTCCCTCACTTTTTTTGTGCTCATCCTGCCATCCCTTCCTCCATCCATCCATCTTTCTTTCCCTTCTGCAGGGAGCTGAAGCACAGGGCAGTACATGGCCAGCAGCCCAACGAGCCCACGTTCCAGATTCATGAGTACATTGAGTCTCAGAAGGAAAAGTCTGGTTGCTGTAGCTACTTCTGATGCAGATACCTCTTTCTCTCCCCTCTGACTCTATACTCCCCCGATCTGCATCAGCTCTGCCAGGTACAACCAAGGGGTGTGAAGAGGTGCCACCTAAGCAGTACACAGCAAGGAACTTACAGGGAGGGAAGTACATCAACTAATCAGCTTCGGATGAGTATGGGAGAATTGGCTTTGAGGTTTTTGCATTTATCTTTTACACAAGTACAGAAATGCCATAGAAACATTTCCCCCCTTTTACAAGGGAGAGCTGTCTCAAGATTAACACATTTCCCCTAGGACCCATGACACTGTGTTATCATTAAAATGCAGTGACATGCATGTGTCACAAGGTGGAAAGTGTTGGGTTCTAAGTCTGGATTGAGCAGGCAGAGTGAAGCAGAGGCAGACAACAAAATTATGTTTTCAAACACTTATTTTCTATGGCATGGTTTTCTCCACATAAATTGCGATCAAAGTTTAAGCATGTTCTCAGTTAAAATTCTTACTTCAATTCCATAATTATTTTCCATACTTCATAGCATGCTCTTTTAACTTTTAACTTTAAAACCCATGCTAGTTACAACCACAGATATACAAACCAAACAAAACAAAAAGGGTCCCAGGAAGTGATAGAGCCCAGGAGGCAGGCGTCCATTTTTACAAGAGCTCAATTTCAGCTTGACCAAACTCAATTAGCAATGTGCTCTCACCAAACAAAGCCATAACACGTTCCGACACAACCTGGGACCCACCATGCTTCCAGACAACATTCACTTCCTGTGAGAAGCTGCCTGGAACACAAAAACAAATGGGTTTAAATACAGCGTTCAAAAGCATATGATGTGTTAATCAAACAACACAATGCTTCCATGCAAATAACTCACACCTGCTTTCAGATATATAATAATACAATTTCATAATATTATGCTGCTGAAGTTATTTCAGGTTGCCAATTTGAATATGAACTTGAGTATTTTACTCAGAATTTTACAATATGTTATTTACCTGGTCAGTAGTTTCTTGTGAGAATGCCAAATGTTGTATTTGATGTATGCTGCATAAAAATGATATTTTCTAAAATGTTTTGTATTTGTCTCTCACTTCACTGGGAATATTGCGTGTGTGTGTGTGTGTGTGCGTGCGAGAGAGAGAGCGAGAGAGAGCGAGAGAGAGCGAGAGAGAGCGAGAGAGAGCGAGAGAGCGAGAGAGAGCGAGAGAGAGCGAGAGAGAGCGAGAGAGAGCGAGAGAGAGCGAGAGAGAGCGAGAGAGAGCGAGAGAGAGCGAGAGAGAGCGAGAGAGAGCGAGAGAGCGAGAGAGCGAGAGAGCTCAACGTTGGTACACACCGCCAGAGGGCATTGTCTTTTAATTTATGTTCTGTTATTCCCTGAGGGGCTGAAGGCATCATGGTCAAATGTAAAACAATGAATGTAATGTTCTTGTATTCACAATTGTGTGCTACATTTAACTTAGAAGGGTTTTATAGTTGACCTACTTTCATGAGATTCGTTTTTATTCTTTCAGGAACAAAGAAACGTGTTATCAGTTTGGATTACATCTATGGATGAGGAATAATGAAGAAGCTTTGCATTCACATAAATAGCCATAGCCTATCAATGAATTAAATTAAATTAATTATAACAAAGCAACAGTAAACATGTCGTCCCACACGAATGATACAGCACCCCCTTGGGCCAATCAGTGTAATTTTGTAAATTACGGATCTCTATGGCAAGATGCATTATTCACCTAAGTTTAATCAAAATCGAGCCAGTGGTGTCTGAGATATCGCATGTGACTAATGTACGTACAGTGGATTACTATGACCCCCCCTTGGGCCCATCAGTGTAATTTTGTAGATGATGGAATTTTATGGCAAGATGCATCATTCACCCAATCTTCGTCTGAGATATTGTGTGGGTTAGCTAGACTTATATGCCTGACCATGTATGCCAAATTTCATCACTCTAAGTCAAACAGATCAAGAGGTATAAACATGCCCGTTATAATGCCACCGTGAAGTCGATAATAATATTCTTGCATATGTTGTCTTGACAGGGTTTGCAACATGTGTACCATATTTTGGGACAATACAAATAACCTTGACTGATTTACAGTGCCTTCGGGAAAAGTATTCAGACCCCTTCACTTTTTCCACATTTTGTTATGTTACAGCCTTATTCTAAAATGGATTAAATAAAATAAATTCCTCAGCAATCTACACAAAATACCACATAATGACAATGCAAAAACAGTTTTTAAAAAATGTTTGCAAACGTATTAAAAATAAAAAACAGAAATACTTTATTTACATAAGTATTCAGACCCTTTGCTATGAGACTCAAAATTGAGCTGGAGTCCACCTGTGCTACATTCAATTGATTGGACATGATTTGGAAAGGCACACACCTGTCTATATAAGGTCCCACAGTTGACATTGCATGTCAGCGCAAAGACCAAGCTATGAGGTCGAAGGAATTGTCTGTAGAGTGCCGAGACAGGATTGTGTCAAGACACAGATCTGGGTAAAGGTACCAAAACATGTCTGCAAGCCCATAATCTACTTGATAAGTAATAGCCTAGGCGACAACCTTTGTTCATAGAGGAATTTAAAGGCAGCCCATTGGCTGTTTGATAAACTCAACGACAGTGTTAGTCTCCCCAACATGATGTTCCGGTTTTGAGGGGAAATGTAAAGAGAGCCACTTTTTGAATGTTAACAAGGGTTTTCACTAATTACCTCAGCCACAAAGTCAAAATTGGCTATATCGGAAAAATTTGCTTTTTGGTCTTAATTTTAAGGTTAGGGTTAAGGCATAAGTTCAGCAGTGTGGATAAGGTAGGGTTAGGTTTAAAATCTTAAGAACATTTTTTAAGAAGATAAATTGTTGACATAGGTGGGTTTCTGCTAAAGCCACTTTCTATCATTCTAAATTTCATCAGTTTGGATGAAACTCTTCCACCTTCTCCTCCATCCACTTTGAAAAGAAGGTTGACGACATCCGCTCCTCATTCACTACTGATCACACTCTCACAAAACTACCCTACGCCTTGACCTCTTTCTCTCCTCTCTCTCCAGATGAAATCCTGCAATTAGTGAGGTCCAGCCGCCCGACAACCTGCCCACTCTACCCCATCACCACCTCCCTTCTCCAGACCATCTCTGAAGACCTCACTTCACTCATCTCTGACCACTGGCTGAGTCCCCTCTGACTTCAAAATGGCCAGAGTAGCTCCCCTCCTCAAGAAACCAACAACTCTACAGACGAGTATCCCTTCTTTTCTTTCCAAAACACTTGAGCGTGCTGTCTCTGACCAACTCTCTCGCTATCTCTCTCAGAACGATCTTCTTGACCCTAACCAGTCAGGCTTCAAGACGAGTCACTCAAGCGAGACTGCTCTTCTCTGTGTCATGGAGGCTCTCTGCACTGCCAAAGCTGACTCTCTCCTCTGTTTTCATCCTCCTAGATCTATCTGCTGACTTTGACACTGTGAGACATCAGATCCTTCTCTCCACCCTCTCAGGGCTGGGCATCTCAGGCTCTGCACACTTTGGATTGCATCCTACCTGGCAGGCCGCTCCGATCTGGTACTGGTGACAACTCCACGGTGTCCCCCTCCCAGAGTGCAAAGAACCTTGGCATGACCCTGTCGTTCTCTGCAAACATGAAAGCAATGACTCGCTCCTGTAGGTTCATGAGCCACAACACCCTCCAAACTCGTCATCAAGCTCGAGACCCTGGGTCTCGACCCCGCCCTGTGCAACTGGGTCCTGGACTTCCTGACGGGCCGCCCCCAGGTGGTGAGGGTAGGTAACAACATCTCCACCCCGCTGATCCTCAACACTGGGGCCCCACAAGGGTGCGTTCTGAGCCCTCTCCTGTACTCCCTGTTCACCCACGACTGCGTGGCCATGCACGCCTCCAACTCAATCATCAAGTTTGCGGACGACACTACAGTGGTAGGCTTGATTACCAACAACGACGAGACGGCCTACAGGAAGGAGGTGAGGGCCCTCGGAGTGTGGTGTCAGGAAAATAACCTCACACTCAACGTCAACAAAACAAAGGAGATGATTGTGGACTTCAGGAAACAGCAGAGGGAGCACCCCCCTATCCACATCGACGGGTCAGTAGGGGAGAAGGTGGAAAGTTTTAAGTTCCTCGGTGTACATATCACGGACAAACTGAATTGGTCCACCCACACAGACAGCGTTGTGAAGAAGGCGCAGCAGCGCCTCTTCAACCTCAGGAGGCTGAAGAAATTCGGCTTGTCACCAAAAGCACTCACAAACTTCTACAGATGCACAATCGAGAGCATCCTGTCGGGCTGTATCACCACCTGGTAAGGCAACTGCTCCGCCCACAACCGTAAGGCTCTCCAGAGGGTAGTGAGGTCTGCAGAACGCATCACCGGGGGCAAACTACCTGCCCTCCAGGACACCTACACCACCCGATGTCACAGGAAGGCCATAAAGATCATCAAGGACAACAACCACCCAAGCCACTGCCTGTTCACCCCGCTATCATCCAGAAGGCGAGGTCAGTACAGGCGCATCAAAGCAGGGACCGAGAGACTGAAAAACAGCTTCTATCTCAAGGCCATCAGACTGTTAAACAGCCACCACTAACATTTAGCGGCCGCTGCCAACATAGTGACTCAACTCCAGCCACTTTAAAAATGTGAATTGATGGAAATTATGTAAAAATGTACCACTAGCCACTTTAAACAATGCCACCTAATATAATGTTTACATACCCTACATTACCCATCTCATATGTATATGTATATACTGTACTCTATATCATCTACTGCATCTTGCCATCTTTATGTAATACATGTACCACTAGCCACTTTAAACTATGCCACTTTATGTTTACATACCCTACAGTACTCATCTCATATGTATATACCGTACTCTATACCATCTACTGCATCTTGCCTATGCCGTTCTGTACCATCACTCATTCATATATCTTTATGTACATATTCTTTATCCCTTTACACTTGCGTGTATAAGGTAGTAGTTGTGGAATTGTTAGGTTAGATTACTTGTTGTTATTACTGCATTGTCGGAACTAGAAGCACAAGCATTTCGCTACACTCGCATTAACATCTGCTAACCATGTGTATGTGACTAATAAAATTTGATTTGATTTGATTTGAACATCCGTAGAGTACGACCCTACCTCACACAGGAAGCTGCTCAAGTCCTAATCCAGGCTCTTGCCATCTCCTGTCTGGACTACTGCAACTCGCTGTTGGCTGGGCTCCCCGCTTGTGCCATCAAACCCCTGCAACTTATCCAGAATGCTGCAGCCCGCCTTGTCTTCAACCTTTCCAAGTTCTCCCATGTCACCACGCTCCTCTGCACACTCCACTGGCTTCCATGGTACTTCCCTACAGAGCGGCAAGAGGAACTGCCCCTCACTTTCTTCAAGCTATGCTCAAACCCTACACTCCAACCTGAGCACTCCGTTCTGCCACCTCTGGTTTCTTGGCGAGGGCCTACCTCTTCAAAGAGTATCTTAAATAAATAATGACTAAAATTGAAATGTTTGACTTTGTGGCTGTGGTAACTAGTGATGACCGTTAACAAGGCAACACTCCATTTTAACTTCTCCACATTTACTGGATTGGTTGAACAGTGCAGAAGAGAACCTCCCCGGACAGTTTTTTTCCCATTCTCGTTAAGACCGGTATGTAGGGCAGGGATCGTCAACTAGAGTCAGCCATGGGATGATTTCTTATTATTTTTCTTGAGCGCAAGGTCAGGGGGCTAGAACAAATAAGAATTTGTTCTTAACCCCCCCCCCCCCCTGCTTTTGTCCTCAGAACAGCCTCTATTTGTCAGGGCATGGACTCTACAAGTTGTCAAGAGCGTTCCACAGGGATGCTGGCCCATGTTGACTCCAATGCTTGCCACAGTTGTGGCACAGCGGTATAAGGCACTGCATCTCAGTGCAAGAGGTGTCACTACAGTCCCTGGTTCGAATCAAGGCTGTATCACATCTGGCTGTGATTGGGCGGCACACAATTGGCCCAGCGTTGGCCGGGGTAAGCCGTCATTGTAAATAAGAATTTGTTCTTAACTGAATTGCCTAGTTAAATAAAAAAAGTTGGCTGGATGTCCTTTGAGTGGTGGACCATTCTTTATACACATGAGAAATTGTTGAGTGTGAAAAACCAAGCAGCTTTGCAGTTCTTGACACAAACCAGAGCGCATGGCACTTACGATCATACCTTATTCAAAGGCACTCAAATATGTTGTCTTGCTCAATCACTCTCTGATTGGCACACATACACAATCCATGTCTCAAGGTTTAAAAATCCTTCTTTAACTTGTGTCCTCCCCTCAATAAGGGATCATAGCTTTCACCTAGTCAGTCTATGTCATGGAAAGAGCAGGTGCTCTTAATTGTTTTTTTTAATACTCAGTGTGTATCTCTATAATGCGTGAGAATACTTTGGAACAGATTTCAAAAATTAAAATCACTTGGAGCTGATATGCTGATGTTTTTACAGTATTTTATGTCCATCAATAAAAATTTAAATAAATAATACTTTTTTTGGCTCAGAAAACTTGCGGGGGCAAATAAAATCACTTGCGGGGCAAATTCTTTCATTACTATGCGTGGGAATACTTTGGAACATATTTTGCTAAATTAAATACATGTTTTGTTTTGCTCAGAAAATTTGGGGAACCCTTGCCAGTTGGGGAACCCTGGTTCTAGTTTCAGGCATTTATTTTTTAAACCTACATTCGTATAAAACAGCGTTTTCCTAAAGGAGATTTCTGATTGGTCTTGTCACCTGTCAGACCAGGACACGTCACCGTCAACTTTAAAAACTAAGCCCAGTTGATTTGAACACACATGCAAGACTTATTTTGTGGGTCTTGCAAGCCCTGACTGAGTGCAGTTCAAGCATAGTTACTTGATTTCAACGTTTCTATGAGGACCTTACCCGAATTGTCACAGTGACACGCCGTGCGAATGAGTTAATCCGTCTGTCTAATTTCTGTTCGCTTGTTTGTTGTTCACTTTTAATTTATTTGTTGTGACTATCTGTGGGAGTATTTGATCAGCGGCAATATTATGTCAAATCTCCGGCCTAGACTTTGTGTTTTAGGAAAGGGGTTGAATGGCTACGGCTTTCATCTGCACGGTGAGAAAGGGAAAACCGGACAGTTTATCCGACTCGTAGAACCAGACTCTCCCGCCGCTGCCACCGGTCTCTTCGCCGGGGACCTACTGACGTTCGTTAACGGGGACAGCGTGGAGGGCGAGAGCCACCAGCAGGTCGTTGCCCGGATACGAGCCACAGTGGGTAGCCTCGAGCTGATCGTGGTAGACGCTAAAACGGCGGAGGTACTAAATAAGCACAGCTTAAAGTGCCGTAAAGAGTATGTCACGGAGGGCATCCCGTTACCAGGGGAAGCAGCGAAAAGCAACGGGACCTCGAGAGAGACGACCCTTACACCGACAGAGAACGGAAACCTCTCCCTACAGAGGCTGAGTGTCAACACCAAGGTAAAAGGGACTTTAAGAAAAGTTTTTCTATCTCCCTTAGGTTAATTTCGCATATTTACATTTTATGTGGGACATTTTCATAGGCCTTGTCATGGGGTTGGAGTGCTGACCAGGGGGCTACCACTAGCTGTCAACACATTGAACTACAATAGAGATGTAGCCTACATCCTACCCTGTTTCATTTTGAACTACAATAGAGATGTAGCCTACATCCTACCCTGTTTCATTTTGAACTACAATAGAGATGTAGCCTACATCCTACCCTGTTTTATTTTGAACTACATCCTACCCTGTTTCATTTTGAACTACAATAGAGATGTAGCCTACATCCTACCCTGTTTCATTTTGAACTACAATAGAGATGTAGCCTACATCCTACCCTGTTTCATTTTGAACTACAATAGAGATGTAGTCTACATCCTACCATGTTTCATTTTGAACTACAATATAGATGTAGCCTACATCCTACCCTGTTTTATTTTGAACTATATTTTACCTACAGTGTTATGAATTAAGTGTGGTTTCCACTGCACACATACCATTTCTAAGGTCCAACAGGTGCCTATATTTTACTTACTCCAATTTTACTTACTCTTACTCCCACCCGGCACAGCCAGAAGAGGACTGACCACCCCTCATAGCCTGGTTCCTCTCTAGGTTTCTTCCTAGGTTTTGGCCTTTCTAGGGAGTTTTTCCTAGCCACCGTGCTTCTACACCTGCATTGCTTGCTGTTTGGGGTTTTAGGCTGGGTTTCTGTACAGCACTTTGATATATCAGCTGGTGTAAGAAGGGCTATATAAATACATTTGATTGTGTGACAAGGACAGACACGGGTAGAGAAATATGCATATTTCTCTATCTAATTTGATCTATCGAAACATTTCCAAAAATACTTTTAATCTCTTATCAGAAGGCTATACAGACAGCATAACCACATACCTGATATTTCCTTATCTGAGCTGGAGTGTTTGGTTAAAAGGCATGCTTGAAAGGTCTTGTGAAAATTGTCAGAGACCTCAGTGGAATGCCACTGAACAGTTCTGTCTACCTGTTGAACAACAAGGGTAGTCATTGTGTTAAATGGGTCCCTATTCTCTTCTAAAGCCCATGTTCAGGTTTGGCTTGTCAGACCAGATCTAGACCCATGGCCCTGATGTTCCAAGCACTCCTGATGTCATGTTCATGTCTTCTGTCGGGATTGTAACATGAGCTGTTATATTAGCCTTGGGCTAAACCGGCAACACTTGAGATGCTGGTACAGTAGACCTATATCCATTTTATGCAAATGATATTCCCTCTGATATGCTGTCTAAATCCAGGGTTTGTTGGTTCTGTCTGCCACTAGAAGCTAGGCCATATTTGTATGCTCCATATGTCGCGTTGAAGTCGGAAGTTTAAATACACTTAGGTTGGAGTCATTAGCTCATTTTTCAACCACTCCACAAATGTATTGTTAACAATCTATAGTTTTGGCAAGTCGGTTAGGATGTATGACACAAGTAATTTTTCCAACAATTGTTTACAGACAGATTATTTCACTTATAATTAACTGTATAACAATTCCAGTGGGTCAGAAGTTTACATACACTAAGTTGACTGTGCCTTTAAACAGCTTTGAAAATTATGTCAATGGCTTTAGAAGCTTCTGATAGACTAATTGACATCATTTGAGTCAATTGGAGGTGTACCTGTGGATGTATTTCAAGGCCTACCTTCAAACTCAGTGTGTCTTTGCTTGACATCATGGGAAAAATCAAAATAAATCAGCAAAGACCTCAGAAAAAAATGGTATACCTCCACAGGTCTGGTTCATCCTTGGGAGCAATTTCCAAACGCCTGAAGGTACCACATTCATCTGCACAAACAATAGTACGCAAGTATAAACACCATGAAACCACGCAGCCATCATCCCTCTCAGGAAGAAGACTTGTTCTGTCTCCTAGAGATGAATGTGCTTAGGTGCGAAAAGTGCAAATCAATCCCAGAACAACAGCAAAGGACCTTGTGAAGATGCTGGAGGAAACTTTAACAATCTAGGTTGTTATGCATGTTATATGTTACTGTCCCAATAAGCAATGTGATCAGCACAACATAGGAAATAAGAGCCATATTCATAGTGTCTGAGTAGGAATGCTCATTTAGGATCAGGTTCCCCCCGTCTATGTCGTCTTATTCAATTTAATCTAAAAGGCTAAATTGATCCCAGATCAGCACTAGTACTTTGAGATGGTTTATGAATATGGTCCCAGCACAAAATGGCTACCAATCCATCTTAATGATCAGATCAATTTGTAAGCCAGAAAGCTCCTCGTTTCCCCAAGGTCGGAATATCAGGAATTCCTCATTAATCAGGAAACTTTTATCTTTGAGAAAGTGACAGATGAGCTCTAACATACTGACTCCTCCCTGGCTCCATCCCTCAACCTCTCCACCCCTCTGTACCTCACCAGCCTCATACAGTGGGTTATGAAATGCTTTTTTTATATGGTAATTCATCTGAGTGCGGAGGTCAGTCACATAGGCAGAACTTGTACAACGTATTTGTGTAGCCGTGTTAGGCAGTGCAAGGTCTGCCCTCCTGATTTATAGTTATTGTGCAACAGCGGCACAAATGGGAAATAGAGAATTCAGATCACTCTCGGGCTTGCCTTGATGTGTAGCTAGTGTTTCCCCTGAATCATAGTTTGCATCCCAAATGGCACACTATTCATGTACTGTAGGGATTAATGTGCCATTTGGGATGAACACAAAAGGTCTTGTAAATAGTGGGTCCAGACAAGAGCCTTCAGTTTTTCCTTACCACATGACCTGAACAGAACAAACTCTGGCTTCTGTAAATAGGAGTGTTTCCTGGTCTGTTCATCCTGATCTGTCAGATTTCGTCTCTGTGTTCCGACCATAGAGATGTATAGAGATCTCTACTTGGAAATAACCTGTTTCTGCATGGACATTGCCATTGAGGGCTTCCACAATTTTAAAGTAGTCAACTGGGTGGAGTTTCCTATGGGTTGGTAGCGATCAGCCAATAATCAAAGCATTGTCTTCTTCAAATTGGTTTGTCTAGTTTGTAAATGGCTTTAAGCTATATTAATTACATCTGACATTTCAGTAATTTAGTAATGTCAGCTATAATATGGTCATTATTTGAACTGGCTAGCCAGCTAACTTAACGTTATCTAGCTAACAAGCTAGAAACAAACCAGAACACTGTTTAGGAAGTTGCTTTTAGTTGCCTGGTTTGCTAGATTGACATACTAAATTGCCTTTTAAATGGATGGGGTAATTTGTGTTAAAATACAGTTATGCTATTTTGGACCACCAGGCTGCTGATGTCATGCAGCCTGTCGTTTTTGTGTTTTATACTTTTTCATAACGACAAGTTTGATGGACGGCAATAGAATGTTCATGTCGATTTTAGAAGTAGTATCAACCAGCCTTTAGTCTTAATCTTTGGTTGTTTAGTACACTACCGTAGTCACTCTGTTTAGCACATGGTCTCATGTTAATCCTTAAAGAGATGGGTGGGGCTAAGGCTTAAGAGGGTGTGAATGATGCTGAATGGGTGTAGACAAAGAAGAGCTCTCCAGTAGGTGTACCAAAACAGTCAAGGGCCAAGTGGGGTTACAAGTTTATTAACTTTCAAAGCAGAATACTTTCCCATTATTTTTTCAACTGTAGTGTTTGATATATCATTTTCAGTCTGAGTCGCTACTTTTATCAAATGTAAAAAAAACTACTTAAGATTGAGCTGGTCGGTTACATCAGTCATAGTATGTACATTTTTCCTCAATAGCTATCAGCAAAGTCCGAGCTAGAAAGGGGGGATAAAAGGTAAAGTGGTAGTATTAGTTAATGGTTGTAATTTTTTTAGGGGGGAGGGGTGAGGTGTGTGTTCTATGGGATTATGTAGGATACTCTTTGAAGAGGTAGGGTTTCAATTTTTGGAAGATGTGCAGGGACCTGTCCTAGCTTCAGGGAAACTGGTTCCACCATTGAGGTGCCAGGACAGGAAAGAGCTTGGACTGGGCTGAGCAGGAGCTGCTGTCCTGTGGGAGGGCCTGGAGATCAGAGGTGACAGAACGGCATACTCCGATTTGGGTGTAGGGTTTGAGCAGAGCCTGAAGGTAAGGAGGGGCAGTTCCTCTTGCTGCTCCGTAGGCAAGTACCATGGTCTTGTTGTGGATGCGAGCTTCGACTGGAAGCCAGTGGAGTGTGTGGAGGAGAGAGATGACATGGTAGAACTTGGGAAGGTGTTACCAGGCGGGCTGCAGCATTCTGAAGAAGTTGCAAGGGTTAAATGGCACAAGTGGGCAGCCCAGCCAACATCGAATTGCTGTAGTTCAGACGAGAGATGACAAGTGCCTGGATTAGGACCTGTGCCGCTTCATGTGAGGTAGGGTCGTACTTTACGGATGTTGTAGTACATGAACCTGCAGGAGAGAGTCAATGCTTTGATGTTAGTAGAGAACGATAGGGTATTGTCCAGGGTCACGCCAAGGTTCTTTGCACTCTGGGAGTGGGACACCGTGGAGTTGTCAACCATGATGGAAACGTCTTGGAGTGGGCAGGCCTTCCCCGGGAGTAGAAGCAGCTTCGTCTTGTTGAGCTTGAGGTGGTGGACCGACATCTGCCAGGCACGCAGAGATATGTGTGTATGGCCACCTGGGTATCTGAAGGAGGAAAGTAGAGTCATCCGCATAGCAATGATGGCAGAGACCGTGTGAGGATATGAGTGACTTGATGTATAGAGTGAAGAAGAGGGGGCCTAGAGCCGAGGTCTGGGGGACACCAGTAGTGAGTTTGTGGTGCAGACACTGAGCCTCTCCTCGTCACCTGGTATGAGCGGCCTGGCAGGTAGGATGCAATTCAAGAGTGTGCAGAGCTTGAGACCCAGCCCTGGGGAGAGAGAGTTCTCAAGTGTTTTGGAAAGAAAATAAAGGAGACTGCTCATCTCTGTATCAGAGAGGCTCTCCGCACTGACAAAGCGGACTCTCCTCTTTTCTCATCCTCCTAGGTTTGTAGTTTTTCATGTCAGGAGTCGAGCGTTGGTTTCTTGAGGAGGGGAGTGACCTGGGCCATTTTAAAGTCCGAGGGTAGCCTCTGGTTAGGGATGAGGGAAGTGAGGAATGGGATAAGGTCTCTGGAAGAGGGGATGGGGTCAAGCGGGCAGGTTGCCGGGTGGCCTGACCTCACTAGTTGCAGAATTTCATCTGGAGAAAGAGGTCAAGTGTGAATGGAACCAGTGGACTCAATAGGCTGAGTAAATGAGGAGTGGATGTTGTCAACCTTCTTTTCAAAGTGGTTGACAAAGTCGTCCGCAGAGGTAGGGGGTGGAGGATTAAGGCGGGAGGAGAAGGTGGAAAAGAGTTTCCAAGGGTTAGAGGCAGAACCCTTGACATTTAGGGTGATTTTAAAAAGTGGCTTTAGCAGCTAATACAGAGGAAGGTAGGGAGTGAAAGGGTGATGGGTCCTCCGGATGTCTTGTTTCGCTCAGCTGCCCGCAGCCCTGTTCTGTAATTTTGCACTGAGTCACTCAGCCACAGAGCAGGAGTGCCGAGCTGGCCGGGAGGAGAGTAGGGTCGAAGGGGCAGAATCAGAAGCCTGGGAGGAGAAGGGTTTAGCAGAAGGGAGAGATGATGGGAGAGAGAGAATGAAGATTGCGACGGCGCATTACCATCTGGTTAGGGGCTGTGTGGCTAGGGTTGGAGGAGAAGAGACAGAAAAGGAAACAAAGTACTGACCAGAGACCTAGAGGAGGTTGCAGTGAGATGGCGAACAGCCTCTAGTAAAGATGAGGTCAAGCATATTGCCTGCCATGGGAGGGGACTGGGAAAGGGTTACGTCAAGAGGCAAGGAGGGGAAAGAGTTTGAAAGAAATGAATCAAAGGCAGACGTCTAGAGGTTGACGTCGCCAAGTACAAAGAGTGGTGATCCATGTCTTTGTTAGGGTGAGAAAGTCAAGAGACTGAAGGGCAGCATAGTCTGAAATGAACTTGGCGTTCTTGACCGCAGATCGGCAGTTCCAAACGCTGCCAGTGACCAGGAATTCCACATGGGTTATGTGTAGGGTACACTAAATATCACCATCTAATGGCCACTAAGTAAATGACGCAAGATTTGTTTCAAGACCCCAATGCTGCAATATCAAAAGAAGAAAATTAACTACTTTAAAATGGAGATTACCTCAATGGCACTGCCCATTCTCTTACAGATGCCATAATGGCACAGATACAAAGTTGAGACCTATTCCATATCTATGATTCTGACCGTACGTCGATCCATGGCTCTGTCCTAAATGGCTACCCTAATTTAAAAAAAAAACATTTAAATTAATTAATTTAACCTTAACTGACTTGCCTAGTTAAATGACAACATTCTTATTTACAATGACTGCCTAGAAAAAGTGGGTTAACTGCCTTGTTCAGGGGCAGAATGACAGATTTTTACCTTGTCAGCTCGGTGATTCGATCTAGCAACCTTTTGGTTACTGGCCCAACGCTCTAACCACTAACCACCAGTGCAACTAATGCACTGCTACCTTTCACTAATCTTCTGGGATCAAGTGACCGGAGGCCCAGAAAGGCCTTGGCTCTCTAAAGGTGCTGCATTCCTTCCTGATGGGACACTTGGTAGGACCTGGCTGATACTGGTCTAATATGGGCTAACCCAAATGGTACCCTATTCCCTACAATGGTGCACTACTTTTGACCAGCTCCCATTGGTCGCTAGTCAGAAGTAGTACATTCAATTGGGAATAGGGTGCAATTTGGGACAAAGCCAGATTTTGTGTTTATCAATGGTGTCAAGTTTACTGCATGGAAATTATTAATAACTGCCACTTTCGACTGTCTTGGTTTCTCTGTAGAACACCAGGGAGCAGAATAAGGCATTATCTGTGGTGTTTGGGGATAAAAGGAGGGAAGAGGGGGACTGAACCAGAGAGGAAAGAGGAGAGGACTCTCATGCCTTTCTAAGGACCTAAGGCTGACACTGAAATACCTTACCCCTTTCTCACCACACACACTCAATATGGTCTCGTACTCAACCGTGTGTGTGCGAGCCTGAGGGATTAAACCGCATTTAGTCTTTGAAAGAAAAAACGTCAAAGACCGACGCTCATTAGTTAGAGTAAGATGAAGGCAGAAGAGAGCTATTGAGATGAAATGACCATTACATAATCAAACGAAGGGATGCCCATGACACGGCCTTTCTCCTCTTTAAATAAATAATACAAATTATTTCCTGAAATGTCTTTCTTCCTTCATCCTGAGTATACTACCTCCTCCCATGTGTGTCCCAAATGGCACCCTATTTGACCAGGGCTCTCAAAAGTAGTGCACTATATAGGGGTCCATTTGGGTCTGCATCTCAGTCTCTACTGGAAATGGTGGCTCTGGAGGACCTTAGACTTCAGACTGAGGTAGACACGGAGGGTGCACTATCTAACCGCATTGTTGGTCAATCTGAGGTGGCATCCCAGATGGCACCCTATTTCCTATTTAGCACACTACTTTTGACCAGGGATTATAGGGCTCTGGTAAATAGTAGTACACTATGGGAATAGGGTGCCAGTTGGGGTTGGGTGACATCAACCTTTGTCCTATTGTGATTATGTACTCATAAAACATTGGGATATACGATGGCATTGCCCCCTATTGGCCACCCCCTAAGAGTTTTATTTTATTTTAATAAAACATTAAGTTAAAACCACTGTTGGTTTGTAGTGCGAAATCGCATGCTACAACTGGACGAATCATGACGATATAATGTTGTTGAAAGGCTGGGCAGCAGCTTGGTGCAGGCAAATCTTTTCTAATATTCCTTTCTGCACCCTTTAGAAAAAAAGGTGCTATGTAGAATGATATAGGGTTCTTCGTTTTTTTTCCCTTTTGGATAGAGTTTTACCTAGGACAATTTGTCAGAGGAGGCTGGTGGGATAAGCTATAGGAGGACAGGCTCATTGCAATGGCTGGATATTAGCCTTTAACTTCTTCTTAATAGGGGGCGCTGTTTTCACTTTGTGAAAAAGAAATCGCGCCCAAATTAAACGGCCTCGTACTCTGTTCTAGATCATACGATATGCATATTATTATTACTATTGGATAGAAAACACTCTGAAGTTTCTAAAACTGTTTGAATTATATCTGTGAGTAAAACAGAACTCATTTGGCAGCAAACTTCCAAACAGGAAGTGAACATTCTGAAAATGGGTGTCTGTGTAAGGCCTTGCCTATTCAATTGCCTTATATTTATGGATCTGTATGCACTTCATACGCCATCCACTAGATGTCAACAGGCAGTAGAATGTTGAATGGGGTGTCTAGCTTGATGTGAGACCGAATAAGAGCTTTTGGAGTGACAGGTCTGCCATATTGGCAGTATTTTGCTGCGCACCAGAGAGCACCATATTATTTTCTGAAATGCGTTAGGTAGACACAACGAAATGCTCCGTCTTGGACGTTATTGGATACTTATGAGAAAAACATCATAAAGATGGATTTTCAACTGAGTTTGACCAGTTTATTCGACGTTTATTATGACTTTTAGAATTTTTCGTTCCATGCGCCAAGAGTTCATGGACATGTGTGCTCCACCATGCTAGCCAAAGTTGCTAATTCGACAGAAGAAATGGACATTCTAAAACAAAACAACGATTTATTGTGGAACTAGGACTCCTTGCACTGCATTCTGATGGAAGATCATCAAAGGTAAGAGAATATTTATGATGTTATTTCGTATTTTTGTGGAATATGTTGGCTCCAACATGGCGGAGAATGGCTGGGTGCTGTCTCAGATTATTGCATGCTGTACTTTGTACAAATTTTTTTTTTTTTAAATCTAACACAGCGGTTGCATTAAGAACCAGTGTATCTTTCATTTGCTGTACAACATGTATTTTTTAGCAAAGTTTATGATGAGTTTTTTGGTTAGATTACGTGACTGTCCAAAATTTCTCAGAACAATTTGGTGCATTTTGGCGCCCATATTCACAATGTAAAACCAGGATTTGTAGCTATAAAAATGCACATTTTCTAACAAAACATAAATGTATTGTATAACATGATGTTATAAGACTGTCATCTGATGAAGTTGTTCAAAGGTTAGTGATTTAATTTTATCTCTAATTGTGGGTTTTGTGAAAGCTATGTTTGCGGTGAAAAAATGGCGTTGTGTGTTTGGCTATTGTGGTGAGCTAACATAAATATATATTGTGTTTTCGCTGTAAAACATTTTTAAAAAAGGAAATGTTGGCTGGATTCACAAGATGTTTCTTTCATTTGCTGTATTGGACTTGTGATTTCATGAAATTATATTATATGATATCCCTGTGGCGCTAGGCTAGGCTAGTCAGCTTTTTTGATGAGGATGATCCCGGATCCGGGAGGGGGGGTCGGTAGAGGTTTTAAGATGAAACTCTTTATGACTATACATTACTTATCATAAGGCCTTTCTTTGATAGCCTAGTTATTCCCTAACAGTGGTGTTAGGAAACTCTTGGTTTACAGGTCTGGAAGTCACATTTATGCTGGCTTGCAAAGTGTTGTGTAATTTCCAGGGTGAGGATATCCAACAATTTGAACTTTTAATCATCCACAACCTGCATTCAGAATGACTGCCAGGGTAGGGCAGATTGATTAGTGGGACTACCTAAATCATTTAAACTGGAGCAAACATCTCAGTAACAGGTGCAAAAAAAGTCCAACTTTATCTTTGCGTAGCATAATATTAATCAACCAATCAGTGTACATGCAAACAGATGTTGAAACAAACAATTCTGAAAATCAACCTTCAATCGAGCATGCTGGGAAATATGATAACGGGCGTGGTTTTGTGTTTTACTCTACACAGAGTAAAAATCACACCATCACACGACTTTGGTTATTAACACCAACACTGGGGTTATTGTACACCACTGAGTGTTAATTTAACTCCTGAAACAATGCTAGCAATGTCACACAGAACAATCAACAGTAGGCAAAACTAGTTGCTGTGTACCATACAATATACCGCTGGTTCACTCATACTCCCTTTTCTCCTACTCCATGCTCAATAAAATTACAAAATATACATTTGAAAGACCGAAATCATGACAAACATATCAAATGTCAGTACTGTATGTAAAATGATTCCTAGAGTACCAGATGCATGCAAATATTTCCATATAGGTACAGTTTAAAACATTGCCGCCTATATTTTTAAGCTTAGAGTACTCAAACTCCTGATGTTAAAGTTTAAACACTGAGGTAAACACTGATACTCAGACACTATTTAAAATATACAAATATAACCCATCTGAATAGGCATTTTTATGTAGAAACCTTCTTGCCTTCCAAACAATCATCAAAGAACCCTTTCTTCCAAAAAGTCAGCTTGCCTTAGCTGTTTCAAAAGAGGTCAGTTATGTCAAGCTAGGATGCAGTGTTGCAGTGAGATCATCTCAAGCAAATTTGCTGATGCACAAAGCAACTCGAACAACATTTGAAGTTCCATAAATTCTGTCAAATTTATTTGTATACATCGCCTGTTGTCGCATGTCTCTTCTGTTGCAGTTCGTAGCAGCACATTATCGATGTTGACATGACAACTGCGTCAGTTTTGAACAACCCACCACCCCGTTTGTTCCATGCTGGCTGAAGACCTAGCTAGCCAGTAACTAGCGAACACCAGACACAGAAGAAATGGGAAACCTACAGTACATGACCAAAAATATATATGGACACCTGCTCGTCAAACAACTCATTACAAAATCATGGAGTTGGTCCCCCTTTTGCTTCTATAAAAGCATCCACTCTTCTGGGAAGGCTTTCCACTAGATTAGGACTGGCTTGCAGTCTGCGTTCCAGTTCATCCCAAAGGTGTTTGATGGGGTTGAGGTCAGGGTTCTGTGCAGGCCAGTCAAGTTCTTCCACACCGATTTCGGCAAACCATTTCTGTATGGACCTTGCTTTGTGCACGGGGACAATGTCATGCTGAAACCGGAGAGGGCCTTCCCCAAAATATTGCCACAAAGTTGGAAGCACAGAATCATCTAGAATGTAATTATATGCTGCAGCGTTACTGGAACTAAGGGGCCTAGCCCGGACCATGGGAAAAACAGCCCAAGACCGTTATTCCTCCTCCACCAAACTTTACATTTGCGCAGGTAGCGTTCTCCTGGCATCCTCCAAACCCATATTCATCTGTCGGACTGCCAGATGGTGACACGAACTGACTTGTTGGAAAGATGGCAACCTATGACGGTGCCATGTTGAAAGTCACTGAGCTATTATTTTTGAAATGGGGGAGGTGCCCAGTAAGTTAATGATCAAACTTGATCGATATACAGGATGTTCTGTTTTCATCAAAATATCATCCAATTTGTTAAACTTGATTTTGACTGTTCAGGACCTTTTTAAGTTGCCCTTTTACTTATGTACCTACACAGTTATAACTGTATTAACATGCAGTTACCTAATAATATAACAGTGGGTCTTTGAGTGGTACCCATGGATTTTAATGTGTAGAAATCAACTTCAACTTGATTGACCCCTGTCTTGTCTCTTATAGCCAAGGTGGCAAAGAGTTGTCATGCTGTGTAACCTGTTACCATGGGAATCTTTGTGTCACCATAACAACTAGTACTCACAAGCCCCTGGACAATGTTGACATCATCTCACGGATCTATTTACTGCTCTGGGTTGTTTACTCAGTGACACACCACACACACACACATGCGCACACTGGGTTGAGTGCCAGGAGATCACTACCAAAGAGGGTTCAGACTGTTCTGTTACAATGACATGAGGTTGTTATGAGTATTACTCATTCATTTGTGTAATGGTAAGGTTTTTGTTTTGATTTTCAACTTTGAGGCCCTCCATTTGAGATGGCATCAACACTTGCCGCACCACACACTCTACGGCCCTTCAATTAACCCAGCCTTTGGTTGTCTGACTGGTCGTCTACTAGAGATGGAGAATTACTACATACAGTTTAATGGTGATTTCACTTGGCTCAGATTTAGGCTGTACGTTCTTAATGAGAGTGGGGCCTTGGTTCTGTTTTTCTGTGAGGTTTCAGGCTCTGTACACGGCTCCTCTCTAATCATTCAGAAGTAACACTGCTAAATTGAGCGTCTACAAAATGTCACTGTCAACATCACTAAGCAGGCGTTGTTTGCCACTTTGTGTGTACAGTTGCAATATTGTAAGTGTGTGTGACTGTGTTTGGCGAGAGGCATGTGGTTTGCTGGCATAGCTCTGTGGAGATTCCAGGGCCAGTAGGGAGTACAGTAGGTTAGGCAATGGTGCTGTACATGTTGCTTGCTAGAGATTTTCTGGGCCAATGATAACTATTTGGTTCATAGGTGATGCCATTCCTTTGTATCGGACTGTCCAGACTACTGTTTGAATTGTCAGCTTTCATTATGTTCTCTACAGGTATTAACCTTGTTTGAAACCAACTCAGAACCATGTATAAAGACAGGCAGTTGATAATGAGCCATCTAGCTTCCGGTGTTTGAGGTTTAGGGTGGAGCTGCATCAGTCTGAGAGCGAAATAAACACTTCCTGTGTGTTCTGAGCTGGTTGCCATGGTGCCAGAACAGGAAAGAAAAGACTGAGTGAGACAGCCAATGTTTGTTCCGCTGGTTGATTGATAGACAGGAGATGGTAGTCATAATGTATATTGTCAGAACACAAAGCTCTCTGTGTGGGTAAGCAGATTGTCTGATATGAGTCACAACAAAGGAAGATAAAGTTCATGGTAGTTCATATTGTGTTTATCATATAGTATAACATGTACAGTGCATTTGGAAAGTATTTAGACCCCTTTTTCCAATTTTTTTTAACATTACAGCTGTATTCTAAAATTGATTAAATCATTTTTCCTCGTCAAGCTTCACACAATACCCCATAATGACAAAGTGAAAATATTTGCAAATGTGTTAAATATTAACATAAGTATGTGTATCCTGTTTCCATTGAGCATCCTTGATGTTTCTACAACTTGATTGGTGTCCACCTTGGGTAAATTCAATTGATTAGACATGATTTGGAAAGGCACACACCTGTCTAAATAAGGTCCCACAGTTGACAGTGCATGTCAGAGCAAAAATCAAGCCATGAGGTTGAAGGAATTGTCCGTAGAGCTCAGAGACAGGATTCTATCGAGGCACAGATCTGGGGAAGGATACCAAAAAGTGTCTGCAGCATTGAAGGTCTCCATCATTCTTAAATGGAAGCAATTTGGAACCACCAAGACTCTACTTAGAGCTGGCCGCCTAGCCAAACTGTGCAATCGGGGGAGAAGGGCCTTGGTTAGGGAGGTGACCAAAAACCCGATGGTCACTTTTAAAGAGCTCCGGAGTTCCTCTGTGGCGATGGGAGAACCTTCCAGAACAACAAACCTTCTCTGCAGCACACTACCAATCAGGCCTTTATGATAAAGGCCAAACGGAAGCCAGTCTTCAGTAAGCGGAACATGACAGCCCACTTGGAGTTTGCCAAAAGGCACCTAAAGGACTCTCAGACCATGAAAAACAAGATTATCTGGTCTGTGAAACCAAGCTTGAACTCTTTGGCCTGAATGCCAAGCGTCATGTCGGGAGGAAACCTGGCACCATCCCTACGGTGAAGCGTGGTGGCAGCATCATGCTGTGGGGATGTTTTTCAGCAGCAGGGACTGCGAGATTAGTCAGGATCGAGGGAAAGATGAATGGAGCAAAGTACAGGGAGATCCTTGATGAAAACCTGCTCCAGAGCACTCAGGTGAAGGTTCACCTTCCAACCTGACAACGACCCTTAGCACACAGCCAATACAACGCAGAGTTGGCTTCTGGACAAGTCTCTGAATGTCCTTGAGTGGCCCAGCCAGGGCCTGGACTTGAACCCGATAGAACATCTCTGGAGAGACCTGGAAATAGCTGTGCAGTGACAATCCCGATCCAACCTGACAGCTTGAGAGGATCTGCAGAGAAGAATGGGAGAAACTCTCCAAATACAGGTGTACCAAGCTTGCAGCGTCATACCCAAGAAGACTCGAGGCTGTAATTTCTGCCAAAGGTGCTTCAACAAAGTACTTAGTAAAGGTTCTGAATACTTATGTACTTTTATTTATATATATATATATATATATATATATATACTGCTCAAAAAAATAAAGGGAACACTTAAACAACACAATGTAACTCCAAGTCAATCACACTTCTGTGAAATCAAACTGTCCACTTAGGAAGCAACACTGATTGACAATAAATTTCACATGCTGTTGTGCAAATGGAATACACAAAAGGTGGAAATTATAGGCAATTAGCAAGACACCCCCAAAAAAGGAGTGATTCTGCAGGTGGTGACCACAGACCACTTCTCAGTTCCTATGCTTCCTGGCTGATGTTTTGGTCACTTTTGAATGCTGGCGGTGCTCTCACTCTAGTGGTAGCATGAGACGGAGTCTACAACCCACACAAGTGGCTCAGGTAGTGCAGTTCATCCAGGATGGCACATCAATGCGAGCTGTGGCAAAAAGGTTTGCTGTGTCTGTCAGCGTAGTGTCCAGAGCATGGAGGCGCTATCAGGAGACAGGCCAGTACATCAGGAGACGTTGAGGAGGCCGTAGGAGGGCAACAACCCAGCAGCAGGACCGCTACCTCCGCCTTTGTGCAAGGAGGTGCACTGCCAGCGCCCTGCAAAATGACCTCCAGCAGGCCACAAATGTGCATGTGTCTGCTCAAACGGTCAGAAACAGACTCCATTAGGGTGGTATGAGGGCCTGACGTCCACAGGTGGGGGTTGTGCTTACAGCCCAACACCGCACAGGACGTTTGGCATTTGCCAGAGAACACCAAGATTGGCAAATTCGCCACTGGCGCCCTGTGCTCTTCACAGATGAAAGCAGGTTCACACAGCACATGTGACAGACGTGACAGAGTCTGGAGACGCCGTGGAGAACGTTCTGCTGCCTGCAACATCCTCCAGCCTGACCGGTTTGGCCATGGTTCAGTCATGGTGTGGGGTGGCATTTCTTTGTGGGGCCGCACAGCCCTCCATGTGCTCGCCAGAGGTAGCCTGACTGCCAATAGGTACCGAGATGAGATCCTCAGACCCCTTGTGAGACCATATGCTGACACATGCACATAAAACACCCTACATTAGCATGGGCTAAATGTTTGTTTGCCCTCTATTGCCACTGTAGATATCCATCTCTTTCTTCACAATGATGGTTATAAAGACTCATTAAAACAACAGGACTTTAGAATTCCCCCAATGAGAACCGTAAGACATAGCCACGAGAGATGTGGCGTAGTTAAGTTTGGTGTGTGTGTGTGGTCTCCAGTCCTGTGTCCCCTATATCATGAGTTTTCAAACTTTTCTTGCCCATGTACCCCTGTCCTGGCAAACTGGCAACTAGTGGAACCACATCACATGTTAGCAAAAAAACAACAATTGCAAGTAAAAGTAATCAACATTTATTTAAAATGAATAGATTTGGTAGGCTGTTTTTTATTTTGACTTCACTAAAGTTCATTGGTAGAGAAAGTGTAAACTAACAGTCTATTAGCTAGAAAGGTATCTTGGCGGTGTAGAGAAAATATTGCTTTTGTAAAGCAATTTTTCTGCATTTCTACACATTTTCCTTTTGAGCTGAGAGAATGTTGCAGTTGGAGCTAATTTCCAGCAATTCTACACAGTTTGGCATGGCTAATGCTGTGTTCTGCTCCAACATGACAATCAATGGCCCTAAATGAAAGCTTTTTTAAATTGACTGTCTAGCTTTTATTCAACTGTTAGTTCTCAAAGATGGTGTTAATTAATTTATTTGTTCATGTCTTTTCTGCATGCTTTCTATCTGGTTTTGGTCATTTAAGTTGACAGTGAAAGTTTTTCCAACTCGAAAATTACCACTTAGATGGCCTGCCTAAGAATCTTCTATACAGAGAGAACCCTGTAATTAAATCCAATGACTGTCATTTCCTCCATATTAATGGGATAGTTTGAGATTTTGGCATTGAAGCCCTTTATCTACTTCCCCAGAGTCGGATGAACAAGAACAGCTAGCATGCTAACTGTTCCTGTAGACTTTGTCATTGCGCTAACGCTAGTTAGCTTTGGCTCATGAAACTACTTCTAACTTCCTTCATACTGGTTACAGAGACATAAAAATGAAATCCACAATGGTATTCTGTTGCAGATAGCGATATCCATTTAAAAAAATAAATAATAATATCCCAGTTTGAAGACGCCATCCTGTGCAGAGCGATAGTTAGGAAGGTAGGGATATAGATCTCTAGTGAGTCAGTGTTAACATTAACCTTTGAGATGCAGGACAAAGGAATGTTTGACATCCGCTCCAGCTTTTACAGCCTTTCTACAGGTGACACACACTAGTATTATGAAGACACTCTGCCACAATAAGGGAAGTGAAGTCAGTCATTTTGACACAGCCTCCAAAGCTTCCTGTTAGCAGTAGGCCTACTACTGTACCTAACTCAATAAGTGCTCTGTTCTGTGGTTTTACGCCCTGATGCTCAGCGCCTATGAGCAGACAGAGAGAATGAGAGAAGTAGGTGAGAGTGAAAGAGATGTGTTGCGACTTTACACCCCTGTTACTGGCCACAGGGTGGAAGTGATAGAAAGCGTGAGAGAGTGATGTAGGCCCATGTGTACTAGTGCCTCCCTATATTTCCTATGTGTGGCACAAAGACTGCAAACAGCATCATTTTCAGTTGAAAGAAACCAATTAAGCCTACAAAATGTATGGTAAACACAAGGCAGCCTAGAAGCTAAGTGGGGTAGCCTGCATAATGGTAGGGGAAAGACAATCTTTATCTTCACTCTGTACATCACAAGTACTTGTCTTTTGTCTTCCTCTCACCCTATTCTGATATCTCATCATATTTAAAGGCTGTTTTGAAAGTGTGGGATTCTCCTTAGAGCATTACAGTAATGTAACACACACTTCCTGACGTGGCTGGATGGTAGTTATTTTCTCCTTTTCAATAAAGCCTGTAGAGGAATAGAGGGCTCTCTGGGTTTACTTTACTCAGCTTCAGCAAACACTACTACAGTGTTTTCAGGACCAGGACAAATAATACGGATGAATTTTTCCTGAAAATCTACCAAGTTTCAATACCGGGATTAATTCATATTTATCCTGAGAGTCCTGGGAAATACAGCAGAAATTGGAATTGCCCTTTTAAAGCGTTTTAAAACCAAGATATGTTCACTATGCCAGGGTTCTCCCCAAAAAAGAGGGGCGCTGCGTCACCTTGTAAGCTTAGCTGTGCCACCATATTTTAAAGATTTCAGAGCAAATTAAACTGATAGAGTAACTATCATTACTAAACATCTTTGATTGCCAATAACATTATGAACAGCCTGTTCTGCAATTCACAAATTCAGAGTTCCTCAATTAATTCCGTGCATTTCAAGTAGTAGGCTATCGACACAGCGTGCACTCAGCGTGTATAGCGTTGTCTGATCATACAACCTTTGTAACGGCAGTCAAACAAAAGTCAAATGGACCAAATTTGCTGAGCTTGCTAGATATTCTGTTATTATTTGAAGGTTATCTCCTATTTGGAAAAATTTAGTTAATGATACCAGATCAGCTCTTGAAAAAACAGGGGTATTAAGAGAACTTGATATTTACTTAATTTAATCTTAACGGGGACCAACTCTGTTAAAAAAATATACATACAGTATCTACACTCATACTGTTTGTCGATCTCATATGGGCAGCAACTATGCGAGTCAGGATTTTGGATTTTAGTCGGATTAGGACTGGATAGGAACATAGCCTAGGTTCTAGGACAGGAGAAGAGAACCATTCAGAGACATGAGAAATTATATTTAAGACTTCATGTCTGTGACAGTCACAAATGTGATCGGCATGTCTGAAGAGTCACAATGACAGCTCAGATGTTATTTTATAGGCTATACTCTAGGGGTTTCCTGTAGGGTTTATTAACTGCATTCAGGTCACGTGTGCATTCTGGTAGTGTGAAGTATGCATGTGTTTTAATTTATGGTGACTTTTTGTGTGAAATAAATATGCTAGGCTAAAGGCTTCCATGTGACAACATGTTTGGAATATGTGCCATTTTATTTTTTGATAATCTGCTGCTGCGCATGTGGAATTGATTTAGTGTGACACTTTGGGGCAAAATGTTGTAATTTCCAGGGTCTTGTCATTTTTTTTGTGTGGGGGGCATGTTAATGTGTTCCCAGGACAGTCCTGGGATCCCATTTACCCATGTTAATCCATATAGTGGACTACTTTTGACCAGAGCCCTATGGCAGTATATAGGGAATAGGGTGCAATTTGGGACACTGTGAGACAGTCAAATACTGCTGCTGGTTGGTTGACTGCATATGAGCTCAGTGCCCTGTTACTCTGCTATAAAGTGCATTTGAAATTGAATGTGATCTTTAATAGACCAGCAGTTGTTTTTGGATGATTTTATCTTTGTTTGAGCATTGTCATTTAAATCTGCACTTCTAGCATTATGAAAGCTCAAAGCAAACCGCTCAAATCATCCCCAAAACATCAATCCATTTACAACCGCTTGCCTATCAAAGATTGAGAGTCTTTGCTGTAGCTGTCTGAGGACACAACTCTGTGTTTAGAGTGCAGGTCTTTGCTGTGACAGCGGCTGGCTAGGGATCAGAGGCTCAGGCCCCTTCGTCTCCCCAGGACAAAGCATCTTATTGTCAGCCTGCCTTACCTCCCAGACCCCCTGAGGACCGGCTGAAGCTGGGCGTGGTGACGGACACTAGCAGGATGTGTGGGGGGTGTTAAGTCCTTGTGCTGTGTTATTCTACCTTTCATTGGGCAGAATTCTTCTCTAAGCCAACATCAATGGCTGAGAGTCCCAGCAAGGACCTAGACAGGTGAAGGTTGGTATATCTGCCAAACATGGTCATACTGACATAGTGAAGAGACTGATGAAAGAATGAGCGAGATATGGAATATGAGAGATGGAGTGAGAGATGCACTATCTATACAAAAGTATGTGGACACCCCTTCAAATTAGTGGATTTGACTATTTCAGGCACACCTGTTGCTGACAGGTGTATAAAATTGAGCACACAGCCATGCAATCTCCATAGACAAACATTGGCAGTAGAATGGCCTTATTGAGAGCTCAGTGATTTTCAACATGGCACGGTCATAGGATGCCACCTTTCGTGGTTGGGTTAATTGCGGAAGACACATTTCAGTTAAAGGCATTCAGTTGTACAACTGACTAGGTATCCCTGTTTTCCCTTTCCAACAAGTCAGTTTGTCAAATTTCTGTCCAGCAAGAGCTGTCCCAGACAACTGTAATGGCTGTTATTGTGATGTGGAAATGTCTAGGAGCAACAACGGCTCAGCGGTAGGCCACCCAATATCACAGAACGGGACCACTGAGTGCTGAAGCGCGTAGTTTGTAAAAATCATATGTTCTCGGTTACAACACTCATTACCGAGTTCCAAACTGCCTCTGGAAGCAACGTCAGCACAATAACTGTTCATCGGGAGATTCATGAAATGGGTTTCTGTGGCTGAGCAGCCGCACACAAGCTTAAGATCACCATGTGCGATGCCAAGCGTCGGCTGGAGTGATGTAAAGCTCGCCGCCATTGGACTCTGGAGCAGTGGAAATGCCTTCTCTGAAGTGATGAATCACGCTTCACCATCTGGCAATCTGATGGACGAATCTGGGTTTGGCGGATGCCAGGAGAACGCTACCTGCCCTAATGCATAGTGCCAACTGTAAAGTTGGAGGAATAATGGTCTGGGGCTGTTTTTCATGGTTCGGGCTAGACCCCTTAGTTCCAGTGAAGGGAAATCTTAACCCCACAAGCGACATTGACATTCTAGATGATTTTGTGCTTCCAACTTTGTGGCAACAGTTGAGGAAGGCCCATTCCTGTCTCAGCATGACAATGCACCCGTGCACAAAGCAAGTTCCAGACAAATGTTTTGTCAAGATCGGTGTGGAAGAACTACACAGCATATACACAACATATCCATCAAAAACCTTTGGGATGAATTGGAAAGCCGACTGCGAGCCAGGCCTAATCGTCCAACATCAGTGCCCGACCTCACTAATGCGCTTGTGACCTCTGCAGGGACTTGCTTCCATTCAATGTTCCAACATCTAGTGGAAAGCCTTCCCAGAAGAGTGGAGGCTGTTATAGCAGGAAAGGGGTGACCAAGTCTATATTAATGCCCAAGACTTTAGAATGAGATTATTGACGAGCAGGTGTCTACATACTTGTCTACAACAGTTTTCAGTTCTCTCATGGTCAGCTCGATGAGATGAAACAGGAGAACGGCAAGATTACAGCAATTGGTAAGTCATTGAGAGAGGACATCAGTTCTGTGTGTGTGTGTGTGTGAATCCATGATAACAATGACGGATAAATCAGATTCGACGGATAAATCAGATTCGAGGGACAAACAAGGCGAAACAACATGGTTCTGGACGGAAATGCAGAATCTCCACATGAGACCTGGATGGAGTCTGAGGACAGAGTGAGGGAAATTACCTCTGAAAACTTGAAGATTGACCACAGGAAGATTTGAGGTGCAAAGCGCCCACATGACTGGAAAACCCAACACCGGCCCAGGTGATGAGACCAGGCCAACAGTGGTCTAGTTCCTGAGACAGAAATGCTTATGGGGGAGGTGTTGCTGTATATATTCAAATAAAAAGGTATTGGTCACATAAGTGATTAGCAGATGTTATTGCGGGTGTAGTGAAATGCTTGTGCTTCTAGCTCCGACAGTGCAGTAATATCTAACTAATTACACCACATATACACACATCTCAGTAGGAATGAATTAAAACTTTATACATATGGACGAGCGATCTCAGAGCGGAACAGACTAAGATACAGTATATACATGAGATGAGTAATGCAAGATATGTAAACATTAAGTGAATGAAATACCATATTATAGAAAACACTATATACATATGAGATGAGTAATGCCAGATATGTATTCAGAGCCATATTCCTGTAATTCTGAGAGAATATACTATGTCAAGTGCTATTGTAGTATTGTGGTTGCAGGTTCACTTGGCACATCTAAAGCCTCTTCTTTTGGGGTGTTGCTATATGCCACCAAGTGCTTGATAGTGTATGTTATGTGAACGGAGGTCTGCTTTCTTGAGGACCTGAATATTGACTGGTTTTCATCAAGCGGTCTGCTCGAGGAAGCGTCTCACTGTAACCAGTGCTTGTAATCTGGTTCAGGTTATTCATCAACCTACCAGGGTGTTTACAAACACTACAGGAACAAGATCATCCACATGTATCGGTCACATTTTTACTAATACTGTAGAACTTTCTTCTAAAGCTGTATCCGTACCCATTGGATACAGTGATCACAATATACTGCAGTAGCTATATCCAGGAAAGCCACAGTTCTGAAAGCTGGGCCTAAAATGGTCTATAAGAGATCATACCAAGGATTTTGCTGTGACTCATGTGGATGAAAATAAAAATATTTGTTGGTCTGATGTGATTTAATAAGGAGCATCCAGATGCTGCACTTGATGAATTTATGAAATTGCTTATTCCAATTATTAATAAACTTGAAGCTGTTAAGGCTCCATGGATTGATGAGGAATTGAAGAACTGTATAGTTGAAAGAGATTGGCCTAAAGGAGTGGCTAATAAGTCTGGCTGCACATCTGACTTCCTGCAAATTGAGAAATTGTGACTAAACTCAACAAAAAGAAGAATAAACTATTATGAAGCCAAGATCAATGATGGAAAGAATAATGGAACAAAAACTTGAGTATTTTTAAAAATGAAATTATGGGAAGAAAGACATTCAACTTCGTCTTTCATTGAATCAGATAGCTTCATCACAACCCATTTGTTGCCAATTATTTTAATTATTACTTCATTGGCAAACTTAGGCAGGAAATGCCAACAACGAACAGTGAGCTGTCGAATTCATGCATTTAAAGAAAACAAATAATGAAAAAAGCTTTGCAAGTTTGAATTTTGTAAAGTTAGTGTGAGAGAGATTGGAAAAATGATCGATCAATAATGACAAACTTCTTGGCATTGAACTTAGATGGAAAGCTACTGAGGATGGTAGCTGACTCTATAGCCACTCATATCTGTCATATCTAATTAATCTGAATTAGAAGCAGATGTTAAGCTACAGGACTGTTTTGCTAGCACAGACTGGAATATGTTCTGGGATTCTTCCAATGGCATTGAGGCGTACACCACTTCAGTCACTGGCTTCATCAATAAGTGCATAGATGACGTTCTCCCCACAGTGACCGTAAGTGCATACCCCAACCAGAAGCCATGGATTAAAGGCAACATCCGCACTGAGCTAAAGGGTAGAGCTACCACTTTTAAGGAGTGTGTCTCTAATCCGGAAGCTTATAAGAAATCCCTCTATACCCTCCGACGAACCATCAAACAGGCAAGGCGTCAATACGTGACTAAGATCGAATCGTACTACCCCGGCTCCGACACTCGTCGGATGTGGCAGGGCGTGCAAACTATTACAGACTACAAAGGGAAGCACAGCCGAGCGCTGCCCAGTGACACGAGCTTACCAGGCGAGCTAAATTACTTCTATGCTCACTTCGAGGCAAGTAACACTGAAGCATGCATGAGAGCATCAGCTGTTCTGGACGACTGTGTGATCACGCTCTCCGTAGCCGACGTACTTTTTAAACAGGTCAACATTCACAAGGCCGCAGGGCCAGACAGATTACCAGGACGTGTACTCCGAGCATGCGCTGACCAACTAGCAAGTGTCTTCACTGACATTTTCAAATTGTCCCTGACTGAGTCTGTAATACCAACATGTTTCACACAGACCACCGTAGTCCCTGTGCCCAAGAACATGAAGGTAACCTGCCTAAATATCCACAGATGATGCAATCTCGATTGCACTTCACACTGCCCTTTCCCACCTGGACAAAAGGAGCACCTATGTGAGAATGCTATTCATTGACTACAGCTCAGCATTCAACACCATAGTGCCCTCAAAGCTCATCAGTAAGCTAAGGACCCTGGGACTAAACACCTCCCTCTGCAACTGGATCCTGGACTTCCTGATGGGCCACCCCCAGGTGGTAAGGTTAGTTAACAACACATCCGCCACGCTGATCCTCAACATGGGGGGCCCCTTAGGGGTGCGTGCACAGTCCCCTCCTGTACTCCCTGTTCACTCATGACTGAATGGCCAGGCATGACTCCAACACCATCATCAAATTTGCTGATGACATAACAGTGGTAGGCCTGATCACCAACAACGATGAGACAGCCTATAGGGAGGTCGTCAGAGACCTGGTCGTGTGGTGCTAGGACAACAACCTCTCCCTCAACGTGATCAAGACAAAGGAGATTGGACTACAGGAGAAAGGGGACCGAGCACGCCCCCATTCTCATCAACAGGGCTGCAATGGAAACAGTTGAGAGCTTCAAGTTCCTTGGTGTCCACATCACCAACAAACTATCATGGTCCAAACACACTAAGACAGTTGTGAAGGGGGCACGAAAAAACCTATTCCCCCTCAGGAGACTGAAAAGATTTGGCATGGGTCCTCAGAAGGTTCTACAGCTGCACCATCGAGCGCATCCTGACTGGTTGTATCACCTGGTATGGCAACTGCTCGGCATTCGACTGCTACAGAGGGTAGTGCGTACGGCCCAGTACATCACTGGGGCCAAGCTTCCCGCCATCCAGGACCTCTATACCAGGCGGTGTCAGGAAGGCCCTAACAATTGTCAGACTCCAGCCACCCTAGTCAAAGACTGTTCTCTCTACTACCGCATGGACCACCAAGTCTAGGTCCAAAAGACTTCTTAACGGCTTCTTCACCCAAGCCATCTTTTACGCTGCTGCTACTCTTTTTATTATCTATGCATGGTCACTAACTCTACCTACATGTACATATTACTACGAATAACCGGTGCCCCACACTTTGACCCTACTCGTACCCCCTGTATATAGCCTCGCTATTGCTATTTTACTGCTGCTGTTTAATTATTTGTTATTTAACATTTTTAAATTAACCAACAATGCTTTAAAGTTACTTTTTTGTAAAGTAAGCATTTCACTAAGGTCTACACCTGTTGTATTCGGTACATGTGACAAATAAAATTGTATTTGATTTATTTTTTAGTCTGAGTCTAGAGGAAAGTCTTTGTCCTCAGGCCTAGAGGGAAACCAAAGTAATTCCATTACCCAAGAGTGGTAAAGCAGCCTTTACTGGTTCTAACAGCAGACATATAAGCTTGCTGCCAGCTCTTAGCAAACTGTTGAAAAAAAACTTGTTTGATGAAATACAATGCTATTTCTCTGTAAACAAATTAACAGACTTTCAACATGATTATAGAGAAGTGCACTCAACATGTACTGCACTGACACAAATGACCGATGATTGGTTGAAAGAAATTGAAAATTGTGGGAACTGTACTGTTAGATTTCAGTGCAGCCGTTGTTGTTATTGACCATAACCTGTTGGAAAAACGTATGAGTTTTGGCTTTTCAACCTCTGCCATATTGTGGATTCAGAGCTATCTATCTAATAGAACTCAAAGGGTTTTCTATAATGTAAAGTGTGGTGTCCTGCAGGGCAGCTCTCTAGGCCCTCTACTATTTTCTATTTTTACCAATGACCTGCCTCTGGCATTAAACAAAGCATCTGTGTCCGTATATGCTGATGATTCAGCCATATACGCCACAGCAACCACAGCTAATGAAGTCACTGAAACCCTTAACAAAGAGTTGCAGTCCATTTTGGAATGGGTGGCCAGTAATAAACTGGTCTTCAACATCTCTAAAACCAAGTGTTGTATTATGTAGAAATTATTCCCTAAGTTCTAGACCTCAGCTGAACCTGGTAATGAATGGTGTGGCTGTTGAACAAGTTTAGAAGACTAAATGACTTGGTCGTTACCTTAGATTGTAAACTGGTTCAATGGTTGTAAAGATGGGGAGAGGTCTGTCCGTAATAAAGAGATGCTCTGCTTTTTTTTGAAGCCACACTCCAAAAATCAAGTTCTGCAGGCTCTAGTTTTGTCTTATCTTGATTATTGTCCGGTCGAGTGCTGCAAGGAAAGACCTAGTTAAGCTGCAGCTGGCCCAGAACAAAGCATAATGTCTTGCTCTTCATTGTAATCAGAGGGCTGATATGCATGCCAGTCTCTCTTGGCTAAGAGTTGAGGAGACACTGACTGCATCACTACTTCTATTTATAAGAAACAATGTGTTGAATCCCAAATTTTTTGCATTGTCAAATTACACACTTACCCCAATAGACATGGCACCAGGGGTCTTTTCACAGCCCCCAATTCAAGAAAGCGTACGTTATTATATAGAGCCATTATTGCATGGAACTCTGTTTCATCTCATATTGCTCAAATAAACAGTAAACCTGGTTTCAGAAAACCGATAAAGCATCACTTCACGATACATCGCCTCTCCCCTATTTGGCCTAGATAGTTTGTGTATTCATTGATATGTAGGCAACGTGTGCCTTTTTAAAATATAGTTCTGTCCTTGAGCTGTTCTTGTCTATTAATGTTCTGTATTATGTCATGTTTTGTGTGAACACCAGGAAGAATAGCTGCTGCTTTTGCAACAGCTAATGGGGATCCTAATAAAATGCCGAATAAGGCATTCTTGCTTCTAGCAGCATTTGATTCCAACAGTGATTGTACATATTTTTTGTTTGTAATTTAGCACACAGTCTTAACCCTAATCCAGAGTGATTTACAGGAGCAATAAGTGCCTTACTCAAGGGCACATCGACAGATTTTTCACCTAGTCGGCTCGGGGATTTGAATGAGTAACCTTTCGGTTACTTGCCCAACGCTCTTAATAACCACTAGGCTGCCTGGCTGTCTGACATCAGAAACACTAGGCAGGTTTCCATTGACCCAGGCTTTCTCGATGAAAGCAATGTTGCAAAAAAATATAATTGCGACATGGAAATGACAGCTGTAGGAGACATTTTTCTAAAGATCTACAAAAATTGTATCCCTTCGACAGGGGTGGATTTTTATTTTGTCAATGGTTCTTTATTGCGACAAATGGCGGGAGCTCTTTTTCGAATAAATTATTGCAGATTCATTTTGAAGGTACATGGGGCACGTGATGTCAACACATTACTATGAAGCTTCACTCCACATTTTAATTCTAAATGCCTGCTAAATACAATTAACTAAACTCAGCAAAAAAAGAAACGTCCTCTCACTGTCAACTGCGTTTATTTTCAATGAACCTAACGTGTAAATATTTGTATGAACATAACAATATTCAACAACTGAGACATAAACTGAACAAGTTCCACAGACATGTGACTAACAGAAATTGAATAATGTGTCCCTGAACAAAGGGTGGGGGGTCAAAATCAAAAGTAACCGTCAGTATCTGGTGTGGCCACCAGCTGCATTAAGTACTGCAGTTTCTCCTCCTCATGGACTGCATGAGATTTGCCTGTTGTTGTTGTGAGACCAATTATGATTTTTCAACGCCGATACCGATTTATTGGAGGACCAAAAAAAGCCGATACCGATTAATCTGCCTATTTATTTATTTATTTTTAATTTAAATTTTTACTTTTTTTATTTAAATTAAAAAAATATATATTTATTTGTAATAATGACAATTACAACAATACTGAATGAACACTTATTTTAACTTAATATAATACATCAATAAAATCAATTTAGCCTCAAATAAATAAACATGTTCAATTTGGTTTAAATAATGCAAAAACAAAGTGTTGGAGAAGAAAGTAAAAGTGCAATATGTGCCATGTAAGAAAGCTAATGTTTAAGTTCCTTGCTCAGAACATGAGAACATATGAAAGCTGGTGGTTCCTTTTTAACATGAGTCTTCAATATTCCCAGGTAGGAAGTTTTAGGTTGTAGTTATTATAGGAATTATGGGACTATTTCTCTCTATACCATTTGTATTTCATTAACCTTTGACTATTGGATGTTCTTATAGGCACTTTAGTATTGCCAGTGAACAGTATAGCTTCCATCCCTCTCCTCGCTCCTACCTGGGCTCGAACCAGGAACACAACGACAACAGCCACCCTCGAAGCAGCGTTACCCATGCAGAGCAAGGGGAATAACTACTCCAAGTCTCAGAGCGAGTGACGTTTGAAATGCTATTAGCGCGCACCCCGCTAACTAGCTAGCCATTTCACATCGGTTACACCAGCCTAATCTCAGGAGTTGATAGGCTTGAAGCACAGCGAAGAGCTTCTGGGAAAACGCAGGAAAGTGCTGTTTGAATGAATGTTTACGAGCCTGCTGGTGCCTACCACCGCTCAGTCAGACTGCTCTATCAAATCATAGACTTAGTTATAACATAATAACACACAGAAATACGAGCCTTAGGTCATTAATATGGTAGAATCCGGAAACTATCATCTCAAACGACGTTTATTCTTTAGTGAAATACGGAACCGTTCCGTATTTTATCTAACGGGTGGCATCGATAA